>NW_008795122.1:853351-934939 GCF_000699145.1 Aptenodytes forsteri | reverse complement strand
TTCTTCACGAACTGCTCCAGCGTGGGTCCCTTCTGTGGGGTGCAGTCCTTCAGGAACAGACTGCTCCAGCATGGGTCCCCCATGGTGTCACAAGTCCTGCTCCAGCGTGGGCTTCTCTCTCTCCACGGGTCCACAGTTCCTGCCAGGAGCCTGCTCCAGCACGGGCTTCCTACAGGGTCACATCCTCCTTTGGGCATCCATCTGCTCCAGCATGGGGTCCTTCCACAGGCTGCAGGTGGATATCTGCTCCACCGTTAACCCCCATGGGCTGCAGGGGGACAACCTGCCTCACCATGGTCTTCACCACGGGCTACAGAGGAATCTCTGCTCCTGGAGAGTGCCTGGAGCACCGTCCTCCCCCTCCTTCTTCACTGACCTTGGTGTCCACAGCATTGTTTCTCTCATGTATTCTCACTCGTCTCGCTGGCTGCAATTCCTGTTGCGCAGCAACTTTTTCCCCTTCTTAAATACGTTATCCCAGAGGCGCTACCACCATCACTGACTGGCTCGGCCTTGGCCAGCAGTGGGTCCGTCTTGGAGCCGGCTGGCATTGGCTCTATCAGACATAGGGAAAGCTTCTAGCAGCTTCTCAGAGAGGCCACCCCTGTAGCCCCCCCCCACTACCAAAACCTTGCCACGTAAACCAAATACAAAAACATAGGCATGGCCTTGATCCTCCTTCGTCAGAACGAGGTGATTAACGCCAGGGACAGACTGACACTTGAGGAAAGAAGAGTCATGATGGCCATCAAACTCCTGCAGGCCCCCACCAGCTGCCACTGCTCGCTGCAGCGTGGGCCAGGTCAGGTGGCGGAGAAGCAGCAGTGAATCACCGTTTCGGCTAACTGGGGCCTGTCAAGTCCAAGTACAAGACAGGATTACTGGGGACAAAAGGAGGCAACACACAGACGAGCTCAGTGAAAATAAGAGTGAGGGGATTTTAATATTAACTGCTGAAGTGTTTCTTATCTCTCATATGTTCACCTAAAGTTCATATCTCTAAAAATAAAAAAAACAAAAAAACCCCACAAATATAACTTATGATTTCAGGGAATTATTTTATTGTAATTATAGCTAATCCAATTAAAGGTGATTTGTAATGTCTGCAAATTAGTTACAGAAATACTGGATTTAATGAGTAGATTACTATTTGTTTTGATAAAAGAGAAAATGCAAATACCAAGCTAGAATATTTAGTTCATTTAGATCATGCTGAGCTCGATACTGCTGGATTTACAGAGCCATTTGTTTCCAAAACGAGGGAGAGCAGTCCCAGCTGAACACATCAAGACAAATATCAAGCTTTTTTCCTTTCAAAGAGTGTATCTGTGCGACAGGGTCAGACTTTCCTGATTTTCTTATAATGGAAATCAGATGTGATGTCTGAGGTCAGAACTTGGTGTGATGCATTGGGAAGTAGAGAATCGTCTTTTTTTTTTAGTAGGTTTTTATCTAATTTTCAGTATAAGCTTGCTAGCTTGTACATAGGGTGCTGCTTGAAAAGAAGCTTCTCTACACACCACATAGCTCTTCTCCCATTCAGCAACAAGCTGAATTATTTCTGGCTTGACTGATTCAGTTGTGGCCTGATCCTGCAGCTGGTAGGATACATGGAGAAATGAAGAAGCACGTGTATGTGATCAGGCCGGGCAGCTGATGGCCCAGCAAAACCAGGGTGCGAGGCAGTGGTCACTGGCTCTGCAGCAGGTGTGGTGGTGAGCAGTCAGGGGAAAAGGCCTTACACTGATGTCGCAAGATGGTAAAACACATAGGTGCATTGCATCCCTCAGCCCTGAAGCAAAGGTGGGTGCAGGATTAAGCTGTCCAGGGCTTTGCTGAGTAGTGTTTTGTGTAAAGGTGTTGGCTGGGGGACACAAAGCAGATACCACAGCTCTGCTTCTGCGCCTTCCTGATCAGAAGTAGTGTGAGGTTATCCTGCTTCGTACGGGACCAAAACATGGAAGAATTAAAAGGCTAGCACTGAGGGCTGCATGTGTGTGTTGAAGTTGGAAGAAACGCTTGTTGATAAGGTTCAAGTGTTGGGAACTCAACAGGTTTATAAAGCCAAGAGGAGCTCCCACATTAGAAAATACAAGTGTCTTGAGGCTCTGATGGGGGAGTCTCCCAGTTACCAAGTGTTGCACAAGTAGAAATGGAGAGTCTTGTTCCACAGATGTTGGCCAGGCGGTTTCCTTAGCAGGCATGCCATCTTCATTGCTTTACATAACTCTTCCCCTGCCTTTTTCTCCTCTCATCAAACCTGTCACTTCATTTTGACTGTCCATCTGCTTCTTACGTAAGTGCCACCGCCTCACCATCCATGTGCTCCCCTGCACGTGGTTCGGACTTGCTTCATCCTCAAAGCCTTTGCAGCTCTAAGTCGGTCTCTAAGTCTGGGTCATACAATTGTATTAGCGGACTTTTTTCAAACAGCTAACTGTTTTGGTTATGTTATCAAAGGTGATTGACTAAGTAAATGGAAATGAGCTTCCCAGCAGCTCTTGCAACAAATTAGGTATGGAACAAACTCTGGTTCCTAAGGAAGTCAGAAACTACTGAGCAACCTGTAATCAAGGTTCTCCTAATGTTGTGTTTTAAGTAGACCCATTATCATAGCAATGTCTTCCTGAAAGCATTTAGACTTCATTACCCCATTAGAGAAATTAACATATTTCAGCTGATAAGCTTCTGGCACATTCAAAAACTTGCAATAATGCTGGGTGTTGAAGCTACTCTAAAACATGCTTTCATTAAAGGGGTCTTGTGCCACATAGGAAATATATAAATAGAAAAACCATAATTAAAATGCCACATGATCTTGTTCTAAACTTAGTGTGTCTTGAAATTTAAATATACAGCCTATCATTAGAACTTTACAGCAGAATTTTTCCAATTTTATTAGCATAGCAGAAAAGAGACTGGGTGGTGGTTTGTTTTTTTTTTTTTTTAAAGAACGACTGAATTTCAAATGTGACTGTAATAACTGTCTTTTTAATTAAAGTTGGGATAAAACTTTTTAAACCATTCACTGGATCTAAGAGGGAGCTGATCATCATTGCCATATTCAGAGCAGAGATTGCACAGGAGCAAGTCAGGAAGAAATGACAAGGCGGATCAGCAGGGTCAATGTGGAGCCAGTGTAAGCATTGTGTGAAATTGCAAAGTCAACAGAGAAGAGCCAGTTTATGCCAGAATTTGATCTTGAACAAAAATGAAAAATAACGAAGTCCATAAATACAGATGTAAGGAGGCTTTCTTTTTTGCTTTTTGCAAAAATAGCCAAAATTCAGATATCCAGATGCTTTCATGGTCAGAAGAATGTATAAAGCCAGTTCCTGTGGTTTGGATTCCCAGCAGCTCTCTCCTCCAAAGCTCCTTAATGTTGGAAGTACAGCACAATTTCTAGTACAGCCTTTCCATCAGTGGGAGCTCCGGTTGGGGTATCTCATCTGAATGAAGCCGCTTATTCTCATGAGGCTTGTAGAGAATTAGTATTCTTTTAAAATCTGATCCAAAAGTTGTGGGAGTCATGCAGAGACTGACAGAAAGAGAAAATCAAAAAGTTATTGTGCTTCTCTAACAGTGATACAAATGGCATGTGATCTCTGGAGGGCAAATTTACTATAGAAGAGCTAAAAGATTTTTGTATTTGTAGGTATCTCTGGTATTTGTGGTGCAGGGTTGCCCCACTCTGTTCCAGATCGAATTCAGTGCCTTGCTGTAATGGAGTTGTGAAAGCTCAAGCTACAGCCCATATGGAGAGCACTGCATGGGCCCCAGGGTAAAAGGAAAAGCATCCAAGGAGAGGTGATCAATACAGCGACTTGATTAGCAAAAGGGTGATGCAGAGCGTAAGGCTGCATCATTGGACAACTTCTGATTATAATTACTGTCACCTCTTCCAGGTCATTTCATGCAAAGGGAGAGATTTTACAAGTTTTGCCTTTTGAAATATTCTGCAAGTGTTTAAAATTTAAAAAACAAACAAAAAAACCCCACCCTCATTCCTGGTTCATGCACAGAAATCTTTGACTCATTATTCTTTGCACGTTTCCATAGGTTAGATATTGTTCTGCTTTTCAAGAGGGACAGCAACAGACACAGGGAGGCGTGCAAACACGCTCCTGTCCTCATGGGGCACTGAGAAATCTTACAGTTGCTGGTGGAGGTTTGAGTCCTCGTGCTACTTAATGGACCCTGGATAATTGGCTGCCTTATTTGTCAATAAATGACCTTCTGTATGCTTCTAGAAAATTATACCTTGATCGATTGTAGGCATGTTGTGTATTTTTGTTTGTTTGTTTCTGCTGATAGGGAACACCCCAGAAGTGTGGTCGGAAGCAATCTAGATGCCATTCCCTGGGCACAGCTTTCTGATATATTGGCCGAGCTCAACGCAAAAGGAGCAAGTTCCCATTCATCAGACTGAGCTTCAAAAGCATGGCAGGGAGAGAGGGTTGTCTCTGTACTAATGATCTAACACACACTGTTTGTATCAAAACTGTCATAGCAAGGACACTGGTGGGAGTAAGAATGCAGTCAACTCAAAGCTGTGCTTCTGGCATTATCTGGCACGTTTGCAAAATACATCCTCAAAAATGTAATTATACTGAATTCACAGAGGTCTTGCGAAAAATGTGTCAAGTTGGATGTTTATTCTGATGGTAAACCAACTCTGACATTCCTTTCTGTGTTGAAATGTGATCATGTGTGGGTGTGTAATGATATGTATGCATACACACATAGGTATCTCTGCATATTATGTACAGACAGAATGTGTATGTCAGTGTCTGGGTGTGTATTTATATATTTGCTCTCTCACAGATGCAGCAAAGTGGTGATTAGATGCCAGGGATGGTAAATTTTCACAATAACTTTGTAAGGCCAATCTGTGATTATCTGATACTGTATCTTATATAAAAGTTACCATGTGGCTTAGGCCTAAATCCTGCCTTCCTCCTCTGCTCTAAAAAGTTGGTAAATTCTGTATTTCAAGTGGGGTTTTGAGGTCACGGGAACCGCCTCGCAAATGCACCGCCACTGGGTTATCTGCGGTGGGCAGGCAGGTGGGTGGCAGGGTGTCATCTCCCGCCCTCATGGGCAGCGCTGCTCCCTCCAGCACTGCGCTGGGCAGAGGACAGCCTGGGGACCTGGTCCCCAGGTACGAGTAGTACGGGGACCAGGGAGTGCTTCCAAATGCTGCCTTTGGCCTCTCCATGCTTGACTTTTAGCACAATGTTTGACTTAAACGGCCTCTGCTAAATTTATAGACGTGGTTATGCCAGGAAGCTCTCTGCTCCAAAAACGCTTACGGGCTCCGCAGAGAAGACAAGCAAGCAGGCAAGGAAAAAGTAGTAGCTCTTCTTCTGTTTTACTGCTGAAGAACTGAGATGCAAGAGATTAATGGATGTGCCCAAGGTCATATTGGAAATCTGCAGCAGAGCCAGGCACTGCATCCAGATACTCTGCATCCCAGCTCAGTATGTAGCCATATTTTTTTTTCTGCTAGTATTTAAAAGAAATACTGTTCCTGGAGAGTGAAACAAAACAGAAAAATAAGCTGGTAGTGTGCGAATGAGAAAAGGTCGTTTGTCCTGTTTCATCACTTTGTTGTCCAAAGATCTAATTACTTCTGGAGTTACCTCAATGGCTTTCAGTCAGTGCCTGTCTGTCTTAGGTCATTCCACACTCCTCACCTTATCAGTTTAAGATGCTTTCTAAAGATTTTTTTTTCCCCTCTTAATTAAAAAATAATGCTCCTGGCCAAATCTTCTGCACGTGTTTTTCAAACCTATGCATGAGGCTGAATGCTGGTAGAACCAAGCACTTGTACTCCTGACATCTGATGATTGCCGTGTAAGAAGCGAGGCGCTTTTACCTGTAATATACCAGAGCTTTCCACAGATTGGAGATGACTTATAAATTACATCGTGGAACTTCTTCACCTGCAATTGAAATGTAATCGCCGTGGTGCTGGGAGGTGCGGGCCATTTAAGAACACAGAATTTCTACACTGTGCAGTCCCTCACAGCACATTTCAAAATCGGGAATGACTCTAAATCACCTTGTTTTAAAATAATGTGTTTCAGTTCTGTTATTCCCTTTCAGTTTCAGGATCTTTAAGGGTGCATTTATATTTTCAAGTTTTTTTCTCTGCAGTTGTAGAGTTGTGCAGGACTCCTCCCCAGTCCTTCCCCCACCCGCTCCACGAAATCACTTCTGTGTTTTCTTGGTTCCAGCACCCGAGGCCTGCACAAAACCAGCAGGTATCATACATATCACAACAGAACCATGACAATAAGCGGTTCTCTGCATATGGCAGGTTATGCAGGCAGCTGACCTGGAAGAAATAGAAAACCAAAAAGAACGCACTCATTTTCAGTGAATAGCACTTTCAGCCTGAAAGATAGTTGGGATCATTCGCCAAGAGGTCTTCCTCCCCTCAACTTTGTAACTCTTCCAATTTCTTTTTACGCTGTCCCAGGTTCTGGATGACTGATTTTGGATAGGACCATGTGTATACCCCTGAATTCTCAGGAAGAGCTTTTCCTGGCCTGGCTCCTGACTCATGCTGATCTCTGCATGGAGAGGATGGTTACCTATTCTAACGCCAGAGATACTGGGATTTCATGGAAGGACCGATTATTAAACTGAACAGTTTAATTCTTCCCACTATACCTCATAAATCCCAAACCACGTTCTGCCTTGTCATTTGTTAATGCCAAGTGAGAACTTCAGAGGTCCTCCGGCAGCGGTCACAGCTGCTGGCACGTGGCTAGCCAAGGCTGGCTCACCTTCATGTCATGGTGGGCCCAGGAACTCTGGTCAGGGACATGGACTGCATTTTGCAAGACACGCAAGTACAGAGAAGAAGAAGTCTTTGCCCCCAGAAGTTTACAATCTAAGTAGGCCAAATCTCAGTTAATGGCTTGAAAATAATTTTTATAAAGCCGTAATTAGGTTAGATTGTACCTTACCCTCTTTTCTTTCCCCCTTCTATGAATGGAGGCAGTGACCTAAAAGCTCTGCTAGGCTCCATCCCTTTGTTTCTATTATTAACACTGTTTACTTAGTATTTTCCTTACTGCTGAGAGGGACAAAAGGTTTTTTTGTTCCCCTTAGATGCAATTTGTATGATACTGTATTTATTTAGAATTAAATGACAATAACCATGTCCATTCTAGGCCCTTTTGCAGTTAATCAATCTCCCTCAAATTCTGCGTGCAATAATGAGCTCATGTGCGTTGCAGAGAAAACAGAAGATTAAAACTGCCTCGTTTCACAGCTTTCCCAAAAATGTACCCTCATTTTCTCTTCACTTCCTCCTCTCTCTGCCTTCTCTGGTTTGCAGAGCAGCTTCCCTTGCTCTTTGTCTATGCAGTCTGCTGAACCTGATTAGTACGCTGCAAACTGATCTTTACTTAAGAGCATAGTTGCAAATTTAACCCAGAATAAGCTTAAAGCAGCTTCTGAAAGAAAAGTAGAGAGCAAGACATTTTTTCAGCTACACCTTACAGCATTTGTTCAGTCGGGGATATAGAGGAATAAACTCTTCAAAGGAAAAAGTTTGGCTGTTTTCTCTGACTTTTTGCTTATTTAGTATTAGAACATTAGCTTTCATCAAAGATCTTAAAAGTGATGGACAAGCCAGTTCAGTGGAGACTAAGTAAAAAGGAGCAACAGGTAAAGTACAGCAATTCTGTACCAGATTCTGTCGGTGTGAGGGGTCACAGACCTTTATTGCTCTTATCATAGAGGAAAGCACCATGGGCTGGGTTTTATAAGACAGTACCCAGCTCACCTGAGCAAAGGAAACACCGAAAAAATGTCAGCCAGTGAAACAGAAATCCACTCTTCACAGAGCTCTGCAAAGAGTGCCAAACACCAGTTGGCAACCCAAAGGAAGTGATGGTGAAATGCTAAAAATGTTGAGGATGAAAGGTGTAAGTCAAGGATTACGGTAGTGCTCTGCTGAGGTGCTCTTATTTGTTGGCAATTCTGTATCAGATTTACATCAAGGCCTAAACTAGCTAGTCCCAAATTGAATAAAGCTGTATTACTCTGCTTTTTTTTTTTTTTCATGTCAGCGGCTAATTCAAGTTACTGTTGACCAAAGGTCCTTTCACAGTCACCTGGAAACTTCTACTGTATCACATTAATAATCCTTATAAAGATGTGCAGAGGTGAAAGAGCTTTTACCGGTTTCAGACTGAAAGTGTATTTTGAAAGAATAAATGGAATGATTTTGCGGCATTTAAAATACCACAGTACCACGCTTCAGTCTGCACATCCTTGGGTGAGTTTAGAATTGTCCTTGCATTAAGCACAGTTAATGGGTCTCTTTAATGTGCCTGTAACAGTCTGCTGCAATACATACAAAGGATCAGGTTTTTTCCCCCAACGGGACAAGAGCAGCAATATCAGTTTTGAAACCTTTGGACTGATCTGTCAGCTTAGTCCCTTACTCAGCATGACCTTTATCATCCCGTATCTCATTAGAGCCAGAGATTAGTGATTTGTCTTTTGAAATATCAAAATCATCATTTTTAGATGCTGTTTCATATCTGTATATTTATATCATACTCTTTTCCTTGGCATTTCAGTACATGGTATGAAGCATTGGTTTTTAGCTCTAACAATTCTGAGAGGGGAAGAGCGAAACACTAGTAAAATGTCAGCATTATTATGGCTTAAAGAAGAATATTACAGTGTTAGCAGTCAGAGTGTATGTCTTCTTGTGATGAAGTTAAGTTCCTCTATGAGAAGAGTACAGTTATTTTCATTTTACAAATAAGCAATTGAGATATAGATAAGTATAATAGTTTTCCTGAGATCGTAGAAGGAGCTTTGAGAGAGCCAGTTCACCCCTCATAAATCTGACCCTGACTAAATGGGCTAATGGAGGAAAAAGATTTATGCAAGAATAGAGAAAATGGAAATCACTGGATGTGTGTAAGAAAACATCCATAACTGCCCCAGATTGGTACTTTCAGAAGCATCATTCTTTGTACCTAGAATTTGGTTTCTAAGCGTTTCCTACAGTGAAGTAGAAAGTGTTTGTGTTTATTAATATTCTTCCTTGATCAAAATTATGTAGTAAGAAGTATTATTGGTTTGTGATCACCATAAACACTGGTACGTATGTACATTTTCACATAGTGGCAGAATTGTATTTTGCCTTTTGAAAAGACCAAAAAGCACGCAGAATCACAGCTCCTTACCTGCTTCTCCCTTGATAATGTGTTACTTTTGATATAATACTTGTGCAAGGGAGATGACCTGTTACGATCCCCACCTCCTTCGCTCATCGTAGGGCAAAGGGAGGCAGTTGCATTGTCTACTTGCCTCTAAATGTAGATGCCTGCAGGGGAAGCTCAGCCTCTGTGGTTACCCTTGCGCACAACAGCAAGTGGGACAGGCTGGGCCACAGGACATTCAGAGCACTCAGATTAGGCTCTTCCTCTGAATTGCTATACACCCTCCAAAGTCTCTTTGTCTCTCTTCCTGTTGACATATATGGACCTTAGAGATAACAGGTACCAAAGCTAGGGTGCCTGAAGGAGAGAAGTGTTTGAGAGCACCTTTGTCACTGCTGGCAGCCTTGTGGGGAGATGGCATCAAGGCCTGGCCCCTCTCCACCACCCCGGACCTACCTGCCCAGACCAAGCATTGCCCGCTCCTCCCCTGTGCAGAAAGCCGTAACCTGGGGTGGGCAGAAGGGGTAGTTTGTCCTACATTGGTCTCCCATATGGTGGTGTGGGGAAAGTTTTGACCTTCTCGGTGCTGTTATCAGGAGGTCCATGTGGAAATGGTGCTCAAGGACTCTGTGATGCATCTGGGGTTACCCATGGGATATGATGGGCAGGGAAATATGCATTGACGTGGGTTAAAGTCAATTTACCATATCCGGTAAGAATTACTGTATATCAGTAGTACCCAGGTAAATTGACTATAGCTGCAGTAGCTAGAACCTATTTGTACAGTGCCTGGCACAACTGAGCCATGGACTGTCCTCAAAGCATAGCAAGAACCTCCCACATCACCAGTGCCCCTCTTATGCCTGTGGAGGGCACGTTCCAGCCTTATTTAGTAGTGAAGTATCAGCCCATAAATCAGATTGACCAATATTGCATTGTGTACATAGCAGTTCCCTTTTTCTTGCAACTGATCATAACCAAAGCTGGACAGAAAATAATGTGGTTCATATATTAAGTATGGCATTTTATGAGTGTTCAACACAGTAATTCTCATAGTATATTTAGGCCAAGTGATAAACCTAAAGACCAATAGGAAAGACCTTTTTTTCCTTTTAGAAATTATGCTTTTTAACAAGAACCAAACTTTGTATTATTTGTTGAACAAATGCATGAAAGTTTATTAAGCAATAAATAAATAAAGGGAAATCAAAATAATTAATCACACAACTACAAAAGGAGGAATGAAACAGCTTGGCAAATTGCATTTGCAGCACAGTAAAATGTGTACTGTGTCTGCATAAATAGTAAATCAGTATTTTTAAAGCAATACTATGTGAAACCACAAACTAGATATATGTAAATATTGCAAAGTACGGATATATTTTAATATAAGAAGGTAAATACACCAAACCAAAGTCTAAAATTAGGCAATCACCTCTTAATGATTATTTGTAAACATCCTGTTAATCTTAGAACTCTTTATTTGATGTTTTAATACTCTGTTCAGTGATGATACATTGCGTGTAAGGCTGCATTCAAATAATCATTAGTTTGGAAGTTTCTGTTGTTAGTAGGACACCGAGAAGATAAATGATGAATTGTGGTTTCCTGATTCCATCTTTTCTCTGTTCCCCGTAGGCCTCGTACTGTCTTCTCTTGATTTATGCCAGAATCAGCGCTTGCTTTTGGTCTGACTGGTCTAGTCCGAGTACAGGCTCACTTTTGGGTCCATGTCAGGGAAATCAAACCTTTTGGGAGCTGCCACACATCTTGCCTCTGGGGTTTGAGAAAACCTCCATCTCAACACCGCTGCTTTTCTCTTCTGTGGCTCAGAGACTGCCTGTCTCCAGAGGCCCACTCTGGCGATCATTAAAAGCATGGGGGATGCTGATATTGGTTTAATGGGTTCAGGCGTAGGTATATATTGTCAAGAGAGCTGTAAATAAATGCTTTGGGAAGATAGCTTCTTTCCCAACTGTGAGTAGCAAGGGGTGGCACTTGCTGCCAAGTTTTGTGGTTTCATCATGGGCTCTGTGGTGGTTTGAATTTATACACAAGCTTAGGATCCTCTACATGTGATTTATTGAAGATCTGAGGTTTCTTTGATTGTTTTTAAGGAGATTCGCTTGCCCCTTTGTGGTAGAAAGCAAGCTGGCAATGCAATCTGGAAACCCAGGGGGAAAAAGGTGGACCTCAGATTCATTACTTTGATGAAAGACTTTTTTTAAGCCGGTCTCACGGTTCCTGGGTCCTCCCTCGTCAGTCTTGAATTCTTGTCCTGTTCGCTAAACCTTTGCTCTGCAGCCATGCTGCTTTGCTTTCTCACTCCTCTTATCAGTGCTGTGTATTAACATATTTTATTCTGTTTACTGTCATCCAAGGTAACTACAAAGAGTGGAAACAGAGAAAGGCCTAAATGAAACCTGTGTTTAAAATGGAGAAAAGTAGCTGTAGAAAGGCAGCTTCAGGGATTCAGTCCAAACGTCCAGCTCAACAGAAATCTCTTAATTGCAGATCAGACCCTGAACGCAGATGTCCTGTTCTCTTTCTTTGAGTCTGAACCTTGATAAAGTTCTTTGACGTGAATACATTTTGGGAAGTAAACAGCAGGTTCCCAGTACAAGGCAGCTGTTCCAGCACTGCCCGAGTAGTGGAGGAGCTGCTTATCGCTCACGGCCTCTGCCAGTGCTTTGACTGAGAGAGTACAAAGATGAAGAGCCAAAGGAGGGTGGAACCTGAACAGGAACTTGCTCCAATTAGCAGAAGGCATCTCATCAGGCTGAGCTGAGCACTGACCACACACGGGGTTAGCTCCAGTCTCGCCTTTCCCGTTGAACAGTTACATAATAAGTATTCAGAAAAATAACTTTGCTTGGCAGAACACGGTGTATGGAAAATGAACTCGTTCCTCATGATGATTTAGATGCCACGGAGATTATGATGTTAAGGCTCTTGTTTTAAAGGGTTGCAGACTTTTAACGGAGATCACAAGAAACATCTTGCTTTGGGATTTAACATTTATTCATTCAGTTCATCAGGTACTGATATGCACATAATACTTTGTTGCAGGCATCACAGTGCTGATAGTAGCCCGAGGTTATGAACAAGGGATCTCTAGACAGTATAGAAAAGGTTGGCCTTGCATAGTTCCAACCCAGTCGTCATGTAATATTTCCTTAGATCTGACTTGCACATTTTGTACTTTGAACAAATACATGTAGTGCTTTTGCTCACCTCCCCTGCTTTCTGTTTATAAAGGGCTTTACCAATTGATTCTCGAAGCAGCTGTGAAATGGGTGATTTTTCTTTCCAGTGAGTTTCAGTCATACTGGGACTGCGATAAAATCACCGGAGCCCGTCTGTTCTGAACAACGAAGCAATCAAAATGAACATACTACTAATTTTAGCAGCAGCCTTCGAGTTAAAATTATTAAACACCTTCCATTCCTCTGAAAACATTAACCCAGCCTGGATCTCGTTATTGCAGTGATCGTACTGTAACCAGAGCAGGGTTTCAGCTGAGTTCATAATGTCAGAATTTCACTGGCCCCATTCAGGGGGAGGGAAGGGGACATAACAAATACACTGTAATGTTATCAAAAACAATATCCATTGATTTCAGCAAGGAATAATATTTCCATGTGCATTTCCTTCTCTCTTGCGCTCTCTTTTTTTCCCCACTTTGGAATATTCTATAGCAGGTTTTAAAACCTTACAGAAATGCTGTAAATTTTTCCAGAGGGGTGAAAAGTTTAATGTAAAAATTCAAACAGAAAAGTTGAATCTCATAGGAATTCCTGGGTGTGGTTCTTCTGTCAGGAAAGAAGTTGGCCAAGGTCACTCTCCAGATCTCCTCTGATGAGAGCCAGCTGAGTAGCTACACACAGAGGTGGCAGAGACCAAATGGCTCATTGATCCCAGTTCTTTCCACTTCCTGTCACATCTCCTCTCTCTCCACTCCCACAATATCCCATGACAGCCATCACATTTCTTCTCAACCTCTGCGTTGGGCCAAACAGGTCACAGTGTCATGTAATTGCTCTATTTCCCCTTATCCATAGTCAGTTAGATTCAGAAATTAGGATTCCTTGAGCATGGCTAACTAGAGCTTAACACAGGACTCCAATAATAGTATTAATACTTCTCTGTTTCTCCTGATGGTGAAAACATGTCATCTCAGAAATCCTAAGGTTTTGTCGCCTTTCTCACAGTGGCATCACAGCCAGATGTCTCATGGACTGTCCATCACTGCCCTGTGGTGTTGCTATATCCACAGTGTTTCTCATGCCTAGGGGAGTTGTGGTCATTGCTGCCGCCATCTAAAATTGACTCTAAAGTCTGGATGCTCCGATAACACTGGAAGTAACTTTCCTGTTGACTTCACAGGGAAGTTTTGTGCCCAGACAGTGTGTAGCAATATTTTTAGTGTCCATCTACCACTCTGGCTGGTGGCAAGCTGTTCTCCTGTGTCAGTCGTCTCCAAGGAAGAAAGGAATGCTGGTCAGGCATAGGATCGCACATGGGGGTGTCTTAATTTTGTCACAGATACTTCCTGATGGATAACGTGAACAGTGGGCTCTGCTTTGACATGCGCTGTGGCTGTTGCTTATAGAAGCTTTTTCAGCATTTTGCTGAGTTGGGGTAGAAGGATGGAGATTATGTTGGTTTTTCTAGTCAGGAAACTGATGATAGTTGATGAGCTGGATGGCATCAGGCTTGTTCTCCATTAATGCTCTTTGTAACTGTACTGCACAGTGCCAGGATCTGCTGTACACAATGCATTTTCATTTGTGCTAAGCTGTTTGGTTTTTTTTCTCAGAACTCAGCTCTATATATATTCACAGTAACTATTATCCTAAAAATCTTCATGAAAGGTTGTTGCAGTTGTAAGTTAATTTGACGAAATGGCACTCTTAATGCAATTATTCGTGATAACAATGATCATAGAAATGAAGAAAATACATGTTGAAAAAATTTATTATAAAACTGGTAAAAGCAATATTGCTCGCATTGTTACTTAACAGCATTCAATTGCTTTGCGTTGCTTGTTACATTGAAATCAATGGCCTTGTTCACGATTGTCTTTTTTTCTATTTGTGTAAATACAGTCTATGTTAATGAATATGATATTTGAGCACATCCAAACTGGTTTGTCTTGGAGACTATGAGTAACAGTTTATTTATAACCTCATCAGAAGCAGATCAACATCCAGGCCAAGCTTTTTTTCTCTCCCTTTATTAAGAGAATGGAATAACTTTCATACAGTAATATTTATGTTGCTAGAATAGAAATCATGTAGTGCTAGGAAGCTCATAGCACTGGATTATTTGCCGTGTCACTAATGTTTTCAGCAGTGCTGCAAGCTAACCCTTTAGAAATCAGTCAATGCTTTTACTAAATGGTAACATTTAATTTTTGAGTGCTTTTACAAAATCCACACAGTTGATGAAAGCAGATTAAAGGAGCATGAAATTAGTGGGGCTTACATCTCTTTATGGTTTGTGAGCTGAACTATTATTGGTCTCCAGACCTGATTCTGAATTCCAATAAACGAAGGCCAAAGTTTCTTATATTTAGATTTTCCAAATAAAAGAGCTTTTAAATTACCTTCTTCACACCAGATGAACACCAAATCTCTTGTACATTTGTGTATGAAATTACCCTCTGTCCTTTTCTTTAAGCTGTAACAAAAAAGAGCAAAATGTTGAATGAACTAACACTTTGGCATGAAATTTAAGGGCCAATAGTGATTACTAGGGCCTAGGGGGAAGCATTCCCTGGGGCCACATTATTGTCCTGATGTCTAATGATGGGCTGGCGCTGACTGCATTTGGAAATCAAATAATGCATCAGACTGTTAAACTCCCATTAAAGCCGCGGTGTCTAATACATCTGTGGATCGGAGCTTGCATTACTATATAAATCCCAGTTCAGAGTTAAAGAAGAAATGCTCTGTAGGAGCATCTAGAAAAGATCCGTGCTTGTCTACTGATCCCGATGACTATATTATACGACTATTTTATTATTTATTGTGATAATATCTGTACTGTGTTAAGCTCCTTCTGGCTGAAAAAGAAGACCCAGAGAGTTCAAATTCTTAAAGCAGAAAGGTGAGTAAGTGGAAACTGTCATTACAGAAAGGCTGCAGGATGCAAGCAAAGCTGTAAAAATTGTTTGTGGTCACACATTAATGTAGCAACTTCCCTCTTCCCGCATTGCTGATTTTGTTTCTCTTTTCAAGTATGATTCACGTCAGAAAATAATGTTCAGGAGAGGTGTCATGAAGGTTTATTGACTTTACAGGTCTTCTGTGAAAGGAACAAAGCAATGGATATATGGGTTTCTAATGTTTGTAAGAGCCAGAGAGATGAGAAGGGAACGGGCTGGACACCAGATGACCAGGAAGGTGACAGGGATTCAAACGCATGGGGGGAGCAGGGGAAAAGTGTCATGCTGCTGAAGGAGGTGTAATGTAAAAGCAATATTGCACCCTGGAAAAGGGGAGGGCTGGTCAAAACACCGGTTTGAGAATGTTTTCACTGGCAGAGAGTCTTGTTTGTGTTTGCAACATTAGAGAGCTAAGCTGTAAGACTGCATGGAAAGTAATGAAATCCCAAATGAGGTAGACTTCTTCTGGAAGCAAGAAATGGCGGGTGGAGGAAGATCCCCACTGTGTGTTGCAAGACAGCAGGAGCTCCAAAAAGTTCTGATCAGTGGTGGGTTTGGGCAGGTGGTTTCTTTCCTCCCAGGAAAGTGAGAGGTCTCTGGGATTTATTCCATTCTCTGGACTATTATTCTTTTCCTAAAGTTGGTGTCTGAAGAACTGTTTAACAGACTGACAGCTCTTTTTTGCATGGTCTTCATGTATATGGAAGCTCTGTTGAAATTTTGGTCTGTTGTTCTCAATTTATACACAAGAATATATGGCGCATACACTTCACCCTCTTCAAATGACTGTTCAGATATGTGAGGGAAAGGGCCACATTAATTCCAGCCACATGTCTGAAAGGAGGTGCAGTGACAAAAATGTTTTGTTTGCTATGAGGTTTAAAACTCGTGCTGCCAAAACCACTTCAGTGTTTAGATCATCTGCTTTCATGCCAAAATTGAAAAACAAAAAAGAAATGTTTCCGATGCAATCAGAAGCAGAACAATCTGTGATTCCTAGAAAGCTCAGCTAAGCAAGGTTCCCACAAACATGAGAGGCTATTGCTTAGAAAAAAAGAGGAAAAAGGAACAACATTTTCCAGATGTGAAGTTACACTTACACTTTGACTTCTGCTTTTTTTTTTTTCATTTTTTAAAAATTCTTCCAGTGGCTCAATCACAAAAAATCTGGTTTTAAGTTTGAGGCTCTTAACGAATGTGGATTCTCAGCCACCCCCAGATAGTTTTAGTTTTTGAATATAAAGACCTTTATTCTTCTGCCCTGCTCTAGTTACAGTTCTGTAATTATTATCTTTTACGAGAGTAAATACTTTTTCATCTTCGTTGTCTGTAGAGATACACAAATGCAAGTCCTACTGGCATCACCACACTAAGAAAATACGTAGCACAGAATTAGATCCCAGATATTTCTAATATAAGAAAAATGCCAACTGAATTGCTGCTTATGCCTGTTCACTTAATCTTAGCACAGCGGTAGAATAAATATGTTGTAATGGCTGGGGATGGCAGGGGGTGTTGTCATTAGGAAGAAACCCCAAAAACGTCAGTTATTTGCAATGAGCCTGACACCATTGTAAAAATGTACAGTTAGTCACCTAAATAAGAAAATAAGTTTGAGTTCTTGCACAAAAAAAATCTGAAAGTTTTCATTTAAAGCAGAAACTTTTGCATTGAAAGGCACATTTTGGTTAAAAAGGACACTTTTTTATTGAAGAAACATGTTAAATTTTCAGTCAAATTTAGTTTCTTATGCTTTCATTTTTCATCCATCCATCCATCTATCTATTCGTCAAGCACATTAGCTGTGTCTATGCTGCCTTTGGTTGCTGCTTTCAAGTTTGGGTTTGAGTATAGAGAGCCAAATGTCTGAAGACAGCTGTCAGTGCTGCTTTTAATGGGCAAAGCCTGAGTGTGATCCATTCCATCTCCCAGGCCTAAAACTGTCTTTGCGAAGAGCTGGAGGGTGAACCAGCAAAGCAGACAAGCAATCTGCACAGCAGAGAGTTTCACCTGAAGCCTTTTGTGTGTTCCTTTTTTATGTGCTGGGTTATTGCTGAGTTATTGCACTCATACCAAGGTACATAAACGTTGTGGGTTTTTTTTCCCTTCTCCAAATGCACAGCTGTAAAACCCTCCTTGCTGGGAGAAAAGGCAGTCCTAACAACTACGATTTCTTCAATCTCTTTTTGTTTCTGTTTGGTCCCTCCAGCTGCAAAATATTTCAGTCATCAAAGGTTTGATCCAAACTAAGGGAATATGCACATTCCTCTGTTTTCAGGGGAAACTTACATTCATGAACCATTTTTGATTAATATTAACATCAGGTTTTAGATTCTCAGTTCGGATGACAGAAGAGACCTTTGAATATAGCTTGGCTGCATTGCCTGCGTACTTAAACATCTTCACATATTTCAAGATGGTGAGCAAAATCAGCCGTGTGCCCACAGTGTTACTTTTGAGGTGGGGGACTCGGAGGAGGGCCGAGAAGTGGCCTCTGAAGAGATCTCACGAAACAGACAGATATTATGCAATATCACAGGGAAATAAATCTGAATTAATCCTTTTAGTCAAATAAAGATCAGAGTATTAGGACCAGAAGATAGCTTTTTCATCTACAGGAAGTGAATTCCCACATGAAAAATTCTTGACAGTTACTCACAAATGTATGCTCACTTCCAGCTAACATAAGAGCAAAGATCAGATTTACTATTTCACCTGTAAACAATTAAACAAATGAGAACTCAAAGAACCATCTACCAATAACCTTAAAATGTGTCAAAACCTGAAATTTCTGGCAAACTGGATGTGAATCTCAGCCCCATTAAGTTCTCATTAGGGCTGCAAGTTTAACATTGGCACCGAGAAAAAGTAACTGTTGGCAAATGACGGTATAATGTGCTAAGTGTTAAAAGTAACAGTGAAGTTATTGTACAGTTTGCTTAGAATTTAATGAATTAACACAAGAGAGATCCTGTAGGCTAGGTGCTTGGTTCATTGATGGCAGTTGAGATCTTCATGGCTGGCAGAGGATCTCTCTGATTTATTACACCTGAGAAATTGCCCCGACTTCTCCGAGTCTGATTTATTTTGCCTTTGTTTGTTTTAGAATACTGGATTTTTTGAGGCCAGGCCACCCCGGGCTATTATGATTTCTTTATCTAATATCCTGCACAAGAAAAGCATAAAACAAAACTTTCTAAAAGGTTAGTCATAATATCTCATTTACCTAATCAGATCAACACTCAACAAAGGGACATGAGACAATGAACTGTGCAAATGCCGTTCTGCAGATGGTAAGCTGTTATAATCTGGTACGTGAGGGTCAAAGCACACAAAGATCAACATAAAAACCTCTGTTGATTTTGGTAGATCGTTCCCTTGGTTTCTAAGGCTTACTGACACATGCAGTTTTTATATCTGGTAGCAAAGAATGTTATATATGTTCACCAGCAAGTAATACCTGATGTTTTGGTCTGCATGAGCAATACTCAAGATCTGAATGGAAGATTATAAAGGCCTTTGGGATTTCTAGTTTTTCCATTCCTCTTTTTTAAACTACCGTTTGTTATCAAAATTAGATTCTGCATTTTATTTGTAATGATTTGTCTAGCAAACAGTTAAAAACACAGGTCACCCCTTGTCTGAGTGAATGGTCTAGAAGTCCATTTAAAAGAAATGGATTGGCCAAGATGATAAATCCAAAGGCACGCATGGCAAAATAAAAATTATACATGATTTGTTTGTCATTTTTTCAACTGAAGATTTGTACCCCAATATTAATATCTGAAGATAGGAAAATTGGTGCAAAGAACATACAGTATCTGTTGCGTTAATGACCATATTAAAGTTGGCTCGCCATGCATGATTTTCTAATAGTCCTGTTTGACTTACAGGAGATTTTTTCACTGTGTCACACAGGGATATGTTCTTACTAATTATAATAATTAATAGTATCTCTGATTTGATGGATTAATAAAGAATAGGTTGCCAGAGTCCCTTTATTACTTAAATAATCCATGTAACTATTCCTGCTATAGTCCATAGCAGTCCGATGTGGTAATTGTGTATTTAGTCTTAGATCCTTCTATTGCATCGTCCAAGACTATATGTATTGCAAGTTACCACAAAGTTCGTGATACGTATTATACTTTAAAGTATTGAAGGAAGCTACTAAGCTGAATTTATCACAGGTCTGTGTAGCTCCTTTTGTGAAAGGTACTTAAGTTTATGGTGTTCATAACTTTGAAGTCAGTCTCAAAGAAGGTGTATCGAACTTTCTAGACTCAATGTCAGTGATGTGATAATACATGTGATCTTTCTTGTGATTCTAGAGAACTGGACCAACTGACTCACTTGATCCCTTCCAAACCCATTTTTCTAAGAGAAGCAAATTTCTGAGACAGTGGGAATAGTGACTTGGAATTTTCTCATTGGATCTAGTATTGGGCCATTGCTATTAAATGATTGTAAAGGCCAGCATAAGGGGAGAGGTGCTGACTTTCAGACACAACATCATTAACTTGTGGTCATTAGAAAAATCCCATGATACTTTTTGAAAAAGTAGAGTAGTTAACCTTGGTGGCTTGGCCAGACTCCAGCTTTTGTAATTGCATCCTGCCTAACAAAAATTGCATTGCACGCATTCAATTGGATGGCGTATTCTTCACCTTTTACCCTGAGCTGCTGAGTAGTTCTGTTCAATATTTTCTATATTTCAACCCAGAAATGTCTTCATTCAGCATTATTTCTTTTGAATGATAGTTCATAAAGTGCTTTGAAATCCTCCTGGCTGAAAGTTGCTGTCTACTATAAATGTAAATTTTCTTTGTTGCCAGCTGTAAAATCATACAGGATTTGACATCAAAAGATCTATGCCTTGCACCATTATGATTTGGCTTGAAGAGCTCCTGAAAACCTAGGCAGAGCATGTATTAAATACAGCCATCTTCTGCAAGGATGCTGGAGAGAGAGTGCGTATCTCCCAAAGCCAAGCAACTAACATAATCTACCTATGGATCAATAGTATGCCCTTCAGGGACACTGATACTCTGAGGCAGTCGGGGAATTAGCTATGCGGTGTGCAAATACTGTGTTGGTAATAGTAGTGTTAGCTTTAAGAGACCGTGGGCATGCTCGAAATACTGCAAGAGGTTAAAATTCATCACCCTGGTAGTCTACTGGCTTGTCTGAAATGTAACTTTTGTAGTCAGCCAAGGGAAACCTTTGCTTGTTTGCACTGAAACCTGTCAGGGGAGTTTGGAGTGGACTGTGGTCTAAATATAGCGGCGTTTGTTTTCTAAGCAAATCTTACCTTTTTTTGACAGAAGTCTTCCATCCATGCATCAAAGCACGTGCACTTCAAGGGGCTTTATCTGTGTAGATAAGGCTATGTGATACAGGAATTAGGAAAGGTATAAAGCTGGAATTAGTGCTAAATCCACAGTAATATTCTGCTGTGAGATACTTCGACCCGCAGTTCTTCTCAAGTTGTACTGTGCACGCTGCGAGCCAGCTGCATGTGCTTGTAATGAAACATTAAGGAAAGTTTCAGACACCTGCAGGAGAAAATCACCTGTTTATTGTTCTCCGAGTAATATCTACCACGAGAGTCAAAACCTGCCCCCATACCCAGAAAACAAACAGAGAATTCAAGGATGAATGTGAAAGAGGAAAGAAAAGATCTGCCTAGGGAGACGGGTAATAAAGACAAAGCTCTGTGCTTTGCCCAAGTGTAAATTCAGGATTATTTTCCCTTCAGATAATTCTCTGTACTTCTTCTTGATTTTTTCTTGTGGGATGCGGGCAGACTGCACCAGCACAAGCAATGCTACTCCTGGGATGGCTTTTGCTGGCATCTGTGGCTTGATCCAAAGCTGACCAACGGCAGTGCGGTGCTCCCTGTGGACTTCAGGGAGTTTGAGAGTCGAAAGCTCAAGTGCTCCGACAGTGTCTTTATTCTGCCAGTCTCTTCAGAGGGAAGATGCTTAAAAACACCTTTCATACAAAAAATCTGAAAGTTTTCAGACTTTCATGTGCGCAGACTGGGGAAGTTTTCTTCCCTTTTTCTACCGTGAGCCTGTGGTCCCTCTTCATAGGCACATAAACTGTTCGGTATTTGATGTGTCCAAGTGGCGTACCTTTCTGTAGGGCTTATTTGGAGCCCAGCAGAGCTGCTGCCTGCGGAAGGGGTGCAGGCTTTTTCCAGGCAGTGCTGTCTCCTGTCTTGCAGAGCATTGCCACTCAACAGGCAGTATTATACTATCTGAGACACAGCTTCTAAATGTCTTTAGAGGACCGTTGGGTGTAACAATCATGGCCCAAGGAGCAAGGATAATGATGGTGTTGTGGTGAATGTGGGGCTAATCAGGGACCCTTGGCACAGAGGGTATTTTGGAGTGCCTTGCCCTGGCAGGAGCGGCAGGCAGAGGTGACAGCCTGCCTGCAGCCTCCATTGCAGGGTTTTTTGGGAGCAGGGAGACCTTCTCCCATCCATCAATCTGCTTTCTGGTGAGACTGGAGCAGGCAGGGAGAGGGGAAAACATCAGTGGTTTATAAAACAAACAGCTGACCTCTTCAGTCTCCTGGCAGCACAACTGCAAATCTGATTTCAGATCATGTTCCAACATATGCAGTGGCAGCCAGGTTTTATTCACACACAGCCAAACCCCCTTCCTTAATGCGATGACTTTCCTTCCCTACCAAAGGAAATACAGTACCCACCCTTCTTCGTTTCTACAAATGGTTCAAATTGAACCCAAAAGGCTTATTTACTCAACTACGTGCCTAGCTTCATGAAATGCTGAAGTCTATGAAATGAATCATAGGCAGAGGTGGGTTTTTTTTTAAATACCATAATTAACTCTTGCTCTTGGCCCTCTTAATAGCCACTTGTATTCAGAGCATGCAAAACTGCTACCCAGGCAGTGTTGCTACAGTAGGCCTGGATGTATTTGCTATAAATTTATTAAATTGCTGGCAGTATCCTGGATTGCCTTAGAAATGCAAAATTCATAGAAATATGAACTTTATAGTTGAACTTAGCAAGTTGGTAGTTTTAACAGGTGAAAATATATGGTCTTATTTGGCTGGGCAAGGCACAAATCTTGGTGTAGCTAGCATTGTTTCTCCAAAACCTGATGATGGAGCCTCTGGTATTCTTTGTGCTTTTATACTGTGCTTTCTGTGTGCTCTGGCAGTATAGGCCAATTTTCTAGTTATCTACACACCCACCTATTTTTCTCAGGTATTCTCCAACTGTAGCCGTGAAGATAAGTTTGCATTAGGCCTTATAGAACATGCCGCTCTCCTGAAAAGAGCTCTTCCAACCCCAAATGAAGTCGTGTGGTGTTGCCATAGTAATTTCTTCTTACTTGTCTGTGAAACGTCTACCCTGTTTCATCACCACAAGCCCTATCTTCTACAAAGCCTTCTGCTCCACACTGGGATGTTAATCTTCAAGAGGAACTCTGGCCAGCAGTGAGAGCATTTGCCTGGACTTTTTCAAAGTTGAGTTCAGAGTCTTACTTCCAAAGACTGTGCTGAGAGTGGCCATGTCCTGTCCCTATATAAGGATGGCATATGGTGCATAATCTGAGCCCCTACCCTCAGTATGTGCAAAGTGAGAAAATCCAGGTTTGTGGCCCCAGAAAAAAGTCAAGTCCGTCAGGCCACGGCTGGGCAGTGGGAGCACACAGTACTGCAGTGTCTGCGCAGCAGGCAGCCTCAGCATAGCTTCCCTGCTTAGGTGTCTTCATGTGAAATGTGGACAATGATACTCTTCTCTCTAGGTGACGTTCCATGTAGATAGATACAAATATTTACGATACTCAGTGGGACCATATAGCTACAAGATATGTTGCAATAGAAAGCCAGGAACCAAAAAGGCAACTAAGAGTCAGTGAGACACTGTGAATGGCCATCAAAGCCATCCTCTGTCCCTTTCCGTTGCCTTCAGCATCCAGCAACCATTGTTCTTCTGTGCAAAGCCACCCCTTTCCTCTAGCTCAGGACTCACCTGGTGGTTAATGTGTGCAGGGAATAGGAGTTTCCATGATGCTATTGCTGAGTTCTCCTCTGGCATTCAATAGCTTTGAGAGCAGGTGACCGGTAAATGAGAATGTGGTTGCTACATTTTGGTTACCATAGTCATCCTGCCAGAATAAATGTCCTTGGGCTCAAGGGAACCTCCAGTGTCACCCCTTCAGCGGATCAGCTCTTTGGTGTGGGTCCATGGCACTTAGCCCTTGTGTGATAATGGTGGGATCTGCTACCACGTATCAACAGGTGACATCTTTATTTCTCTTTTGAGCTTTTCTAGCGGATTCTTCATCTGGTAACACGGGGGGTTACCTTTAAAGCTTACAAATGGCTGCCTAGTCCTAGGAACAATAATTTCAGCACCTAAAATGCTAAACCCAATTAAGGCGTGGGGATTGGTGCTAGAATACATAGAGAGAAGAAAAATGTATTAGCAACAGCATGAAAGCATTATCCGCACCCCTTAGCCTGCTCTGTGCAGGCAGGGTACAAAATTGCTATGAATTACAAGTGTACTTAAGAGGTCTGAAAAAATAGATCTGCAACAAATACTGTGTTCTGAGTAGTCGGTGGAGGTTGTCGTTCGCTCCTTCCCATCTAACTCTAAAGTAAGAGGCAATAGTGATGTTTAAAATTTGTGGAAGTAATTAAGGAAGAAGCTGTGGTGTCACGAGGCCTATTCAGAATTGCGGGACTGGTTTACGGGCTTGCTGGAGAGCGTGGGCAGACAGAGAGGCTGGCGACTGCTCAGCCAGAACGGCACGGAAAGGGGGAATATCAAGAAGGTTTGGCCTTTCGCACAGTGCACACCAGTGAACGCTGCACTGAAACATTGTATAGGCGCTGGGGAATGTCTGCTGGCGTGAGGCCAGCTGCAAAAGATAAATAAAAAATGGAACAATGTGACCAAAGACTCTCTGGGAATAAATCACTGAACTCTGGTCAAGTCTCTGGGATCTCAAGCCAAAATAGTGCAAAGAAAGAATGTGGATAGGCTACAGGAAATTGAATGTCTCCTAGAAGGACCTGTATCGGTTTTTGCATTTGTTAATGACACCTTTGATGTGATTTAGAGCTCAGCTGCTTGGACTATTTAGATCCATCCATTCGGATACTGGTAGCAAGAGGGGAAGAGTAGCTCACAAAGACATGGTGTTTATGGCCTGGCAAGGATTTTTGCAGCTAATTATAACATTTTTCAACTACTTAATGTCCTTGTTGGCTTTAAAAGGTTTCTGAACCAAATATTAGAGAAGCAAGCGTAAAGCAGGTGCACTGTTTTACCTTGGCAATGGTGAAAGAGCAGAAATGATTGGGGATGGCATTTACTCAGATGCTTAGGTTTGTCACTGTTTTAGAAGGATCAGAAATAATGTGATTCAAAGCAAAAGTTAAAGTAATAGTACTACTGGGTGAGTAGTAATATATTTCAGCATCAGATCCTGTATTTGAACAGGGATCGGTTCAGAGCAAGA
Source organism: Aptenodytes forsteri (assembly GCF_000699145.1). NCBI lineage: Eukaryota > Metazoa > Chordata > Aves > Sphenisciformes > Spheniscidae > Aptenodytes > Aptenodytes forsteri. Next base: position 910,061 of record NW_008795122.1, on the reverse strand, counting down.
ATAACCTATTCCGGACCTGTCAGAGAGGCAGTGATGACCAGTAGGTATAGATGGTGGTGTACAAAATGAGGAAAAGATAGGTACCTGTCCCACAGGCACATGTGACCCAAAGCTGAGATGAAGCTTTCTGATACTGCATAACTTTTGTTAATATATTTACGTTGTAAGTAAGAAGTAACCGTTAAAAAAACTTATGCTTCCAGAGGGAAAATAGATGCTCTGTAAAGGTTAATATCCAGAATCAAGTCTAAATATGGACATTTGTTTGTAAATATATTTTGTAAAGGGCAAGAACAAAATGAGTAAGAAAAAAAAGGTAGAAGCTGATAGAAAACATAATGCTGGATTTTATTATTTTTAGTTGTTCTAAATAATGGTAGTGTGGTAGAATAGCTTTATGGACGTTTTTCCTTTGATCAGATGCAAATCCAAGAGCAAAACAGAATCCACTTAAGTAGGGTATGCATGTATGTCTTATAGGTCACATACTGCAGGGGGTGTTTTAGTAAACCTGACCACAAGACCCTAGACACTACTTCCGATAGCAGAGAGTGTCTAATGCACACTGTTCTTGAGGGTAATTACCAGGAAATGCAGAGGGATCAATCATGCTTGATGTACTGAGCAATTATATTTTAGCCCCTGAAAAGTCTTTTACTGTTCAGGAGATGCAAGGTGTGTGAATTTCATTTTAGCACAGAAATATTGTTAGGAAAACAGCAGCATTAACGAAGCAGACAGGCACAGCGTAAGACTATGAAGCTGCTCGGATGTTAGGGAGGTGCTCCCCATAAAATAATCCCATTTTAGAAATATGAACTAAGAAAGAAATACCACCATGAGAATTTGCAAGTTGGGAGGAAGTCTTTGAGAAGAACCATCCCCTACACGGAGACCCAAACCCTACAGGGGCCAGTGTTATGCCTCTGTCAGCGTGGACCCCGAGATGGGAAACAGTGAAGAAAGTGAACCCAGATCCAGGCAAGAAGGTGGGATGTGATGAAAATAGGCTGTGGCTGATTTAAGGGTGATAAATACCAGGTTCTTTGAGAGAAGAGGGAACCGCGTTTTGTGCTCTGCTACAGGGTTTTGGGTATGCTGGCGGGGACTTGGAGCTCCTTGCGGGCTTAGCTCCTGGAAGTGGCCCATCGTGTTGGCAGAGTCAGGTCACCCGTTATGCAGCCAGCTCAACCACCAACTGTCAGGGTGCTGGAGGTTTCTGTTCCTCCAACATCTTTCCTGATTTAAGGGTGATAAATACCAGGTTCTTTGAGAGAAGAGGGAACCGCGTTTTGTGCTCTGCTACAGGGTTTTGGGTATGCTGGCGGGGACTTGGAGCTCCTTGCGGGCTTAGCTCCTGGAAGTGGCCCATCGTGTTGGCAGAGTCAGGTCACCCGTTATGCAGCCAGCTCAACCACCAACTGTCAGGGTGCTGGAGGTTTCTGTTCCTCCAAAGCATCTTTCCTGGAACTAGCACAATGCGTGGCTGTATTTTCCCTGCTTGCTTCGTTAGCTCTTTGATTAAACCACTTGTGATAGTAAGGCTGGAAGAGACGATTTCTGTTTTCATTAATAAAGCAGCAACATGGAACTAGGCAGAGCATCTGGTAGATGCTGGTTGTGTGGTGCAGCTGGGATCCTCTCAGACGGCCCCTGCTGCCCACCAGCCCTCTCCTGACTTCTGCAGCCATCCATGGCATGCTATTGATGCTCTCACCAAAATGTTGCAGGGCAGAGGAAGACTTCTGCTCTACCAAAAGGCAAGGCCATCTGCAAACTTCATACATCCATGGTTATCTTAGAAACGGGCTGTCAGCTCTGGTTTGGGTGATCAGTATTTTGTGGCCTGTCCAGATCTCAGGCAGCGATGCAAAAACTTGTTCCGTCCTCCTTGAACTGGTTCCCCACGGGTGTTCAGAGTAAAAAGAAACTTGAAGGCATAAATCAAAACTGGTAATTGTTTCTGTTTTGTTTGGCGAACGTGATCAGAAAGGTGACGCTGCCTGGAGCTGAGAGCGCAGCCTGAGCCGATGGCAGGCGGCGGGGGCTTGCTGCTGCCCTCCCGTGGCGCTGGGCAGCGGGGCCCCCCGCCCCCCCCCGCCATGAAACGGAGGCAGGAGGAGCCAGCACCGAGAGCTTTTTATTTGAAATCCCGGAATGGGAGATGTGACACAGACGCCAAGTTTTGTTAAGCTGAAAGAAGCCCTATCAGATGGTGGGTCGGAGATTCAAGTGGGTTTGATTAATCCTCTCTCTCTGGAGGGCCACAGCTCGGCAGGGCTGCTGGGGGCACAGGCAGGGATGGGCTCACCCCTCAGAAAGGGGTTGACATGGTCCCTGCCTCTCACAACAAAGCCTGAACGAACCGTGTCTGTTCAGTATTATCCCCTTGTCATTTTTTATTATCCGCATCTCGAGTAGTGATATTTAAGAAACATTTTTTCTTCTTTTTCTTTCCTTCTTTCATTTTTGCTCTTCAAAGTTTGTCTTTCTGAGGTTTGTGATGGGGTCTTCCGAAAGTTCCTCCTCCCACTCAGCCAGGCAAGGCTGGGGGGGCTTGTGTAGCCCTTCCTGATGCAAAATGATGAGAGGATTCACAACTCCCATGGCAAGAACTCATTGCAAGTATGTCTGCAAAGCATGCAGGTGCTAAGAAATTAGGCAGGCACAGAGCCCATGTGAGTACTACTAAGTGAAGAGTCATACCTGGGGGGGGCTGTATAAACCAGATCACATATGCTACACAAAGTCCGAGCCTGTGTTTGCTCTTCACCCCGTCAGTCCATTAACATGATTCCACTTGCACCCAAAATGGAAAAGCGGCATAAAAAAAAGTTTGGAGAATAAAGCAGGCAAATAATCAGGCTACAGAGAAGATGCGTCTGGTTTTTTTAAAGTGTATTCACAAGTTAATTCAGGTAGGAAATTGTTCTGACAGGTAGAGAGTAAAGTTTACTCCCATGGGCTATTTGTGCTTTATTTAGGGCTTAAATGAAGCGCAAAAGCTCATGAAAGACAGAAAATCCTTCAACATGGAAGACAACCCTCTGGAGGTGAAATACAGCTAACCCAATGCCACCTTCCCTCATGACATTTGCAATTGCTGCCTGAGAGCGGCGCGAGGGGTCAGCAGCCCCTGTTAATCCCAGCCTGTGGCGTGCCCAGGGACCAGGGTCAGAAAGCCGGTTTCTCCAGTACCTCTCTCCACATGTAAATGGTCTCTTTTAAGCTTGCCTGTGCACGCTTTGGGGGTGTCAGGCTTCCAGGGAGGATAAACGCCCCTTGGAGACACACCTGGTTGTTTTTAAAACCATGCATTGCTGTCAACAGGGTCACAAGCAGAGGCAGGCGCCCAGCCTAAATTGGCACAGCCTCGGACCGCTGGTAGCTGGCAGAGAGCTTTTTAATGTGTGGTTTTCCTCTCAAATGAGTAGTCTTCTGTTCTCCCTATGGTTAAAACACGGACACGAGCTATGCACCTTGCACTTACATTTTAATGGGGAAATATTATTGCGGAGTCTGAGGTAATTACCTGGTTGTTCCTTTTACTGCATGTAATTACAACAAAATGCTACGGGGATAGTTTATAGCAACTCAGTGTAACAATAAGGTACATGAAAGCAGTGGTTAGGTTAGGTGATGTTTACACTTCTTCCACTCTGAACAGGCTTTTGCAAAGAACCGTACCCACATCTACCATACGCTAATTAACTTTTCCTAAGAAATCTTCACGGTGAACACCTAGGGCTTAGTCCCAACCTGTTAGGAGGCAGCTCTGCTCCGCTGAAGTCAAGTGGGCACCCACCTGAGAGGAGCTGAAAGCTGACCTCCCCTCCATGAGCTAGGAGGCATTTCCTCCTCCCTCACTGTGCTGTATGTCTGAGGCCACAGCATTTCTTGCATTTTAGACCGGCACATGCCGGATGGAATTTATCCCGGGGGTTTTCCTGAAGCCAAATTTACACAGTGTTTTGAGCAAGAACAACATTGCATCTTCTATTACAAATGCTTAATATGTGATAATGTTAAGATTTTACCCCAACACATTGGGCCACGTCCTTTTTTTCTGTCTCTGTGTATGTAGACATGGGGTTGCACTGCTTAGCTACGTTTACATTGCTTGGTTATGCTTACAGGGTCTGGCTGCCTTCTGTGTGATTTTTTTTTGGTCCAGATCCCTTCTTCCCATGTTTGGGGGGAAGACACAAGGGGTTTGCTCTCTGCTAAAATAGCATCCGTACCATCTGTATGCGTTCTATATATATTCATGCATACAGACTTACTGCATCAGGGAGAGTTCAGGTGGCTTACCTGACGCTTAGCTGCCATTTCAGGGACTAGGCTTCCTTGCTTCTTACCTCTGTGCTGTATCTACTCAACCAAACATAAAGGGTTTAATGTGATTGTTAGCAGAGGTAATGGAGAGAATCCCGTTGATTAGAACAGGACTTGAATCAGACCCTTCATTTTTCCCGGCTGTCACATGGGACACATTTATTATTCTGGCCTTTCTTTCTTTTTTTAATCAGAATTCACTGCAGACATTTTTTCCATCATTATCTAAGAGGTTTTGGAAGGAAAAGTTGCATTTTAAAAAGAGCCTGCCTTGCTGCAATTTATTCAGCTCACCATTTCCCGACTCCAGCTGTGCCCTCTTGCTCTAATAGGGTTAAAGAGGTTGAGTTCCTCCAACGCTAAGTGGAGAGAAAATCTCAAGGTGATCAGGAACCGTGCATGTAATATTCTTAATTGTTCTGTGCATCATTAAAATGTTCATGCATTTCATGCACTTCTGGCTGAAAATTGCCCATTCAGCTTTAACAGCTAATTACAAGAGCGACCAGGCATTCACATGGCACACGCATGCTTATTGGATATGACAGATGGATATATCCGGACCTCTGATTCATCATTTTATATTTCCTTTCTGAAAGGCTATGTTATCACTGTGCAAATAAACTGTAATTCTGCCCCAGGCCTGACTGCTCACAAAGGAAAAAGGAGGGGAAAAAAGCACACCCCGTGTGCACCTAGGCAGCTACATAGCATGGGCGCTAGCTGCAAACACCGGAGGCTGAGGAACCTCTGAAGACTGGCTTTGCTGTAGAAGGGCTGCTCACTCCTTGGAAACAGGAACAGAGGGGACAGATTTTGTGCTGTGCCTCCAGCAGACGCAGCACAAAAAGCGCAGCTCCAGGGGACGCAGAACAAAGGTGGCTGCAAGCCCTCTGCGCCGCGTGACTCTCGGCTGTTGCATGGGCCACTGAGGCTCCTGACACACATTCAGGCAGTCACAGTCTGCTCTAGTTGAACGTAGGGCTCCCCAAGAAGCCCAGCTTTGCCGTCCGCAGATTTGGAGCTGGCATGAGGAGCTTCATTCCCTCCGCCACCTTCTCTGCCCTTCGCATCGGGGCGCAGCCGCCACAGGGTCCGTGACGGGTAGCATCGGTTTGGTGTGAGGGTGGCAGGCTGCTGGGCAGGACCCCCACCCTGAGCAGGAGTGGCCCCACGGCTTTTACCTACATAGCGACGACCTGAGTGATGGAAACTCACTGGGAACTCATTGCCAACTGCTCTGGGAAATGCAGGGCATTACCTGTATTTCTGTATTAACATAGATTTTGCAACCCATTGAACAAAATTTTTAAAAATGTTTTCCCTTTAGAGAGATCTATGCCTTTTCTCTAAAAGGTATTTTATTGTAATGGAACAAAAACTTGGTCCACTGGAACAGATATTTTCAAACCACTGTGTCTAAAAAAAGAAACTTCTCTCCTGAGGGAGGAAGAAGATGCGGTTAGCTCCCCTACTTCTTCAGGATCAGAAGAAGAGCTGAAGTCTTGTCCACAAGGTCCTAGGTGTAACCAAATCCTCCAAATTTGCAGGAGTCAGGAACTTTTAGAGATTATGCAAAAATATATACTGGCCCCATACGTGGGCAGACATCACACACCCAGCTGACATGAAGATGGTTTAATTACGTTACCAAAAAATGCCCCATGATTTCAATGGGAATTTGTAAAAGTAAAGACTGAGTCGTGCATAGTATGGAGCCCAGCCATTGCCTAACCTGCAGAAAAGGGGTGATATAGTCGTAGACATATAGTTCTGGAAGTATCTTCAACTGATCATCTCATCCATCCTTCTTAAGTCTGATGGGAACAACTATAGTTAGACTGTCGCTTCCTGAGATTTGCATGGACAAGGCTCAGAAGCCATTTCTGAGCACACCAGCTTCATTCCGGTGCAGCCTGTTCCAGTGTATGGTAATTCTTAGAAGTTGGGGGAAAAAAAATTCCTAATATCTAACTTAAATCTCCTTTGCTGTAAATTATATCAATTATTTCTTGTCTCAGAAATAGTGGATGTGGAGAACAATTGATTATCCTTCTTTTTATAGCAGCCTTTTTAACATTCCTTTTTATATCAGACAACTAGTCTCTTTTCAGTCTTCTCTTTTCTGAAGTAAAAAATTTCCATTCCCCTAAGCTCACTGCGGAAGTCGTGTTTTCTGAATCATGTCTCTCCCTTGGACTCTGCGAAGGTGGCTGCCCCTTCTTAAATGCTCTGCTGGAGCATTTCTCTATGTGAAACCAGAGCAGCATCAAGCAGAGTGGGATAAGAATATCTTATAAACATGTCAAAACGGGGTGGGAATAAATAGGCATCGAACTAGCCAAAATGTTGATTTTTTTTTTTTTAAGCCCAGAATAAAATTGGGAGTGAAGTTTCTTCTGCATTACACATTTTTTCTGCCAGTTGTCCTGTTTTGACCTTTCCTGTCCCCAGGAGGTATGTACTGACAACTTCTATTGTATTAAAACAATCTGGTCCTAGTTAATCAATGAGCAAGGCTTTTGGTCTCTACGAGGCTACGTGTCTGCGTTTCCTCCTCTAAATCGTTCATGCTTTTTCTGTTTTGATGTTCAGCCACTCCATGAATAAACTTCTGAGAAAATTGCTTACCCTCTCTGTCAAAGGATAGCATCTTGCATGTTCCAGTATCTTGTGGGTCTGAGTTTTCCCTAAATAATTGTTCTTACTCTGGCTTGGATTTCAATTTAAAAAAGTATTAACCCGATATTTACTCAGCATTGACAGCAATATACCATTCATAGGATTTTACGTCCTGAGGGTAAATAGCTCGTTCCCTTCATTGTCCATTAAAAACAAATACAGTTTGCGCCCTTTGTCTATTCCCTTAAAAAAAAAAAAACTTTGCTATATTGCCCACCAGCGAACATTTCATTATTTATTGTTTAACTGCTGTTTCATACTTGGCGTAAAAGATGTAAAATAGGATGTGACTACTAGAGGAATAATTATTAGTGGTGAACAGGAGAAAAAGCCCCAAAACATCAGTGGTTGTGGAAATGCTATTTCTCATTCGGTGGCGTTCGGTATCATTAGCCATGATAGCGAACCCTCTCAGCCAGCATGGTGAACCCTCGCACCATGAAGCACTTGTAATCGTTCCTCTGTGGTGCTGCACCACGGAGAGATACCATTTTCTAACTCGTTTCTATTGTCTTGAAATGAGATCTACAGTCTGCGGACGCGACCTCTTGAAAGGAGCTCCGTGCTTGATCATCCTCATCGTATTTAACTGGGGTTTATAGTGTCCACTTGAGTCTACTGACACAGTGGGTGAGGAAATAGAGAATTAATCTTCTATCGCATTCCCTTCTGTAGAGAAATTTCCTAATTAAACATAGCAGAAAATTTCTTTAAAAGTAGCAGGAGGAGGAGAAAAAAAAATCCTTCCTCTATTATGGACATGGGCAATATTAATTGAAAAATTGCAATTTATTCATGCGAAGCTTCTAACTGCCTCATGTCCGCAGTGATTTCCCTAACATGGAACTAGCTTCGCCCCCAACAAGGACTTGTGTTAGGAAAATAGAAGAACGTACTATAATTACCGGTTTGCTTCTGGTTAGTTTGCTTCGGCTTTTCTGTTCATATTTATCTGTGTTTCCAAAGTTGAGAAAAATCCCTTGATAATTGCCTCTTCTCTAAGATCTTCTCACTGTGGCAGTTGTCACACACACTGAGAATTTTCCATTTTAATATTCTGGTCTATTAGCCGCTAAGAGCACAGATAAGATACTGAGAAATGAAAGTCCCCTTTTTAAGCATTTTTGTTTTAAAATGACAACTTTAAATGTATTGCTTTATTTAGAAAGAAAAATCTGAGTGGATGGCATGATGGGTAATGATATGTAAATGACCATTCATGCATGAAAATCAGGGCCACAGTTGAATGTATTAAGCAATGACTGATATAATCATTATTTTGGATTTTGCATCTGAAGAGGGGGGATTGCGGATATCAAGTGAATTGCATATTTAAAGAAAACATTCATGTGTGTGTCGAATAAAGAATGTTTTCGACATTTTTGCGTTAAGTATCCTAGCGTTATGCTGTTTGGACTTAAATAAGGTCAATATGTTGGGTTTATGCTTTTCATATTATCTCTGGCTCTCACTTTGGCAGATCCTCCCTTTCCCTGTTTGTGCAGCATGCCATCGGAGTGCCAAGTTTGTAATGTCAACTCTTTTCAGCTCCCTGTAATGCTTTTATCTACAGAAAGCTGCCTACTGCTCACATGGGGGGAGAGCTCAGGGAAAGCCAGTCGCTGGCATTTTAAAAAATATGTAAAAATTCATCATCGCTGCGATCCCTTTGTCGCTCTCACGCTTACACGTGCTTCCCGCGCTAGCAGGGTGGTGCGGGAAAGTTAATGCTGCAGGTCTCGTGGAGCTGCGAGGTCAAGCCAGCAGCCCCCATCATGGGTTGACACCGGTCCCTTTCTCCACGCATCACGGCTGTGACCGGGGTGATTGCTTAACTGGCAGTTTCTCTTTCAAGGGTCCGGGGGGCTGCTGCGGGGCTTGGGGCCGTGGCACTGGGGTCACAGGTTGGGAAGGTGAGGGGCAGCACACAGGCACCGATGCTTCGTATGGCTGTTCATCCCCCAGCCCGCACGCTGGTGGTGCTTCTGCTGTTGATGTTACAGACAGGGAAGCGGGACCTTAACGTGGGCTCAGAGCGCAGCTGCTATTCAATCACCTCTGTAAATTTATAAAATTTGTATATGTAAGTATATGCCTATTCTGAGTAGTGCTGCCTAAGCGTGAGCTACAGATGCTTTGTTGTGGTGACCAGGGGTGGCAGGCAGCAGGAAGGCTGTCTGAAGCTGACCCCAAAAAATGAGGGAAGTGTCTGGGGATTATTGTCCGGGAGGTGACAGTGTAACTCACTTCTTTGCTTCCTAGCCAGAGCTCTGCAGCTGCTCTGCTTTTAAAGCACCGCTTTCATGAGGAGACTGGTAGTCAAGACTGAAATAAGAAAAGGGTGTCGTATCGGTAGATACTTGAGACCGTGATGTTTTCTTGTCTCATCTCATTTTGTATTATGTACTTTAAAGAAAAAAGAAAATTCCATTCTGGAATAGGAATAAGCTTCTGTTATACAATATCTACATTAATGGATTTCTTCTATCAAAGGTGTTACTAAATATAATTAATGCATCTCGAGTTTGGAGAACATTATGCTAAATGTCCATGATACATTCTCTGTCCCCTTCGGCAGTAGCATATGATCAATTTTGCTGCTCTGTCCTTACCTAATTATTGCTGTCGCTAATGAAGGGAAGTAGAGAAAAACATGTCTTAGTAGGTTAATAAGCCATCCAGAAAATTATATTACCATGATCAATCCTTAACGATTATGGTTTCTCATAATATTAGATCACCTGAAAGGTGTTTTTCATAGGAGATGGGAGGGGAGGTAGACATCATTTTGCAGCCATTCTTCCAGGTGTGCTCTTGGTTTTTGGAGAGAAAAGCAGTCAAACTTTGGCTTGGGAGTTTTGACTGCTGTTGCAAACATTGATTTACTTAGTGGAGCTGGTTTGTTTTATCATACAAGCATCTGAAAGGACAGCAAGTATGGGAGATTTTCTACCTTTCCTCCTTCCACAGATATTTGTGGCACTGGCTTTCACCTCGGCTGATGGTGTGCGTTCTGTGTTGCTTCTCATAAGTTTTTGTGAATAAGCTGGCAGTCTCAGATCAGTCTGAGCAGCTTCCAGCTGACGTTTTCTCCCTTCCTCTCTCCATGATGATACACCTTCATTTGCAACCTAGTATCTTGTTTAGCATCTGTCAGGATTTCTTTCATTTGTTTGTTTTTTGTCTCGTTGATGCTTCTTCAAGTACCTGTGTACACCAGTACTGCAGCATACTCAGGACATGTTTATTTTGATGAAAGCATTTCTCTTAGAGCATGTCCAAGTCATTAAAATGAATAGCAGAGGGGAATGATCCTCAAACATCAGACTTATTTTATTTTATTTTATTTAAAGATTTTCCCCAAATTAAACTGAATCACAATCCTCCCTTTTAATTTGTTAATTACACTCTGCAATGGTAATGCAATCAGTGAATATCGCTAAAGTGTTTGTGTGTGGGAATCAATATTAATGAGAAAGAGCATATTTGCAAAGTCAGATGCATATCAGCTATTTGCTTTGCATCCGTCTGCCAGTGCACGGCTGCTCTAAACTTGACCCACCTGAGCCGTGCAAAGAAGTGCCGTTGCAGGAAGAGAAGGGGGAGAGTCCCTCCAGCTCATTCACTCCCTATAGTCCCTTCTACATTTTCCATACCTGGGGGAAGGTATGGAACAGGGTGCGCTGCCGTTCAGGTGGGAGAGGCCCACATTTTGGGCAGCACAGCCCTCGGAGAGCTTGAGCTCAGGGGCTGCGGTGCCTTGGCCAGAGCAGAAAGTCAGAGCTTTCACAGCCTGCCTGCCCTGACTGACTTCGCAGGTGACAAAACTCTGAGCGAGCCTATAAAGGTTAATCACGACTAAGTGAGAATGAAATCTGGCATTTTCCTGCTGGGCTTCCAATTTTCTGTATATGCAGTGTACTGAAGCTAAGTGAGATTAAATGTTTAAACCTTTCATGCCATATGGCTCCCCCTATATCATAAACACATCTGTAAAATTATACTCAGAAGGGCAACATCATTCTGGTGTAAATGGATTCAAATCCATGCTTCTCCACTGCTCATATCAAGGCTGAGTTTGATGTGTCGCATTCAACCTGTTTGTCCTGTTAGTGGAGGTCTGGGAGGTTTTTCCCTACACGGTCACATAAATTCTGGGTGACAGCACAAAAATAGATCCCCAGTTTATCCACAGACCTGGCCCGTGGAGGCTCCTTCTCCTAAATCTTTGCCACCCTTCCAGGAGTGGCTATGCTACTCATGAACTCCCTTGCCTTTCTGCTAAGGCTATCAGCAGTGCTGCCAGTATTTGTCATGGTTTTTGTACTGCAGACACAACTATTCTACTGCATAAACCATAAACCGAGGAGTACAATAAGCCAGTAATGGTGCTACTCACGCAGTGCCTCAACTTCCCAATAATAATGGAAATAAAAAGGAAAAACATAGTTCAACTGATTTTTTTCCCATTTGTCCTGAAAGGTCATCTTACTGCTGGACATTTTCATGCAATTAACTGATGCAGTATGTTTTTGTGTTTGTTGAAGAATAGGGTTATATAAAAGACAGGACCTATGTTGCATAAATATTGTATCTCCTCCTGCAGGACTTAGAAACTGCAGTTGCCCTCATCTTAGCTTCTAGCAAGTTCCTTAGATGTCTGCACTCCTGTGCACCCTGAGCTACAGCAGAGGCCCAAGGACTGCCTAGCTACAGGCTTGGGAAGGCAGAAATACCTTTACACATGTCAGGAGGGATATTTTTACAACTAGCTCTGAGCCGGATTTTCTTTTTTCTTTAAACAGAAATTCTCACTTATAGAGAAAGAAGTAAACACAGGGATGAGCCCTGGTTGTGCAAGTTTAGAGGATCAGCTCAGCGGTGACAATTGCAGATCAGGGAGTGCTACTGCGGAAATACTAAATTCTTCTGGGGCAGGAGCTGTGAAGGGGGATTGGGGATCGTCCTTTGCATACAGGCTGACCACTGAGCTGGTGGAGGAAGAGGCAGGTAAGGAGCCATCTATCATGGCTCCCAACCACGAGGGTACAACCTGGCTGAACATGGTTTTTGACTGCCAGTTTTGGCACCTGACGGAGCTGCCTCCTTCTGAGACCCCATTGCAGAGCATGATCTTGGCATGTGTCTTCTCAACTTCTGAGCTCTGGAGCTGCACCTGCTCTGCACCTCAGGTGTGTGTAACCTGAATTATCACCCAGAATAAACAGAAAGGAGTATAACATGGAAGAAAAGCAGAGTGGGAGAAGAAAACTGCGCTCCTCTTGTTGAATTCAGTGAAAGGTAGACCCAAGTCATTTTTACTGTAGAGCCACTTTACACTACCCTGATTATGTAAATGGGACATAAAGTAAATTGGACTTTCACTCGCTCTGACACTCCCTTCCATTGCCAGAGTGATTTACAGAAGCTTTAGTGTAAATTAGAGCCAGGACCAGTGTCTGCAGTCCGCATTTTAGGATTTAAAACCAGTCATTTCCCAAGATAATTGTGGTGCAGTCAAGACTAGGAGCAGCTTCCTAAAATTGGTTAATACCCAGATTTGGGTTTCTTCAGTGGTTTAAATGGACTGGCATATTATCTCCTCTATAGTCTGCCTAAAAGATAGATTTGATGTCTGCGAGCAAAGACATGAAATTGCTATAGGCTTCCACTCTTATAGCCTGCCACCTGTTTGATTTATGTGATAAGTGATCTCAGATGACCCTCCAAGGCACTGAACCATTAGAGAGTTATGTTGCACAGCGATAAGAAATCTTCAGAGATACCTAAATATTCTTTTACCACTGGGAGTTTCATCTGTTCTGGAATAAAGAACATTTTTATGTATGATGTTGCTATCTTGCTAGCCATACTAATATTCAAAAGGATACACAGACTTAAATCAATAGCAAAGTGACAAAGACCTTAAAACTGAAGTAGTCACCAAGTGGATGCTAGACAGCTCTTTTAGGTTTTATCTTTGTTCCTTTCATTCTGTTTCTTGAAAGATGAATAGCTGTAAGGGTTCACATTCAAGTCTTCTGTTAATCTTTCCACCAGGTAGGAAGCTGGCAAAAGCACCCTTTCAGTGTGGAAAGCCCTGGAAAGTCATATCACCCATTTGGGACTTCCTTATTGTGGGCTTTGTGAAACCATGGGTTGGATCCTTCCTTATTTTTTTCACTGAATTTCTCTAAATTTGGTGATCCAGGTTCCTCTCTGCCTAGAATGAGCGGTGTTTAGAACCTCTGGTGGGATGCGAATTCTTGACAGAGGTCAGGAAAAGCACAGACAGGTAATTTCTGTGGTTTACATCCAACTGTAGCATCTTCCCCTGCAGAGGAAGGCACTGCTGACCCATATTCCTCCAACTGAACCTATATCTAATGCAGTATTTGCTCGATAGAATTTGCTGTAAGTGCGATGTTACAGCATGTATATAGTCCATATGTTCCATCCATCAAATTATCTTTGCATCATGTGTTTAGTGCATCAAGTATAAGGTATCCAGCAGTAAGCTCCTGTTTCAGGCAGGATGGGATGCAGCTTCTGCCCAGACATACAAGAGGAAGAGGAGGGGCCAGAACCAGTCCCTGCTTTTCAGCAAAGCCCGAAGATGCCGGGGCTCTTTGCAGGTCCACAGGGAGAGGGTGTTTGGCAGTCCACAGAAGGGATGAAGAGGGTTTCGAGCCTGTCCTGCTCCCCTCCCTTCTGGCACATAGGGCTAGCCGGCCACAAGCGGCTCGCACTTGACTGTCCCCCTGAGTAACCTTTGATGGCAGTTTTTCTGACAAATAAGAAAAGCGTTATGATATTGGGCACTTTCCTGGACTGCAGCTTCCCATCTCCCTTGACACAGCGCTGAGGTTTAATGATCTGTGTGGCCAGGCAAGTCAACCTGAGGGAGGAATCAGACATCATCTTTTTCTATTTCTCCTTGATCCTGAAAAATCTTCTGGTCCTTGCAATTAGGACTACAGTAATCTCCTTCCAGGCTCTTTAATAATGGCCTTGATTGGTGACCTGTCGCACTGCATCCATCCAGCTGTGGGCATGTCCACTTTGTTGTTTTGTTCGCGCTGTTGGACATATTGAAATACATGAGAGCAGGGACTGATGCCACAAAAGCTTTGGCAGCATCGCAGGCATGTTTTTACAACAAGCTGTGTCTATTCCTTGAAAATTCTTCTGCAAGGAAGCGATCTCTCTTTAAAATTAAATTAATGCAAGGCAGAGATGAGTAGTCCCCACGTGCTATTTGGCTTTTTACTCAAAGCTGTTTATGAGGGGAAGCTCTTGGCAAAATTTAAATGAGCCTCCTCTTCCTCAGGCTGGCAAATACTGTCAATGCTGGTCATTGTACACCTTCATAAATCTGCAATGTTGGCATCCCACATACACCAGGCAAACATCAAATTTTGTAGGGGGACCGCACAAGGGTGCAATAATCACAGCTGTTTCATGTCAGCATTCAGAAAGCTTACAATAGGGTTTTATTCAATGAGCCATTCCTTTTGAAATGCCATTAGAGATATTTGCTAGGAGAAACTGGCCTCGACTAATCATGTTTAATTTTTATCAAATGCACTGTGGGAGCAGGAGGGATATGCATGAGACAGAAACAAGCAAATGGTGTTTTATTTAGAATAAATAAACTTTGAGTAAGAATTGAATCCATTCCCTCCTGGCCATGGTTGTACAAATACAGGCAGGTCCCTACAGAGGTCTGTAGGGGGTCATGTCCTGACTTCAGACCCAGATGCTCTTGGAAACCTGCAGTTGCGCCCACTGAAAGGGGGGAACTGCAATCAGATAGATGCAGAGGAGCAATGCTGTTCCTGTGAAACCATTCCCGTCCCATCCACTTTTAGCCACGATAAATGAGGTTCAGAGGGTGTGAAGGCTACCCATCTCACCAGGGGAGGCCTCTAGGCCCCTGGACTGGATGACAGCTGGAGAAGGCTTCTAAGGTTTGTAAGACGTTTGCTGTGCGAAGTGAGAGGCACGCAGCTTTGCATGGGCCCATGCCTCTCCTCACAGCAGTAACACCTTGTCTGCAGGGCTGCCAGAGCTGCTCCGTGCTGGGCCTTGTGTTAGGATAATGGCAACTGAAAAATTTGGGGCGGTGGGGAAAAGAAAGAATCCAAAAGAGAATGGGAAGTAAGGCATGACAGGAAGCAAGACAGGAGGTAAAAAATAAAGACAGAACTAGAGAGAGCAGCAGTCCTTAGTAATAATGTGAAACAATTTTTATACTATTTATTTACTGAACTCAGGCCACTTCCCAGACACTGTTTTCTTGCACTAATTAGACTGTACCCAGGGCAGAATCGGAGCGTTCAGCACAAGGTGTGGGTGACCTCAGCACAGGGTCTTGCACAAGAGTAAGCTGTTTCAGAAGTGCCTCTTTCCTGTCCAACATAAACTCAGTGTTGCACAGGACTGAAAAATCATGAATCAGCCCTACAAAAATAATTAGTTTTTAAAAATCATAAACTTGATAGTTTCTGGTATTTATTATACTCACAAGCTTTTTCTCCACAGCCCTAAAGCTTAGACGTACCTTTCAAAACAAATATACATAGAGACTGAGATCCTTATACATTGAGATAATCCCCCAGCTGTGATTTTAAGAAAAAATATAACCTGAGAGTCACAGTCACAGGAGAAATATGAGAGCTGGAAAACACTGCAAACTGAGTCTGACTGGCATCAAAGCAGTGCTAGGCTGTATCTACATGGTCTTTAGCAAGAAGGTAAGAGCACATTTTATCAGCAATCTGAGCTGGCTGAGAATGGCAACATGGAGGTACCCAAGATGGGACCTGAAGCAATATAAACACTGGGAAAGGCGGTCTGGTTTCCTGGGCAGCCAGCTCAGGTATGGCACAACCCTGGCGCTGTTAAAATAACCTGCCTATCGATAGCGGAGAGATGGTTTCAAGGACTGACCCTTGGTGGTATGGAGAGACTGATCAAAGGCCCATTGGCGTGAAGGAGAATATTTCAGGTCTCCTTAAGAAGTTCTGAGTTGGGTCCTGAGCTGGGTAGAGACACTGTTTTCTCATGCGGTAAGTAATTTCCCCAGCGTGTTTGTGTGTGTGAGAGAGTGCAAATTTGTATTTATTGAGATGGAGCCAGACGGTAGGAGTAAAGCAGAACAAGGCATGTCAGAGTTTGGATTTATTACCCATACGGTAGGCCATTTTCTTTTCATTCTGACCATAATGCTGTTCTGAGCCTCTGCCAGACTTCGAGAGCAGAGTCATTCGTGAGTCAACCCCCTGCTTCGCACCCTTCATTTTTCTCACTTTGCAGGTTTTGACTGAGCTAATGCTTTCAGGAAAAAAGACTTATTGATTAGAGTGAAGTCGCTTGCAGCATCTGGGCTTTTATTGGTCGAGTTTGTGAGGTGTTTTTAGCCATTTAGTAGAGGTGCAGGTAGTGTTTGTTCTAACACATTTAGTAAATTCTGCTCGCTTCTCTGCCCTGGTTTCTCAGAGCTTTCTCGCTTCATCCACTTGTCTTGTCAGCTGCCCAGAGCAGTCCTCTTAGGACTGAAGCATGTGGCGAGATTACCTCAGCTGCTCTGAAGAGCATTCTTCTCCTCCTCCGCATTTTAATTTGCACATTGTCTTTCATTCCAAAATACAAAAATGGCCATCAACCCTCATCTCCACGTGATTTTTGTTATTACCTAGATTTTATAGCTAAAAACAAGTGGATATCCTGTTAGGATGAGCTAGAGCAAGCTTTGTTTGACGTTCTTCTTTCAACAATAGCAAGGATGTCCCACCATGAGGAGTCAAGTCAGAATCAGGGATTGTGGTGAGCATGCATCTGATCACGTCAATCAAGGAAGACTGCATAATACAAAAAACAATCATAACAAATCATTATAGTCATATTTCTGTCTATTCAAGTGTGTGGTAATGATGTTTTATGCTGTTTCTTTGTTGTGTTCTCCAGTATAGTTAAAATATATTGGATAAGAATTATTATAATAGTGTTAGTAGTCCTACAAAGCCACATGAAAACTGAACAGACACTCTCCTGAGTTTGCCCTGTTGCCTTCAGAGGCATGTTAGCGAAGAGAGATTTGTGTTTAGCCAGTGTTGCTACCTAATTCTCTCTCTCCCTTATGGCTCACCAGCTCCTCTTTCCACTTCCATTTACTCCTCGCAGTGTGGTCCGTCAGGCAGGTTATATGCATGTCCCCTGTGTCACTTAGGAAATAGGTGACACTTTGTATATCAGATCAAGACTGTGAGCTGCTGTGCATATTCTTAACCATCCCATTGGAGCTGCTTTTCTGGAAATTTGCAAAGAGTTTATTTCTATACTGCCTTTGACACTCGTCGAGCATCTTTGGAAGACACTGAGCAAGTTATCCAGAAGCTCGAGCACAGAGATTTTGGTGTCCATTTGCTAAAACAGCTAAACGACCACTCATCAACTCTTAGTAGAGCAAGAGTCTGGGAAGCTGTGTGGATAAGGTCATAGCATGATTTGTTGGGGTTGTAGCACCTACAGAAGACTCGACTCAAAGAGATCGAAGTGTAAAGAGAAAGTAGAGGTGTCTATGGCGGGGGGACAGTTTGGGGCTTTTAGTTTTCTCTTGATATTACAGGAGATAAGCACAGAGTCAGACCAATCTTCGGATGATACTTTCAGTCTGTTTTTTCAGCTATGGAAAGTAAAATGTCTCCAGAATGGTTTCTTTCTTGTAGGACCTGCAAGCAATACAGATATTCTTGAAATCACAGCTATCTGATCTGAGTGCAGTGAGAACGCCAGAAAAGGACCAAATGATTAAAACAGGAGCTGTTGTGGTTACCACTGTCCGTTGACTCTATAAATTGTGTGTAGTGCCTTCCCAGCTAAAGAATTTATATTGCTTAGGAGACTGAGTCTCTGAAGTGACTTTCAGATAATATTAGTGACCTTCTAACCCATGTTAGCACATTTCCTTGAACTCTGGAAGTTGCTAATCTTGCTAATACAAATAGGAACTTGCAGCTTAACATTTCTCAGTTGTGTGAGTAATAAGCGGTGGGCTTCAGCGATTAGCTTCCCTGGAGCCCTACTACGTTCCTACGGGGCCTTGGTGTTAAACCTCAACAGTTGCTAACATGAGAACTACGTAACATGCATGAGAAAAAGAGAATCATACTCCTTTTATTTTTAGAAGAGGAATCCAGAAACCGGATTATTTTTGCTAACATTTTTTTTTCAGTTGAGATATGAAAGCAAGCGCAAATCAGCAAGTGCAGCAAGGAAAAAAAAGGAAAAAGAGTCACCTTAGAAAATGAGCATCCACTAGTCCTCAAGCTAAAAAGCAGCAGGAAATATTGGGAAAATAAATCTTTCTAAGATGTCCAGATTTATCAAAGCACTTATCTGCACAGCATGGAGAAAACAAGCCCCTGTGTGTGTCAGTCCTGGGTGTGGGTGCACATGCCAGTGTGTATGTTTGTGTAGGGAGAGAAAACACACCTTAAGGAAATGTAAATAATAATATTATCTGTGGTTACTGAAAAGAGAAGGGGAGAGAGAGAGAGATAAACAGCTGTCTTTTTTAATCAAGACCGCTGCATGCTTGGACATTTAATGACAATGTGCACATTCATTATGGAAATCTGGATACAGAGCTTCAGAAAAATATGAAGGAGTGACCTATTATTTTCTAGTAGAAATTAAGAACTGCACTGTGCCTTAATGTGGATGTTCCTCTCTAAATCAGTTTGTTCTCTTCAGAACACTCAATCTTTCCAGTGCCTTTAATGACTTTAGTTGTTTTATTCAGCTTGTGATGTAGAACTGTGTGAAGTCCCTGGTCAAACCACACCTGCTGGACAGTTACAAATAGAAACATTACAAGGAGGGAAAAAAAAATAGGGCATATGTTTTTAATTCAAAAGAAATATAAGGAAAGTGATTTGCAGAATAACAAAATAAAATAAAAAAACCAACATATGAAATATGGTTTCACCCTCCTGAACTGGAGCAATTGTTATATTCCTGGTAGGTGAGGAGTGCTTGGCTGTCATAAGAAGTCTTCTGCCATAGGTCCCGTTGTACTTTGCATACAGTCATTCATTACAGCTCCCAAAGTATCTGCCAAATATTCTGCTCCCCTTTCACAGATGGTGAAACTGTGGCACAGCAAAGCAGCGTGACTTGATAAATCTAGATCATGTGTCCTGTCTAATATCTTAACCACTGGAAATTCCCTGCCAAGATTGGCTGTCAAAGTTACCTCCTCAGGAAAAAAGATTTCTAAATTTAAAATATAAATGAAACTCAGCGAAAAACCCAGGCCTGGATGCAGCTGCAGAGAAGTGGGGAGGAGCTGTACAGCAGCATGAGCCTCCCAGTGCTGTTGGGTCAGGATCACACACGTGGCGCATGGAGATGCTAATGGTGTGAGGACACAGCCCTTGGACACCCTGTCCACCTTCGTATGTTGGCTCTTGCAAAATATGAGCCTAAAGAGTTCCTCAGTCATTTAAGGAAACAGAAAAACCACAGCTCAGACCCTCCCTACAAAACCTGACAATGCAGTAGTACAGAAATCCAGACTATGTTTTCTGAGTTTCCCCTTTGGTTTTTTGTACAGGAACTTTGTGGCTATAAAGGTGAGCAAAGTTCTACAAATAGGGCAAACGCCTCTTTTTTTCCTTTTAGGATCATCAGAATGCTCATCATAGGTAATTTTTTTTCATTTAAATATAGTCTAAATTCAAGCAAGACTGATAAGAAATTGCTGCGGCATAGCTCATACTTAAACATACCAACACTTTCTTTGACTACATTAAGTCTCAGGAAAAAGCTTCTGAGACAAACCATCTACCTTAGGTATTTCTGTGGTCTATATCACTGTAGTATCTAAGCATATCATGATCTTTAATAAACATCTTTTGACAGAAAATGGTATTCTTCCCATTTTACACAATGGGAAACAAGACAGAGGTTAAATAACTTGTGCAGGATAAGAAAGCAGGCATTGGGGTCACACTTTCTCTTTTAGGGGCAAAAGCCCTTTCTCCTCCAACAACTTTGTGAAAGCTTGGGACTATTCTTTCTTGAATAAATGACAAAAGCAGCATATTCAAAGTCAGAGCACTCCAACCCAAGAGCCTCCAGTAACACCCAGGTTAACGGGGTCTCGTGCAGTGGATGCACAACATCAGGCAGGTGATTTGTCCCATCAGTATCAGTGGGGCTACTGACACGCTTCAGCGTGTCCACCAGCCTTGGCAGGTTGGACCCAAATGTGCAGTAAGCCTGCACCACAGTGCTGACTCCAAATGAAAGGATGACACTGCAGAGGCTGTTTATGCAGATAACATCAGTTAAAGCTGATTGATACTGGGTTGGTTTAATTATTCTGTAACCGGCAGAAGGATATCACTAGGTACTGTGTCTTGCTAGAAAGCAGCACCTATTGAAAGATATCGCAAGGTGCTCATATACTTCAATATAAATGTAGATGATGTTTCTTTTGGATCTTTTAACAAACCCTCTGCTTGGTGCCTACCTTAGTGGTCTCTCTCTCTCTCTCAGTATTCAACTGTCAACATTTTTTCGCAGTCCTCTTATACCCTTATTTTTATTTTCCTCTCAGTCCCTTCACGTTTTTGACTTAAGGGCCAGTTACAAACCTTACACAATTGCAGACAAGGGTGTTGACTTTCCTGGGTTTCAGATTTAACCTATGCTGGAGACCGTCCCCTCCTCTGGACAGCACTAAATCTTTCCTGCCAGAGATAACTAGACCTTGGGGCTCATAGCTGTACTTCTGAAGAGAAGAATGTTTTGCCTTTGGAATGGTCTAGATTGCACCACACGGCAGGTAATTTCAAAACATTTTCGAGGAAAACATCCCCTTGGGTCTGTCTCAAGGCCTTCACCTATAAAGGACACAAGGCAGCATGTGATGCTATCAATACACCTCCATTATTTTCCCCAGGAACAAAGCAGTGAGGCTTGGTGGTGACACAACCTGCCCGAGCTGCAGCTTGAAGGGATCATTGTTTAAGTAGAAAAGGAAGAGGAAGGGTCTTTCTCCAGTTTTCCTTTTAACTCCATAATCCAGGGAATTTATCACAGACCACCGTGGAAATCTCTGTGTTGGCCCCATTCAAAAACCGTCTGTTGGTCTGTGAGCAGCGCATTAAGCTGATGCCATGAATAGATTTTTCTAGAGAGAGGGAAGTGCTTTGCTGCAGTGCTGTCTTTACTAATGTATATTCTTCTGCTTTCCATCAAACAGTCAATGAAGGCTCAGGTGAAACCAATCAAAAAGAGACATCGACCTGTGACATTTGCCAGTTTGGGGCAGAGTGTGACGAAGATGCAGAGGATGTTTGGTACAGTAACTTGGTCTACTCTTCTATTTTAATGAATGTTTTATTATTTAAAGGTACTGTGGTTTAGAAAGCATTAAAAATATTAGATACTCAATTTTGTGCACTCAGAGATTCATCACACAGTGATTAAGGTGGTTATTACTCTGAAAAAATGTATAAAACAGTCTGGTTTATAATTTTGGAACATGCACAATTTAGACAAAGTCTAGAAACACAGTTATCCATTTTGTTGCTGTTATAACTTATGTTAGTCCATCTGGGGTTTTACAGCTTTATACTTTGGTAAAAATAGAATTGGGAAAAATAATTGACCTAAAGCTTTTCCAGTTTAAAAGTATCATTAGTATTATCATCAAGTTAATTCATGTGTGGCATTAGAAATGCTGGGAAATCTGTCTCAATTTTTCCTAGTTGCTGGAGTTGAAGACCTAACCCTCAAATGTTTGAAATAATTAGAGTGTACATTTAGACAATTTTCTCAATGGAAATTGTTTTCTTTTTTATTTTTTAAAAGAGGTTTCAAAAGTAAACATTTTTTTTTATTATTTTAAACCTTAACCACATAAGCTGAAGAGAAATAATTCTATCTACTCAGAATATTTTTTTAAATTTTTCATTTTGCCGAGAAACTATGCAAGCATATATTAAGTCAACTTTAAACTAATCATTTCATTGTGATTTTGGAACAGCCAATAGATCAAAAAAGCCGCTATTCACAGAGCTGTACTTCTAACACTGCCTTCATGCCAAGCCTCATATTTCTGACTAAGTAATTAATACAAATTTAGAGAGACAACAAAATCATGCAAATGTTAGAGCTGTTGTCTGGATGATGCTTCTGAAGCTGTGGGCTGGTGGTAGCTAAGGGATGGATACAGAGACTGGGCAGTGAGTTGTCAATAAAGCAATATTGCCCAAACTCTAACTTGGACTGTAGGAATGGAGTAGAGAGAGAGGTCAATGGATGAATGAGTGAATGAATGGTGAACATGATAATTGAGCCCAGTGTTGGGCAGCTGACCTCATCCAGGCAAGGCATCCATGCACTGTTGGTCAGGCATGAAATTATGAACATTTCTGCTATTCAGTGAAGAAGCTTAGGAATATGGTCATCCATTTGTGCTCGTTTTGGTTTTGTCTTGCCAGGCTTTTAATAACCTCTGGTTCTAGTCTTTAAAAAACACCAAGTAAACAAACCACAGAGGCCTTGCTCTGGCTCCAGTCATCAAAAGAAATTGTGGTGTTGAAAAACAGGAGCAAGATGCATCATGCTTATAGATTTGCAATAATGTAATGACATTTGTGTGAAAGAAATTGCTTAATTTTGACTTTGCATAAGGAAATTACCCCAGGTGTCAGGCTTTTCATTGTCTCCTTGACCGGTTGTCCTTGAGAGTTTTGGAGGTGCGGTGTAGAAACAAAACCATGGTAAAATTAATATATCAAAATTCACAGTCTAGTGCTCATGTTTTCATAATTAAGTGCACTTCCAAATTGGAAGGCAGGAGAAGAGAGGGGCAAGGAATAAAATTAGCTACAAGATAACATTATTAATCATAAGCACTGAGTAGCAGTGTTTATTTTTTTCCAGAAATAGCTCGATAAAATAGCCTGATCCAACTTACCCCAGTAATGTTCTCACTGCAGCTTTTGTACTATCTAATTCCTCCTCTTTGAAACAACTTGGCTTATACGGAGCAGTGTAATGACTGCAGGAGCTGAAGTTCTCAATCTTTATTGACAGCCGGTCTTTCTGCAGGGGAAAACACTTCTTGGGGCGGGAAGCAGGGAAGGGCATTTACTGGGAAGATGCTAGCAGACAAACTATTAAAAGGCAGGAAAGTGGATTTCCAACCAGAAGTACAAAGACCATGTAAAGCCTGTTAAAGCTCTGCTTTGAAGTAAACAACTTCATATGCTGTAACAGAGCCCTGTTTTCCTGTCCCTGCCCCCTGATTAGTCTTGGATAAACGTCCTTCTAAAAAATGAGCCTCCTGGGTGTTAGCTCTTTGTTATTCTTATTTCTGGAATAAAAGCAGACTATGTATGGGGGACCTAGATCCCTCTTTCCAATGTACGTTAATTGAATTTCCATGTTTGGCACCAGATAGACATATTCCCCCACTCCCCCTGCCAAGATTTGGTGTGCAGAAAATGTCCTTAGATTAAGTGGGAAAAGAAATTTCAGTTTATTATTCAATTGGTATTTTTATGCGGATCAACTTTCAGATGTAAGCAGAGCTTCTTTGGCTATCTCACCTGACTGATGAGGTTTGTAAAATCCAAATGGCATCAGTGGGTCCCAGCGGTCCCAGGACCTGTTGTTACAGGGTGACAAGCCCAGCACCAGCAGTGTCCCCTATCAATCAGAAACAGTTTGAGGGTGCAGGGTCAGTGCCTGATCCATGCCAGGTAAGAGGGATGCAAGCTGGTAGCAGAGCCAGACCACAGAGAGCTGAAGATACAAGGCTGGCTGTTCGCCTAATATTTCTAGGGTGCCAGAGTAGATCAGAGAAGAGAGCACAGGTGTGATAGCAGATGTGGTTGGGCTGCTGATGATTTAAAGCAACAATTAACATTATTCTGCATTGCCACAGTCTGTTATTCCGCAGTCCCTTGTCTCTGGTTTAACTCTTTCTTTTTTTTTTTCCCCGTTATTCATTGCCAGTTGTCACTCAGCTAAATTGTGCTATTGTACTGTGTCACCATTATTTTTAAATCTTTTTATTTGCGTAAAACCAATCTGTTAATGGCTAGACTCCTGGGATTCTGATAGGAGGGTTGGCACATAGAAGGCTACTCAAACGGGTAAGATGTGTGTGTGAACATTTTCTGGAAAGTACAAAGAAAAGGCAGAAAAGAACCCACTGTAATAACAGGTTTTCCGTGGCATAGGAAAGCACACATGTATTATTATCCTGTTCTGCAGTCTAATATCACGAGAGTGAATGCAATTTAGCATTCCATTAGTGAATCTCTTTCTCTAGGTTAAAAACAAAGACTGCTCAGTTGAAAGTCTTTAACATCTTGCTACTTTAATATGCGAAAGCTTCTTGTCACTAAGAGGATCGTGTATTACTGGCATTATTCCCACCTTTAATGCATTTTGCACCAGTGGGCTTCATGAATATTTAAAGCAGGGCAGTGGCTATGCTCTTTAGCACTGGATTGCAATCTACTGGTAAATCAGACATTTGGTGTTGCTTACTTTGGGTTTTATTTCTGAGCTGGCTAAGGAATAATTGATTTTGTAAGACAGGGCTACTCAACATAACACCCCGAGAGATATACTTAAAAGGAAATGAAGAATGAAACGTAACATTGTGAACTGTGGTGTATTTCTAAGATCTTCCAAAAAGCATCTATGAAATACTCACTCACTGTACATAAATAGTACTCACCAAATGGAGTGCCTGCTCATCTGCTAAAGTGGCTTACTGTCAGTACATAACCATGTCAGAAACCTGGATTCCAGTATTAATCTCCTCCTTATGGGCCACTGAGGAAATAAGAGCACTCTCTACACTGGACAAGCCATGGTTTGGATAGATACTGGGCAGCTATTTCAGAGGTCCATGATGTGTCCAAGTAAGTGGAAGGAAATAAATAATAGGAAAAACCCTTCTGTTGAATTTCCTGTTGGAAAACGTGGGGAAGAGAGGACAGGAGTATTTTCTTAAAACAAGATTAAATCCTACAAACCTCTGACTTGTAGAGTTAATCAAAATCAAAATGATGAATTGGGGTTAAATATGCATGCTTTTCCTTTGAATTTCAATATCAGCAGGTCAGCCAGCAGCAGTCTGAAAGTGCAGGATTGCCCAGAATAAGATGCAGTTTGCTAGCTATAAGACAGACACGCAGGGATGTATAATGTGCTCGGGAGAGTGTGCTTTCCCTGCAGCCTGGCAGTGTCCGAGGAGGTCATCTCCACAGATTGCTCCTCTGCCTTCCCCTTCCTCCCTCCTGGAGGTTGCAGGTGGAGGAGAGAGGCAGCAGTATCCCTGCCAGGAGGTGCCAGACCTTGAATGGGCCACTCAGTGGGTTGCACCAGTGATAAAAAGGGGCGTAAATACCCCTGCTGCTTCCCGCAACTCAGTTCCACACACCCCAAGGACTCCTCCTTGGCTGAGCGTAGGGTTTTGTGCTCTGCCATAGGCACCATGCTTGTGGTAGGCAACTTTCCTCCCTCCTCACGAGCCTGGCCCACGCTGGAGGGGCCTTTTCCATTTCTCGCAAGTGGACAAGTATCCCACCGGGTGGGTTCAGCTCAGGAGAAGATGCTGAAGCCATTCTGTGGGGACACTGTGTCCCTGATGACCCAAAGCTGGGAGCTTGGAGGAAGGCATCCAGGCCTGAATGAAGGGGCTTGGCACGTTCAGTGTCTAGGTCAGTGGGTGAAGGAGGGAGCATCGGTCTCAGGCATGCTGTGCAGCTGGGTGGCGTTCCCAAGTGAGGTGGTGGTGATGTTGCAGCATGATTACAGCAGGTCCCTCGTGTCCTGAGCTTCCTTCGGCATGGCTGGGACAATAAACTCCACTTACCCACAGCAGACAGTCACACACGCAAAACATATTAAGATGAACTGTTTCAGTCCTTTGTTTCGTATTTTACTGCTAATCACTGATATATATAGTTTGGGTAAATGCTCCTATAAGGCAAGTGAACAGTCTGCAACACATGAGGATGGTGAAATTGTATTCTCATGCAAATAAGCGGCGCTGTACATGGGAGATATTTGTGCAAATCATGCAGCTGCCATCAGCAGCGACCCCTACAATCAATATTGCTCTAGCAATCAATATTTATCTTTATTATAGTATAGAAGGAAAACATATAAAAGAAACTAATGATTTTGCCAGCTTCTCAATCCACACAGCAATTAGGTCAGTCAGCTTTGGGTCCCTTCCCCCTTCAGTCAGTTGCTCTCAGCCAGAGCATCTGCAAACAAGATGCTACGCTACTATAAAGTACTAAAAGGTAGTTTGAAAGCTCACATACATTACACGGGTATTGGCTGCTTCATGTTCAGCAGTGTGTATAATAACTATGTGTGACCTACTTGTTCCAGATGCAGAAACAACGAGCTACTTTAACATCTGCAATGTCCCGTGCATTATACAGTAGATATATGGCCGGTTTCTGCTGCTTTACTTTCTTTTTTAGAGAAAAAGTAGATCTTCGTTCATGGCTTTGTATAACACTTAAACATACTCATTGGACTTGTGGTTCAAATAAACATGGAAATGGAATCATATAATTAAAAAAAGCAACTCTGCAAAGACTTAAATTTCTGCTTAACTTGAGATCATACCTGAGCCACAAAGTGAAGCTGCTGCTGCATAAATCTTCACATAGAGTTTAGTAGTGACATCTAATAACGGTCCAGGCAAGGGTTTACAGAAGAAAGTAAAGGGACTGCAGCACGCAATCTCTGCATTGCACAGCAGGAGGTGGCCAAGTGGCTTACAGCCTCCTACACCCTTGTCACTTACCTTAGCCCCAGCCTAATAACAGAGCTATCTCCAGTGTCTGCCCAGAAATTAGCCCAGTTAACTGTAAACATTTCATTTGGTGTATGTTCTATGGTTAAAAGATTTTGAAATAAAAAAAACACAACTGACTTCTAGTGTAACTGTTGAGACACCATGTTGAGGTAACTGTAGAGATACCATGCAGTGGGCTAAGAGTCAGCAATACTGTAAAAAAGTATCCCAAGCAACAAGTTTTGAACTGAAAATTGGTCAATGAAGGATTTGCAATGAAAGACAAAACATTGGGAACATTAGAAAAAGCAAGATGACACCTACCTGTCCATACGTGATATTTTAATTATTAAACCTGTTCAGAGGAAGGGCCAGGTTGGTGGCAGTTTCAACTTAAAACTAGCCCAGGTGAAAAAGTGACTTTGTGCCTAACCATAGCCAGAGAAAGATCCCCACTGACTTCTAAAAGACCTTATCAAGCCGAAAATACATGGTTTTCCTCTTTCTCAGCAATGAGTTTGCAGAAAAAGCAAGGGAAGATATAGGAACAAGAAGTTACCTTTATCTTCAGAGGATGTTTCTCTAAGAGCAGCTTATGTTCCAGTCTTTTTGAGGAGTAGGAGGCAGGAATGAGCACATTGTGTTTCTAAACTGAATGCACTACTAGTAAGTGCTTGGCTAGAAAGTTGATGCTTGGAAAAATGATGGCTCATTTGGCCATCTGGTGAAATTGTTTTACTCTACATACATTTGGTTTTTGTCAAAAGCAGCCATTTTTCCCAGTCAGATAAGTTTCACAAAACCACCTTACCACCTTTGCATCCTTCATCCTGTGCCAAAATAGCCTATTTAATTTTGAAGTGAGACTGATTCCCAACTCCCTTAGGATGGTGGTTTGGAGAATTTGACCTTTCCATCCATTGAGTCAATGCAATCCTTCAGAGGCTTATGTTCATTTGACAAACTCCTGCCTTTCCAGATTCTCAGGATTTATTTTCTTAATAACAATCTTAAAAAAAAACTGGTTTTAACATAAGCCAAGATTGTCTGGAGTTGCTTATACTTCATAGTGTTTTATTACCAATACACTTCGGAACACTCTAGTAAATAATTCAGCCTACACAAAGAAATTGGCTATATTTTCTCTATACATCGAGGAAGTCTGTCAAGTAGACTATATGTCATGGCCCTAAATGTTCCCAGATAAATGCAAACCCACATTGTGTTCAGTCTGTACTACTCACCCAAGTAGGTCTTTTAGGTATCCTATACAACACATACATCTCTTATCCAAAAACTAGAATCCCTAACATTTGGTTTTGTAATATAAAAGATCTTTTGCAATTACAACAAAACTCTCTGTGTGTCCAGGGGATAATACCCTACATAGTCATAAAGCTTACAGATTTTTTTCCTTGTGCTCCTCTTTTCAGATCCTGATCCAAACTTGGTTTTCAGTTTCAGAAGGTGAACTTCCAGCTTATGGAAGTCAATGAAAGTTATTCCACTTACTTCAGTGAAACAAAAGTTCTCTCCCAGTATTATAACCGTGGAGTAAGTTCTCAGTAGCCAGTGGAGCCTTTCATTGGCAGAAGGGAGAACAGACTCTGTCGGAATGTAAATGCGCAGTCATTCACAGAGTGCAAAGGAATAACTTGGAAATTGTGATGATAAAAGCATAATTTGGCTTACTGACTCCTTCAGTTGCTTCAGAGGAAATATTCATTTCTGAAAAGCCAAACATCTGAGATTTTGGGGGGGTTTCTTGTCTTATCATGGTGCCATGCTCTTGTAGGAGCAAGACACAAATTCATCTGAAATTTAAGGGGGGGAAGGCTTGTAAGATATGTAGAGCTGTCATTTGTCTTCACAATTATTAGTCTGTCAACATCAGAGTTGGAAAAAAAAAAAGCTGCAATAATTTTAAAAGCGTGGCTCAAAATAGCCAAATTTTCCTGCTAGGTTTCCATGGCCAAGATGCCTACCCCTACATTCAGCTTGTGGTGTGTGGATGGGAGGCATGGAGGCACAGAGGGATGCGTGGTCATGGCAGAGAAGGCTGGAAGAATGGACTGGGAAAGGACAGACTGTGGAAGCAGGGAGAAAACCTAAAGCTGACTTGCAGCTAGTCCATTTTGCTCTTTGCTGGAGAGCAGGGAGGAGCCACAGTGGCTGCCCACGCACAGGGGCTCGGGGAGGGTTTTGGGGACACTACCTGAAGGCAGCAGGGAGGTCCTCTTTACTTGCCTTCCTTCTGCCTGGCTTGGAGGCTGAAATGGCATACCCAGCATGGAGCAGGTGAATTAAACATTTATATGGCAGGGACAGCTGGAGGATGTGTGGGGTAGTGGCTCGGCTGGCATTGAGGCTGTGGCTGTGGACTTGTAAGGTCCGATCTGTGCGTGTTACAAGGGTGCACGTGCGTGGCTGGGCATTGTGTGAGAGCAACAGCATCCCTCTCTATTTTCAGGAAATTTCCATATACAACATATACATGTGACAGCCTGGCAGAGAGCAACAATTTTATGTGCCCAGTTTAACAGGGGAACAAATGAACCCAGGAAGTTATTTTTTTTACTTCTCTGACACGAGCTGTGACTGCGGTTTTCAGTCCTAGGTAGGAAAATGTAGCAGCCTTCTAAGCGCACACCTTTATTTGCATTTGAAGGAATGGTTTTGGCATTCTATTTTGTGCTCTTGTTGTAATACAGGGTGTTATAAAGATCATGCCTGGCTCCTGCCGCTTTGTGGGAGGTATACAAAAGGATCCCTTTTGGCTCTGCAAGGGCAGAACTGTGCGCGGGTGCTCTGAGGCGAAGCCACCACTTGGTTGTGTAACCCCATGGCTGGGAGAGCCTGGGCTCACCAGGTTGTGAAAGTGCACATAAGGGATAATATGATAATGCACATCAAATATTAATGTGCATTGACACATAATCGTCTGCGTACATCAGGGCATTACAGCATGAAAGAGCAAGTGCAGAGACCTTGGAGAGCAATGCGCTTTTGCACCTTTTTTTCCCTGTTTTCTTTTCCCCTTTTTGTTATTTAAAAATAAGCTTTCCTCCCTCTCTGGCCCCCCATTTAGCCAAAGTCATACCCTAGTAGTAAACTGAGCAGTGCCTTCATGACGGCCTATTTAGTCGCAATAAAAAGCCGATTGGCCTAATGCGCAATCAAGAAAGGAGTGACATTTATTGCTTTGGTTTTATGATGCTGTGAACTGAGCAAGATTTGGAGCCTTACAGTGCCTTCAGGGGGCAGGAGATCACCAGCAATGAATTGTATTTATACCTTTTCCAATTTCCTACTAGCATTTTAGCAATAAATAGACTGTGTTGTTATTGAGTTTTATGTAAGTATGTTTACAAAAGCAGGAATACAACTTTGTAGCTCAGAATTACATGTGTTGGCTAAATAGATCAGCAGAGAGAATAACTATGTAAAGCACTGGGAAAGCACTTTCCAATTTATTATCAAATGTCTTAATAGAATGCTTCATCTCTTCCATCCCACTTTGTGTTAACTATTAAATTAAAACTGCATCCATTGCAGAAGGTCGGAGGCTCCTTCACACACCCATGTTGGAACACTAAGGCCACAAATTGTTCACAGATCTAAGCCATTAAAAATACATCCCATGCATTAAATATGAGCCTGAGGAGAACTCAATAGGAGCTGAGATGCAGGGCTGACCTCGGCTCTCTCAGCCCCTGCGGGGTGGGAGGTGCCTTTTCCCCACGGCGTCCATCTCCTGCCCCAGTCCTTTCCCACATGCAAGTTGCAGCTAAAAGCCTGTGTGAGATGTGCCCAGATGCACAGACTTAATTGCTGTCTCCCAGCCTGCCCATTTTGTAACGAAGCTCTCCCATGTGGAGGAGCACGGATGCCCCAGGGAAGCCCGTCCCGGCCAGGGCGCAGTGCTTGCGGCGTGTCCCTTTCGGGAGCTGCAGGTGGATTCCACTGATCCCTGTCCCAGACCTGAAGAGGGTTACTCTCATCTCATTAGTTTGCTGGCAAGGACGTGTCCTTGAGATGGCACATTTCATTCATTCATTCATCTTCCTTTCCCTGGCAGCGGTACTTTCTCCTGGGGCTTGCTCCCAAAGGCAGCTAGCCGCTGTGGCCATCGTGAGAGAGCAAGAGAAGAGGCAGCATCCCCAGCCAGTAGTAATACCTAGTTTTGTACAGCAGCTTTCACCTACAGACCTGAACGCTCTGAGGAAAAAGAGGGTTACTACTGCTCTCTCCTTGCACGTGCAGCGATTTGCTTGGGGTTGCATCAGTCCCAGTCTCATACCTATGGGCTGAGATTTCATTTCATCACTGTGCAGGATGACATGAGGTTATCTTGCCTTATTTCTGTCTGTGCAGGAGGTGCAAACAAAGCCTGAAGGAAAGCCTGGAGTATCCTCCTAAAATTTCATTAAATACCTAGACTGGATTTTGTTTTGTAATTTAAGTCAGCCTACCAAGCAGAGTAGCCTGGAGTACGCAGCCAATTCAGGTGGTGCTGCCTCAGGCAGGTCTCCTCGGAAGCAGGAGGCACACGTGTTTGAGGATATTCAGGTGGTGCTGCCTCAGGCAGGTCTCGGAAGCGGGAGGCACACGTGTTTGAGGACGCAGAGCAGTTTATGGTGAGAGTTAGTCTGATTTTGCACATGTGGAGGAGTCTTTACAAGGAGGAATTATTTTACCATCATTTTATTCTCACTACTTTAGGAAGGTCGCTCCACTGCATCCATCTGGCAGTGGATGGCTCACGTGCTGCATGGGATGGGGCTTGCAACACCCTGGTCTCTACTGGCAGGAGCTGTCATCCCTTTAGTCTCGCTGATAAATCAGAGTCTGCTTTCAGAAGTAACTTCTGGTGTAGTTAACAAAGCTGTTACCAGAAATTTGCTGTTGGTCCCATCCCAGCTGGTACCACAGTTCTTCATGAGCAGACCGAGCCTTACTGTGTGGCAACATCCATGCCAGGACCTGTAGCTAGATGGTTGTCCCGTGCTTCCCACCAGACATTGCAATATTCCCACTGGCTGTTGCAGGCCGGGGTGAAACGCTGGGATTCGTGGGAACAATTGTCATTATTCTGCTGGCTTCAAGATAGGAGCGAACAATATCAGCAGTCTGAGGCACACAGCAATAAAACGTTCGTGAAGGACAGCCTCAAATGTTTACAGAGGGAGAGAAACAGTCAGCAAAGCTTTGTTTTAACACAGACTATAAAGACATGAAGGACACCAAGTGTAGGCAAACCATAAAAAGGCATTTATTTTATTCTATGGGCTTTAAATAAACTTCACACGTTAGATACCTGCAGACGCTTGAATTGGCACGTGAACAGAATTAGAATTTTCTTCTCTAGTCACACAACTAGCGTGAGGATTTTTCCATCACTTTTCAAACCCAGTCGTCAGCCTTGTAATTCTCTAGTTTCTCCGTTTGGGTTTGAAGCATCCAATCTAGCAAAGACTGCTTTACACAACTTAGTTCCCTTTAAATAGGAATGATATTTAAAAAAAAATAAAATGAGACATTTATTTTGCCCTGAAGGTGTTAGCATACAATTCAATGTACTGTTGAGGGCACTAGAGGCATCGGGAAGCCAGATGAAGGTCATATTATAATTGGTGCTTTGAATTGTAAGAGGGAAGCAAAGGTGAAGTTTGTGATGTTTTTTGTCGAAAATTTGGTGAAGAAAGTTATGGGGAAAAAATGAAAAGAGAATTAGGAATCAAGTTGCAGTGTCTTGCACAGCAGATTAAAGAAGTTTTCATGAGCTGCAGTCTCCAGGATGAAGCCTTGAAAACTGGTGGAGCATGGGACCAGCTCCTCACCGAGTTACGGAGTTGGTCTGGCTCCGGGAAGGAGCCAGCGCCCGGGCGGCTCTCCTTACAGCTGTCAGGCGAGGTGCCTCTGGGAGCGGTCCACGAAACCATTTTGAAACAACCTCCGTGAGCTGTCATAACAAATGTGCTCTGAAAAATCCATACGTATTTTTAAGCATTCCCAGTCATTCCCTGCTATTAAGCAGCAGCAGCAGCATGGCAGCTGGACAGCAATTGCCCTAGCTCCTGGCTCTGCACTCCAGCTAGACTCCCAGATTATGTTGCATTTGGTATGCAAGGAAGGGCGGCAATAAATATATTAACCACTTTAGTGCATTTTAGCTTGACATATGTCCAGTAAACAATATTTTGGTCTCTTGCAGTCCAAAAAAAAAAAAAATCACCTGATTATTCTGCGCTTCCTTCTGTTATGATGCTTTGGGGTCCTTCAAATCATTTTCATTATGCACTACATAATAATAAAAATCTCTATGCAGTATGCTGATAATTCTGTGCATGGTCTCTGTGATTTCTAATTGTTTGAATAACAGGATGCTATTGAAATGCCATGCAGAAACATTGCATCACCCTGAGGGAATCAAGCTTTTCTCCTTTTACTGCTGGTGAAGATAAACATTTGAACAGTTGAAATAGGTAAAATATCCCAGGGAAGCCACTGTGAAAAGTAGACGTGCTAAAGCCCTTAGTGCAGAAGCTGGGCTGCAAAGGACAAAAAAGAAAAATGAATTAGATAAATAAATAAATAAAGATCATTGAATGGAAGGCACTCAAAATAAGCCATGCTTTTTCTTCTCTTGTGATCTTAAAGCAGAAGAGAAGCACTAGCAGAGCTAGGAAAGAAATATCGAATGCTATTTTTGTGCTGCCATTATAAAATATGTATTGTTTATTGTTCTGCACTGCAGCTGAAGTTTTGCATCAGCCTCAAAAATACAACAAAGTTTGTTTTGAAGGAGACACGCAGCGTATCTGTTCTTTAAGCCTCTTAATGATGTTCTTAAGAGTGTGGTGATAAGATTTCAATCTCCTGGGAAGCACAGGCAGGTTGTAGGGTATGATTCATAGAAAGTGTAAAAAATCATGTTCCTGTGTACATTATGAATATATTTTATGTATGCTATTTTATATATATGTATGGCTGTGTACCTGATGTTCAGCTGTATGCAAAACCAGGTAATGATGCCAGGCAGTTTTGTCTCCTGGCTGGAGGCATCTTTTGGTGCCATTCTCTTGGGCTGTGCTCCACACGCTGCAGAGACCACTGTAGCGTACCTGACCTTGGCCAAGCTATCAAAAGCCCCTGGTGACTCTCTGTTGAGGGTGCCAGCGCTTTACACTAAAATTTACCTCTCTGTAAAATGGGGATAATAGTACCAAGTCATTGCTGCTACAGGGCTGTATGAGATTACTGTAAAGCTTAACGGCGTACTTGTAAATGGGCTGAGGGTCAGAGAAGGAAGCTGGTATTTATGTGTTCCTTTTGAGACTGATGTCGAAACAGAGGTGCGTGCAAGCCCCCCGCCGCAATTCAATTTAGCTGCCTGTGTGCGCAGGCAGCTTTGAGGATGACTGATGTGGTGCCGAGGTGGGTAGCAGAGGTGGCCTGTTGCTACTCCCCAGTAAAGGGGTATCGTAGGCAGTGTGTTTTAGCAAGGCGCGATGCAGCAGCACACAGATGGTCTAAACGGGCTAGCTGAGCTCCCAGAGGCGGTGGATGCATGTGAGCACAGGTCTGCCCAGCCTGCTTAACCTTGCCAGTCCCTGCTTAGAGCCAGTTCAAGTATCTCTGCGTGGCGTTGTGTTGAGACATATTAAACATACCCAAAGCTGCCTGGGTAAATGAGCGCTCCCACCAGCCTCCTGACACACGGCTGAACCACGGTACAATGCGTGTTCGAATGTTGAGGCATAATGTTGAGCCTGGCTTCATTTCAGCTTGCCTGCTGGTAATGTCAACAAAGGTGCCCTGTGTACCAGAAAGAAAAACCTTGCAGGAATCCAAATGATAGAGAAGGCATTTGGGACTGATTGCCAGGCTCTTTATGCAGGTGTATACCGCCAGGTTAGCTTTAAATGGGCATTTAATGTCCTACTTGGAGGGGCAGGGGCCTTGGAGAGGACCATACTGATATCCAACCAGAAATTTTGAGTTTCTGATCATTGTTTTCTAGTCAGAACAGAGGAAGATGAGAAATGTCTCTGGTGGAAATATCATAAATGTACAACAACCGTGTTTTTATTTATACATTGTTTTATGGCAAAGGGAAGGCTTTGGGCTTTTTTATGCTGCAAAATGTTGTTGGTTTTTTCCTTGCTTTTTTTATTTTTGCCTGGAGAAAATATATGACATGTTTAAAATTATTGCAGAATGGAACACCACTTTCCCTGTAAAGTAGTGCTCACTGAGACATGGTGGGATCTCACACTTGACCAAATTAGCATATGCGCTCAAATATCAGAGCTCTGACTAGTAAAAATAACACTAGATTTGCATTTTCACATTTTTAGCTCTCGCTTCCCTGTCTGTTTGGTTTTATGCCTTTTTTCTTGACTGACAATTCTCTTTGTGGCAGATTTATTGCTGTTCTGCTGTTTGGACCCTGTAGTCAACTAGACACTTGGCTGAAGACGTTAGTCATTTCATTAAGTACTTTTTTGCAGATATCTCGACACAGTTTTCAGTTGCTCTGGTTCCAAAAAGCAAATGACCCATGGCCAGCAAAGTCTGAATATGAATCTTTAATAAACAGAGGTAGTACCAACAATGCTCTCAGGTTTCCAAACTGCGGAGGGCTAATTAAAAGATGTTGAATAGGGAAGAACTGCCATTACCATCTCGCTCTGACAAAAATGTGCCTGCATCTGTTCCCAGTAAAACTGCTTTTTTAGAAGCATTGTCTCATTTATCCTCCTTCCTTCCCATCAGAGCTACATATGAAACTTTCCTTGTGCTACACACAGATATTGCATAGTAATTTTTTAAAAATTATTTTTCAGTAATACATTGCTGAAAACAAAGACTGAATAGTTGTCTTAGGAGTAGAGATAAAGCATGGAGTGGGGTTCTTTTTATCATCGCTGTGTCACTAATGATTATACTTTATTCATGAACTAAGGAAATATAATTATAGCATTCCCCTACACTTCATGGGTGAAGAACCATTCTCTCATTTTATTGAGACGCCTCCTTAAAACGCTGTTCCTTCCTCCAGGGACAATCCTTCATAGCCGTGAATCCTCTCTTCAAGCGGCATGCTCTCTGCAGGCAAAGGTACTCTCTGTGCCCAGAAAATAATACCATATGTTATTTGCAGAAGAGTGGGGAGTTAGGAGCCTGTGTGCTCACCAGTGTACTCACCCGTGCCTGGTTCATTGACCCCATTAATTTTTACAGAGACTGATTCAACAGAAAGCCAAGTTGGCTGCTCCAGCTTGGCCAAGCAGCCTGGTGCAGCACATTGCCATCACTGCTGGGAGGCAGACCTCTCTGAGGTCTGGGCAGGTTTTTTCCACGGTGAAGATCTGTACAGGAAATAACTACTGGTCTACTTCTGTACTCTTCTCTCATTTTCCTGGGAAGAGGAGAAGCATGTTACGCAGGTGAAATAGTGACAACCACTCCCAAAATGCACGTGGGTTGCCCTGTGCTGTTTTAGTACATTTATTGCAGTTACTGTCTTGACAGAAGCTCAGAGACAGAAGTGCAGCGACTTGCACCCTACAATTCAGTAGTGAGGCACAAGGAGGTGCCCATCAGTATCTTACCTGCCACAGGCTTAGTTCAGCTCTGCCAGCCCCCCCGTAGGCAGCCTCGTGGGCTTCTCCAGCGTGTTAGCTAATATCACCTCTGTCTGCAGAGACCTTCCAGTTCTGCCTTGACACGATGTTCTCGTCAGAGGGTCCAGCAATGTCACCAAGCTGTGCTGCAGGATGCACCTGGGGAAGTTAGCCCAAAATCCCCCGAGGAGGTGCCCAGGTTTGCCTGTTGTCTTTTTAGTTTGTTTCGACTTTTTTGCTTTCGTGATCACCAAAGTAACCAAGTGGATGGCTGGATGTTCAGCTCCTCCAAGATTTTCATCATATGAAATGAAATGGAATAAAATAAAGAATATAAAAGAAGTGGAATTCATCAGAGACTATCATAATGAGCTGGAAGAGTAGATATAAGAAAGTGAGCCTTGTTTAATGATTGTTTACAGTGACAGCCCAAATTTTAATCAATTAATATATAAGCCCATTACTTGAAAGATGTGACGGGCCTGTGGGACAGCATTCAGCATTTCTTCCTTTCTCAGGGGAGCTGCAGGGTATCGGCTGACATCTTGGAAGCACTCCTTCCTCACAGATGCTTTTAAAGCTGCTTTTCTGGCTGCAGAAGTCATAGTTAAGCCTTACACATGTATTTTGTGTATGCTCTTGGGTACAGTTTCATCCTGTGACCCCCTAGGAGACCTCATTGACCTTCTCACAGCTTCTTGAGCCTGAGAAAAGCTGAGTCAGCCTTTATATTGCCAAGATTTCTTCAGAGCTAACACTTAGGAACACGGAAAACAAAAAGATTTATTGACAGAACTATAATCAGAAGTCATAGCCAGGCTGATAAAATGGTCAAATGATCAAATTACTTAAAATTAGAGGCGTACTGAAGTGCCTCAGGGACTGGGAAGCTGCAGGCAGGCAGCCGGCCTGCCAGTCAGCCCCGCAGCAGCAGGATGTGTGTTTCCAGCCCCACACAGGCAGGGGGGCCTGGGGGGACCCTGGGACCAGTAAAGCCAACAACCAAAAGAGGTGAGGCCACTCCGATTTTGTCACTTGTGAAAGAATGAGAAGGTAATGGGGCAGAGCCTGGACATGGCCAGATTGCAGGTTGAATGTGAGAGGGGAAGCGCCAGCACTGGGTGCTAGTTAGGAGCAGGATGGGATTTCTGGGCATGACAAGTGTTGGGGCAAGTATCTGTTGTACAGGGGATTCCTGTGTCCCACAGGATCTGAAATCTTGAACACCATTAGGATTCTCACCTAATGTATGTCCTTGGGTCCAAGCGGGGATGTCACAGTTTGGTTCTACTTGTTTGATAGGAGACAGTCCCACTTCTGTGTGGGAAAATGTTTCAAGAAGTGAAGGCACCTTTACCTATGGCTATAGGATTTCATTTAATCAAATGTGTTAAGTGCCGTTCATTTTGTATTTATTACATCGCCAGTGGATCCTGCTTAAGGACGATGCATGCTCTGTGGCCACGTGTGCCTGGGCATGCACGTTTGGAGTAAATGCCCCACCTTTTTCTCTGTAATTTACTCTTCTGGACTTTGAGGGCATGGTTGAAATGGCAGACTGCTTGTTCCTTTAGTTTGAAAAAACATGTTTGAATATACTGTCATTTTCCCTGATAAGAGAGCACTATAAATTAAACAGAGTCAGCAACCCAGCTACATTAATCTTCCTGATGCAATCCTACCTTTAGCATTTCCTGACATATATTTGATGTTGACTTAATTGTGTATCCTTAAAGTAGGATTTGAGTATATAAGTGCAAAAGCAGTAAGAAACTGCAGATGCAAGCTAGAAGCTGTCCGCTGAAAATTGTGCAGGGGGTGGATGATGCACAGATCCTTGCAGCAAGGAGATTGGGGTTACAAGTTTATTGGAGTGGTTTTTTACCACCCATCTAGTCAACCCTGAAAATCAAGCTTCACACAGGAGATCCTATAAGACTTGAGCATATAGCGTCATCCCAAGGTTGTCCTTTTCTGCTCGCCTTGCACACGAGCAATCTGACATCAGCACAAGTAGCATGTGGTTCATGATGCTCATATGGTGCATCCTCTTCATGCAGCGTGCGGCTACAGAGATCTTGCTTGGAAAGAAAGGCTGGTCTTGCAGTTAAGATTTTAGAACAGAGTTGAGAAAAATCTTGGTTCTCTTCTCACTTTTACTGAAGGAGGTCAGAAAAGTAATTTTGGAACTTTTTTTTTTTGGAAGGTATCAAAAGATGCAAATAAATGCCAAATGGGCTCTGAAATGGTCTTTGAAATCAGTGGGAGATAGGTCTCTGAGATTTCAGAAATCCCACACAAAGTGTTTGCATGCATCTTTAGGCATCTAAACACCTTTAAAAATATGTCTCTTAAGTGCCTAACTCTGAGCATAGGTTCCTGCATCCCCTAGGCATTTTTGAAATTGCATCCAAAGTTGCTTAGTTTTTCCCTAAAGAGTACCCTTTTGTTTTAATT
The DNA here is from genome assembly GCF_000699145.1 of Aptenodytes forsteri. Classification (NCBI taxonomy): domain Eukaryota; kingdom Metazoa; phylum Chordata; class Aves; order Sphenisciformes; family Spheniscidae; genus Aptenodytes; species Aptenodytes forsteri. The sequence goes on along the minus strand of NW_008795122.1, from coordinate 871,100 downwards.
TTCTCATTGACTTAATTTTCTCTTGACTTGAGACATAATATATATTAACCTACACTCGTTTTTTGTAGCAAAATGTAGGGAAGTGAAGCTGTTTCTGAGCTGTTTTATTACAAAAAAGGAGCATATGGCTGATTGTGTCCCATCTGAAATGCAAATGGTGGAGCTACGTGGAAAGAATTACTATTACTTGAGCAGTAAATGTTTCCTAATGAAGTGAGTTTGACTAAGGTGGGAATCTGGAAACGGCTGCGGGAAGAAATGACGACAGTTAGTATTTGGGTGGAGCAGAGCATTCTTATTCTGCTGATAAGGAGGTTCTTAGGAAATTGACCGGATTTTCTTATATTCTGTATGTTCATCAGTGCGGGGAAATTGTTACATAGGAAGCCAGACTCTTTTCTTCCACTAGTTATGAAATCTTGTTATTTAATTTATAACCAGAGCTATTCACCTTTGGCATCTTTTTGAGCTGAAGTTTTCTGTATTTTGTGAATACTTGGGGAAAATAGACCTACCCAATGTAAAGAAAGTCTAAAGGAAGATGAGTACTGGTTCCACTGATTTTCATCACCCTGGGCACGTTTGCGGAGGCCAAAGGCCAAAGAGGGTGATGGAGAAATCTGACCCACGCTGTCAAATTTCCTATGCTTCCTCTTTCCACCAAAGTTTTTCTCTTGCGTATATCCCTTTACACTTCCAGTGGTTGAAGGTGTCCAGATGTCTGCTGTGAATGGGAAGTGAACTGACTTTTAAACACTTTCTTAAATCAAGCAGCAAGGCTAGAGGCTGACATTTCCAATACTTAACTTTCCAAAGGGAGAGCTGTGGAGACGGTGCTGTGAGGTTTGGCGCAACCAGTGGGCTGGAGATAGAGCATCAGTCGCATTACTTTGCCTTAAATGTCAGAAGGAGCCAGGAAGGGTTTAGATAGCAGCATGTGCACAATTACGTGCTCAGAAGAGCTGAAGCAGCTGCCAGGTTAGACCTCTGGCTTTGTCCCTGAGCAGGATCGCATCCGTGTTAATGTAAACATTGCTGAGTCTGAGCTGTCCGTTGCATGGCACGGTCGGGGGGATGGAAGATTAGCATGCTTTTCCCTTGCTGATGCCCAAGGGTGTCTGACATCGCTAATGATAATGAAATAGGAGAAACCTAAAGAAAAAAGGCTGCAGCCTGCTGTTGGTGAAAGTAATTAGGCTTCTCCATCTTCTGAGCAGTGGTGAGGCTTGCTGGGGTCAGGACGTGCTCACGTTAGTGTGTTAGTTCAGATCCGGACCAGACTTTTGAAGGGAATCCCCCACTGTGCTTTGGTTCACATCTCAGGGCAGCCCAGGAGCTCATGAGCTGGATCACTGTGGCTCTGGAGATGCCCCTAAGCTCCCCGAGGACAGGGCCGCCACTGCCCTGCCCGCACTTGCCCACGCTCTGCTGTCGGCTATGGGACACTCCTCCCCGCACAGAGCACATCACCAGGTCGGGAGTGGGCACTGAACTTCCTGGGTGACACCTGGGTAAGGCTTTTTGGTTGCTGAGTTATTCAAATGCTTCAGAAAGTGCTTGTGCACAAAGTGTCTCCTAAAAACAGCATTCCCCTGGTTTTAATACTGAGTAGGCCCACCGCATCCAGGAGCCGGGGGAGATCCCACCACCCCTACACACAGAGCAGAGTACAGTCACATCGCTAGCGTCAGTCTCAGTCTTGGCAGGTGGCTTTATCCCAGTACGGTGAGATGAGACTTCAGCATCACATCTTTTATTATGATCAGAGTGCCTATAGGTTCTGTAATTATTATCAGAATTAAATCATAAATCAATATAAAACCACACATGCAGTGTTATATACGACAGGCAGCACCTCAACAGAGGTGAATTTTGTGGCTTTTTTAATTGCAAGAGGGTGCAGCAGCTTGAATTATCTGCATATCTGCTTGGGTGTTCTTTGATTTACAGGAAATTACAAGTGGTAATGCTGTGGCATAGTTTTCCATGTAGAACACACTTTTTTATCTTTCCTTTTGCTTGCTTTTCTCTTCTGTGTCTCTTCCCTCTCTCCGCATTTCATTTCCATCCAGAGATACAAATGACCTCTTGACAGAGCTTTCCACTTTCTTTCTGTTGATTTGCATTGTGCAGTCAGGAAAATACAAACACTTTTATTTCTGAGATGTATGTATGATGTCATGAAAAAACTTTCTCATATTAGCCTCTTCTTTTTCCTCTTTCTTTATCATTTCAGGTGTGTGTGCAACATTGACTGTTCTCAAACCAACTTCAATCCTCTTTGTGCTTCCGATGGGAAATCTTATGATAATGCATGTCAAATCAAAGAGGCATCATGCCAGAAACAGGAGAAAATTGAAGTCATGTCTTTGGGTCGATGTCAAGGTAAGTCTCATAACAAAACTCATTTCAAAGAATGTTTTCAATTTTTGTTCCGGAATAAAAAAGAACCAGGGCTGGCTTATTTGGCACTTCTTATGTTTCCATTAGACTCTTGCAATTTATATTGTAGAGCGCAGGCTGCGGGAGGGAACAGAGCCCTCCATGGTACAGATGCCAAGCGGGGCGCAAGGAATGGGTGTAACCCTTCCCACACCCTGCCGGCAGTGGCCAGGGACTGTCCAGCCCAGCACTGGTGTCAAAATCAGACACCTGGATTTTGCCCAGAGCAGCTTGCCCAGAGCTCTGTCCTCCGGGTAGGAGTCAGAGCAGAACAGTAGAAGAGCCCCTCAAATACGTTTTGCCACGCAGGATGGATCCTCTGTTGCTCCCTTAACTGGAGCAGCACAAAGCAATCTCAGGAGGCCAAAGCCATGCTCCCAGACGTGGTGTTGATTCTTGTTTCTCATGTGACCTACACTGGGCCCACGAGAAGCCAAAGGTGCCTGGAAGGAAATTTTGCCAATAGCAGCTCAAGACTCTCTGTGTTTCTCCATGAATGCCATGATTTTCTGTGCCCAGCTCATGGGCTACTACATCACCTGTAACCCTTGAGTTGACTTTAAACACTCTATTTTGTTCTAAAATAAAAATGAAGAAAATTTGCCTTTAAATAGCTCCCGTAAATAAAGTGTCTACTGAGGCTCAGACTCTTAATAGCTTTTTTCCCCTTAGCTTCTGACCTATAAATCCTCAGTACATCTACTTACAAAGCTGTACTATACAGGTGTATTAAACACATTCTAGTTTATTTCTATCTCTTTAAAGTTAACCGCCCTACATGGCAGTTCATTTCAGGGTACATATTAAGACTCCCCAATTACTTCAAATAGAGCAGAAATGACAACTCCAGCTTCATACTGATATATTTATCCCAGCTGCAATCTGTTATCACGTATTGTTCGAAAAAAATGTGTTTTCTTAATGGAAGATGTTTCATGTTTCATTCCAAAAAGGCGGATCCTGCTGTTTTCACCTGGCAGGCCCAGGGGAGCCTTGCAGCCAGCAGCGATGCTGTGCATGCAAGCAAAGCTACATTTGCCTGGGCACTGGTGGCTGGGGCATAGCCTGTATCAAGTACAGGCTTCCCAAGCAACTCAACATATTTCTTTTCACACAGATAATACTACAACAACTACAAAATCAGAAGATGGGCATTACGCAAGAACAGATTATGCAGGTACGGTTTCTATTCTGTGAGAATGACAATTCACAGGAACTGTGTAAGTCTCTTTTCTCCTCCATTTGCTAAGGTGAGGTGTCTGCATCTTCTAGTATGGTTTTCTTGGTTTGCTTTAAGAAAACACTGTCTTCGCATTACTCTTTCTTTTCCTAGAAACTCTCTTTCTTCTTAATAAATGGACTTCTTCCATTTTTGTCAACGTACAGACATTCTGGCCATAAAACACCTGTTCTGACGGTGGAAATAACTGTTGTAAACTATTTGCCAGAATTAGCAGACATTATTGAAAATTGTTGAATCAGTGCACTAGATTATGCATATTTTTGTCACGATATACAGGTTTAAGAAAGTGAAAATCCAGAGCATAGCACAGCTCTGATACCATGAAACGTTGCCATAATAGGTAATATTACCTGTCGGTGTTTAACTATGAAGTTAATAAGGTTCTTAAAGTGTTTTTTTAAAGTGATAAATAGTTTTAATTTATTTAGAAGCTACAATAACATATAATGGCTGATTAGCCTTATATGGCATTTGAAATTAAAAACATGTAAATACTAGCGAGGTCTGGGAGACATTTTTTACACCCTTTGCCTGGGAGGATTGATTTAGAAATTGAATGTGTCTGTGCACACACAGGTGCATGCAAATACTTTCAGCTCACACTGAGAATTCAAGCCTTTGGGAAGGTATTATGAAAATGGGTCAGGTGATGCATTCATTGCTTAAGTTTGTGTTTTGAAAGTATTTAGAGACTGTAGGTGCAGATCGCTGGGTTTACCTGAGCAGCTTGCTGCATGGCTTAGGTGAAATCCAGCTGATGGTTTCACAGGTCTTAACATTTCTTACCAGGAGAGTCCTCTGACATTAGTTAATTCAGATGGTCATCTCTTGTGAGGGCACTTTGTGCATGACATCCCTGTGTTAACAGGGTACCCAGCCGTTAGAAATGATTGTTCTGTTCTTACTTAAAAATAGTGCATGATGATTAAAACACAGAGCTATGAATAAATGATGTCTCGTTGGGGCAGAGGAGTGCTAGGTGTTGAGGGTGGCTGCAGCACAAAGCAGCGAGGGTAGAAATTTCTATGGAAAGTAAATGCTGGGATTAATTTCCAAAAGATCAAAGATGAGCCATGGTCCAGATATTTCCTATTGCCAAGGAGCCCTTCCATGGATGAAGAGTCATGCAAAGAAAGAAAGGTCTTCAGTCTCTTTCCCCAAAACCCTTGATTACTCTCAGCTTTTTTCTGGGAGGCAGCAGTCAGTTTTCTTAAAAGACTGGAAGGGCTGAGGTTGTATCCTGTGGTGGGCAGGAGATACGGCCAAGTAGGCCAAAATGATTTATTTTAAGTTAGAAATAAGGACAAGTAATGTTGTTGTGCTAAATTCTTTCTCTTCCTTGCTGGAGAACTGAGGAGAGCACTGGCATCCCCAAGTCAAGATGAAGGCCTGCAGCCCCTTTTTAAATGTTGTGCAACCTGTCCTACTCTGCTACTGTCTGGTGGTTTAGCTTTAGGATGGCAGTGACCCACATCACCTAGAGAGGAGACAGCACATTTAAGCATGAAGCAACTGAGTTGTAAGAAGAAGGGAGGAAAGGCAGGTTGAGGATTAGGGAGGAGGAGATCACAGCGATGACAAGAGAAAGCCAAGTCATGGGTCACAGGGGAAGAGGCGCACAGGAGGCACCTTCAGCTCAAGTGGGCAGGAGGAAGAGAACAGCTCTTGCTTAGGAGAGAGATGATATTTCAGCCCACGCTTGAGAGGAGAGGTGGTGGGTAGAAGAAAATTGATTGCAGCAAAACTTTGTCAGGAGTTGGGAGTTGAGCAGGGAACACAGGAAGAAACTGGGTTACTGGGCAGGGAGCAGGGCAGAGCTACGGTACAGAGGAGCGGGTCTGTAGTGGAGATGGTCTCCGAGTGCCAAGAGGTCAGAAGGAGTGGGAAAACAGGTGGTCCAGCGAGAGGTGACGGGGACCCGTGGAGAGGGGACAGGGCATCTCACTCCCCTAGAGCCATGGGAGGGATGGAGACATACTGAATCAGCAGTGAGGTCCAGTAGGTACCTCTTTGGCACAGAGAGGCACCATCATTGCACCTTAGCAAGCAGCTCCTCGAGGCTTCTGGTATGGCTCAGGCACCAATGGTCTTCTTGAGGGCAGCGACTGTGTCCCCTGGGTGGGTTTCATCAGGTACCATCCATTGATTTAACCTGAACCACAGTTGCTTGCACCAGCTGATGTCTTCTTTTTGTGCACCTAACTATTATCCTTGCTTAAATTTTTCATTTTTACATATGGTGACAGCATGTAGGGTGAAAGTTGCAAGTTCATGCAGGCAATCCGCATGCCTCCAGTGTCCCCAGATATTTGTGGCATAACCCTGCCGGGAGACCCTAGAGGAAAGGGACTGCTGTATCAAAAAGCTGTAACAACTCCAGCCTTTCAGAAGTGGTTGGTGAAAAGGAAGACAACAGTATAAAACTGAGGCTCGGTGAACATTCAGGCTTCAGCGTTTGCCAGGCAGGAAGCTCCATGCCGTCCTCATGTTCTTTCAAGTGCAGAAACATTTGATGATGGCTATTATAGGAATGTGGTATGTGCTACTTTTTTCCCACCTCCGTATCTCCTCAGAAGGGAAATGCTGCACTGATCATGGGGAGCTTTGTGTGAAAAAGCAGCAGTTCCTCAGTCGTTGTGGCTCTGAAGCAATTTCCCCAAGCCTGCGCCTTTCCAGAGAATACCTTTGTTCTCTACCATTTAATGGCACTAAAAATCGTCGAGACCATGAGCACTACATGCTTTTAAAAACACTGACTTGTATGGGCTGACTTTCCCTGAGGAGAAAATAGCAGTGGGCATAATTGATGTTGTCAATTATGCTAATGCAGCTGTGCCAAATGCTCTTTGCAGAGATTGTGGTAGCTGAGTGTTGCAGATTTTTCCATAAACACCCCAACATGCTCAATGTGGGGTCCCAGGAAGGCAGCAGCTTTGCGAACAACCACAAGTCCCAACACCCAGCTGATTTTTTTCATATTGAACTATTCAAACCGTCAGTTCAATCAGTGTCTTTGCTCCCCCCCTGTTCTTTCAAGCCCGTTGATCCTTGCAAATAATGCACAAATATTTCAGTTTGCAAAACTCCTTTGGAGCATAAATCTTTGCATTAAGTTTACATCGCCTTGTTTTTTTAAGGGCTCTTACTTTACACAGGCAAGATTTACTCTAGTATTGGAAATGCCTGACTAATGTCAGAGACACCCGAAAAGCAGTGTCCCCTTTTTCAGCAAAGCAAACATGGGGACAGTGAGCCGTAGATGGCCCTTCTCTGACGGTGTCCACCTCTCCAGGTTCACCAGTCCACTCTTGCCATGGCTGCATGTGCAACACGTGTCAGCACAGCGTCTGTACGTGTGTGTGTTTGTGTCTCTCTTTGTGCAATTCTGGCCTCTTATTTTTCTGAAACCCCAAAGTATTTATCAGACTTGGGGGGATTTTCACTCTTTCCAACAAATGGCTGATTGCTGACGTTGATCAAGTTTGTGAAATAAAATTTGGTTTTAGTCAATAAATGAATGGGTGGGATTTTTCCCTCAAATCCAATAGAAATACACTTCATCTTGCAATTTCCATGAAAGAGCATTTTTAAATATTTTAAGTGTAAGGTATGTTTTGGAATGTAGTGTCTGAGCCGAAAGTCCTGTGATTGATGTTTTCTTGAATTTCCCCATTATATGCGTAAAGAAGTTGGCTGTTTCGGTGGCATTTTTGCATTCTGAGTCTAGGCAATCAAGGAGTTTTCATCTTGTTTATTCATTTGCCTATTTATTTTTATTCTTCAATATTTATATTCCCTTCTTAAGATCTGGATATTAGCAATTATCCTCCTAACTGATTTTATCCTTTCTCATTATCAAATTACAGAGATTTTTTTCAAGCCATTTTGAGCACTATAAAGAATGTCAGTATGGATGAGCCATATTTCAATGTTATATATTCATGAAAATTGTCAGCGAAGACACTGACAAATCTGATAGACCTATTCAACAATATCATCTTCCAGGCCGGACAAACCTCCCTATATGAGCATTGATTAGATCAAGTCTCAGCGGCCAAACGCCAGCAGCGCAGCGAAGCTCATGGAAAGGGGAAGAAGGCATTTTCAGTCCTGGTAGTCTCCTTCAGTGAAAAATGCGCATCCGCAAATGGTCAGTTTGAGCCGTATTTTTGGGTTCCTCAGCAGTGGTAAACCCTCCCTTGGCAGCAGCCTCAGGTGGTGCCTTCTGCAATCTTGGCTAGTCCGGGGACTCTCTTACAGGCAGTGCCGTGGCCCCTCTTGCTGATGCTGTTGCTGTGCCCGGGAAATGCTAACGAGCACAAAGTGCTGCGCGTCTGCTCATGGCTGCTCTGTTCCCTGCTCTCCCCCCTGGTTTCTCACGGGATTTCAAATCTACGCGACAGTCTTGGCTCTTTTTCAGACCGCTTTCTGGCACTGGGGCCCTCCTGGCACTACCAGAGGTGCTCGGGCGAGTAATCAGGCAGATGACTGTGTTGCCCAAGCAAACGGAACGCTCCGCCAAAACGGGCAAAATCCATCTGTGTCAACACATCATCTTCCCTTGGCTGGGCCAGGGCTGTGGGATGAAGGCCACGGGAGCCACTGCAGATGGAGTGGGGACTCCAAGGCTAAAGAAGAGTCTTGGACTCTTCAAAGAGTCTCTTCAAAAGTCCAAGAGTCTTGGACTCCAAAATAAATACAACGTAATATTTATGTTTGAGAAAAGAAAACTATCCTAAAACTTTACCAAAACCCACCACTCTGCATTGTTAACTTCTAATCCCTTCGAAAGGGAGAACAAGCTGTGCCGATCAAAGAAAATGTGAAGAACTGCAGTGGTGCACTGACCCAGCACATGTTGGGTGTGATGCATCCCTTTCTTCACAGGCTTGATACAGAGCCCACCGAATTCAGTCACAGCCATCTTCATTGTCTGTAATAGGCCTGGAGAGGGGCCAGGACTCAGAACAGCAGCACTGGATTTCTAGAGAGTGACTATATTTTTTTTTTCCTCAGGAATAAAATATGAGAACTTCAGACTAGATTCCTTCTCCAGATTATAACATTTTCAAAGTAGGTTAAGTTTTGAGTGTAAACCACTTGACATTGTCCCTTTAAATTAAATTTTGTGTCTACTACCTTGTCAGCCATTTCCTAAACTGGTAAAGAATTATAAAGCCCCAGAGCTTAGCTATGGGATATAAACTATCATGCAGTTTTGCCCTGCCTTTGTGAACCAGGCTTTCCTTTCTTCTTAATGGAATTAGCAAGTGAGACATAGAGCTGAGCACCGCGCATCCATCACCGCTAGAGAGAAACCATTTCTCATCTGCAGCTTTGTAAAAACGCTGGGGAAATTGCATCTTTGCATATGCAGATTTCCTTGGCTTTCGATTCCGCAGACTCCAAGTCAGAGGTTGTCACACTAAACAAATAGATTATTTAGGAAGCGTTCCTGCTTTTCCATCAAATCACTTAAAAATTGAAAAAAACACATTTTAATATTTTGACAGCTGTGTGGCAGCATGAATGCTGTCTAGCTGCGGCCTCCGCCTGCGCTCACACACATAGGCACGCACACTCCGGGCATTTGGGAGTACAAGAATTGATACATTTCTTAAAAAATGTGAAGCTTTTAAATGTTGCTGCAGTTGTTAGTTGCAGTTACAAGTGCAAGGTTTTATGAAAATACACCTAAGTTTTATGCACAGTGAAAGCCCACAAAAGGTGGCAGATGAGCTGTACAAAACAAAGAAGAAAAAAGAGTATAGATTGTATTTCAGGCTGTACAGTTTAGGGGTTTTTTGCCTGTGACTTGAGGAAAGCAATGAGGGCATCTCCCTCTGGGAGATGTGACCGTATTAATGCCCAACATGCCTGAATGTCCTTTAAGATGTCTGATCATTCAGAAACGTAGGTGTCTACAAATAGCTGAAGTCTGGGGCACATAAACTCAAGATGTTGCAAGAACAGAGACGGTTTCCACTTATAAAATAATTTCCTAATAAAGGCAGGTGGAGAAGGCATTTTGGTCTTGTTTTGCCTACCTAATCCAGACACTCCCAATGGAAAAGTTTTCAAAAAGTAGAACAGAGGAAATGTCTCAGCTTATTGCGTGGAACCTGGAGGTTTCCAAAACGAAGCTCAAATTTACCATGGCAGAAGGTAGTATAGCATTTACTTGGGAATAATTGTGTGTAGCTTAGTTTAATTTATGGAGTACTATAAAACAGAAATGAGAAAACTATTCCTATTCTGGAGTTCTTCTGAGTGATTTTCGAAGGTGAGAGAGAGGTTACCATATTCTGATAGCACGGTGGTCTTCAGCCCTTCCGCTGCCTTGCAGCTCCTCCACTGTTGTTGATATCCAGAAGAAAATTTAAAAAGTAGATATAGAGGCCAACTGGTAGGTTAATAAATCTTACTGTCAGCTACTTCTGAACTAAAGTCTGTGTAGCCAGCAGTGTCAGTCCCAACTACTCACTTGGCCCCCAAACCTTCACTTGTCCTAGGTGCTTTTTTAAATGAAAAATTGCAGCTGCTTCTTTTTGTGATTTAACTCCTGGTTTTCAAAAGGTGGAGTGCAGAAAGTCCCACTCCAGCATTTTTCTGCGTCATCAGGAAGACTGGATGCTTTATTTCTAAAATATGAAAAACCAGGGCATTAATGCAATTGTCTAGCAGTGGGTGCTGCAGCGTAGGCTACCCTAAATCTTTTTCTTCTATAGAACATTCTCAATCCTGCTAGGCTCCATCTTGCTAAAATCTACGTAGTTTTCTTTGGTAGAGGAGATGGACGCACTGAGGTAGAGGTCACGTAGGAGTCTCACAAACAAGTCCCGTGCCAGGAAGGAAGCTGCAGCACTCCAGAGCACCGTGCCATTTGATTTAACAGCACTTACTCCTAACAGTCTTTTCCTGAGGAGCATGCAAAATGAAAACAGGCTTATGGAGATTTTAAAAACAAGCAATAGGAAGAGAGAAATATTGCTCATTTAATCTGCCATCCTCAAGAGAATACCTCACTTTTTATGAGAGTTCTCCTTTAACTTTGAATTGCATATGCTAAGCTTGGTAAAATGTGCCTTGTTTTTTTGGATTTCTGTTTTTTGTGGTTTTATAATGAGAGAAATTGTACCTGTTACGATTTCCCAGTGTCATGCTCGTGGAACCTGTAATTATTAGCATTAAAACTTAAATTAGGTCTCAGGTGAACTGCTAGACATCTCTTTACCTAGACTGATGTACCTCAAGGAAAAAGAGCATTTCCATTTGTGCCTTTAAAGCTTAGCCCTTAATTTAGTCACTAATGAATGTGAATCAAAAGTTGCAGAATTAATTTGTGCTTTCTTCCCATAACAAACAAATTCAGTAATGTTGTGAGTGAACATTATAAAGAAAGCTATTTGATTTGTGTAGAAGCTCGGTAGCCTGAAAATTCAGTATGTCCAGGCAAAGAATTTGATCTGTAGAAAATAAACAGGCAAAGCAAGTACCAACTTGTAACACCGATATTGGCATGGGCAGCCTAAAAAATATGAAGTCGGACCAGGCTATTTTACTATTGGCAGCATCCCTGAAATTTTTAAGTCCTAGAAATGAATTCAGGTGTCAAGATTTGGGGTGAGGGTGGAGTTTGTAATGCAAGTATATTTTTCCATCTGGGGTTTACATCAGAATGTTCAAAATTATGCATAAATCTTGCTCCAAACACTGGCTCCCACTTCTTCTGCTTCCCCAAGACTGTGTACCTTACTGTGTACTTACTTGTTTTTTCCCTTATAGTGTCATGTAAGCAGTCCTCTGTAACATTTTGCTCTGTTAAAGGTTATGGATAAAAACAGAAATTGTATGTGCAATAGAGATGAGCAGACCTGAGTTCATGTAGGTGTTCCTACAGATTCTTCAGTTTGTGTCCCAGTACATAAACACATCGTGTATCGTTTGCATATGTTTTGTCTTATTTGGAGCAAAGAAATCCATCTTCCTCAGCAAATCTGAGCCTTTCAGTACCTGCTGATCTTTTTGTCCTCTGCTCAGTATCTGTGTTTTGATCAGAAGAATGAATAAGCTCAAAGGGAGGCAAAGCTTGCAGAAAAAAAAAAGACACTTTCCTGCTTACACATAAAAATGTGATCCCTAAAACTCCCCACAATTTGAATTGTGTCTGATTTCTCAAGTTGTCTTTAATCAGACACCTTCTTTCTAAATAGGACCTCTAATGGCAAGGGATACACAGAAGAAATTAATTCAGGAAGGGACCCTCGGAAAAACACTTTCATGGTTTGCAGTCATGCTAGTTGTTATGCTCTAGTTAAAGCCACTCCCAGAACTTGTTTTTCCCAACCTTTGTTTTCAGAGGTTTATGGAAATGAAGATCCAGCAACATGATCTACAACCACTGTTCAGCTGCCTTGAACATATGGAATATGCACCATAATATTTGGCCCTGCAGAGCATGCGGGCTCCGCCATTGTGAAAGGATTTACAGTTACCAAAAAAAGGTCATTTTATATCTGGCTAAATCACATTGTGGCACCTAGTTAATACTGTATCTTTGCCACTTCTTAGATAAGAAACCCCCCACTTGCAGGCCCCTCCTTTGGGATATACCAGCATTAAATAACAGGGCTCTATACTAACTCCATCTAACAATGCAGGAGGAGTCCGGCCACGAAGTGGCTTTCACAGATCCGTACTTCAATTTCCTGCAGACAGCCCCAAACCGACTTCATATCAGAAGTCACAGGGAAGCTTAGATTCTTCTCTCTTTGGGGTCTAGAAAAACTGTGCAGCCTGGTTCCTCTGTAGGACCAACAAAAGCATGTAGGTACAGTCTGAGACGTACTGTGACGCAGGGCGGTGGCACGCGTGACTCTTCTGATTCTCTGCTATGATGGCTGGGTTTCACCCTGTGTCAGCTGTGGTGCTGTTTTAGGTATCGGTTTGTAACTCCTAGCACTTCATCCACGTGCCAGAAAAATGGTAGATACCAACTGTCTTTGGCCTTTGGTGAAGGCATTACCCTCTTGATAGCATCTTCTTTCCCTTCTCAACCCTCCCGCCTCCCCTACAAGAAAGGAAAGTAAAAAAAGTATTTGAGACAAGACTCTGTCAATCTTCCCCAAGGAATAGGCTGGGAAAATTAATCCTGTTGTCTGGATTTGGGGAGGAATTTCACTCACCCTCGATTCCACCCTTCCTCTGGGCTCCAGGCACTTCGATTAGCTCAAGAGTCATCCTTGAAGGATGTTGTTCAAGATGGTGCACAGCAGCTGTGCCATCCACGACACTAGTTTGAATTAGTTAATGGATATTAAGGAGTACCACAGTGTATTTTTGTGCCTAGCAGCTCTATTTTAGGCCTAGTTTCTGTAAATCTGCTGTTAGGAATTACAGAGCCTTCCCAAGGATTTGAGAGTTAAAGTTATAATGAGATGTTAGAATATCTGTTTTCAGGAAACATCAACATTTAAATATTTATGTTTGATCTAGTCTGAAATGTAAAAAAAATTATTTTGAAATATTCATAGAACTGAATTTCTTCAGAATTTTGTTTCATGGGATGTTTTGGCATTCTTTATGAAATGTTAGATATGAAAATATCATAAGATGAAAGCATATGACAGTTGTAATAAATAAGTTGTATAGTAAGGAAAGTTGCTACTTAGAACTGACTGAAACATCATCTTTTCTAGAAGGAGTATCATCATGTCAAATTACAATACAAACACAAGATAATTTGATCATTTAGACACGTGAAATGGTAACCTGAGCCTTAAGATAACAAAGGCTTTCACCTAGACTCGGGAGGTATAAATGCATCTGGTAGAATGAAAAGAAATACTGTTGGGGAAGAAAAGGAGGAGCTGGTGTATTTATTTTTAATAGACCTTCAGAATGAGACTACATGGACACAAGTAGCAATTTTTGCCTAGTTTGATAGATTTGAGTAAAGAAAGCAAAGACAGACAAATATCCTGCTGCATCTTTTTCACTTTGCTGATGGTTCCATTTCTTTTCATTGAATACATCTGCTAAAACCTGTATCTTGCACTGATTTTTCGAGCAATGCAATGTACCTATTGTTCTTGTATTTCTTAATATTTAGTGTATGAGACACTGAAACCACTAGTGACAGAAAATTGTTACTTAAGAAAAATGGAAATGGTTTATAGGCAGTAGGAAATGCTGTGGGAGATGCAGCATTTTGAATATCAGCTATACCATCTCCACTGCTTCTTTCCATAGAAGCATTTCTCTGCATTTGGGAGAAACCCAACCTCCGCAGTTGGAGGCACACATCTGTACCACCGAGCAAGTGGAAGTGCTCTTAAAAACTCAGATTTGAAACGCAGCATTTACCTGCTTAGCAAGGTGACTTCTTACACACTTGGGCTGTCATTTTACCATGTACCCATGAGCATTAAGTTAGCGTGAAACCCTCTTCCCGTAAATACGACAGCTGTAAACGAAATGTGCTATTACAGAACCAGTGGCGGTGCATTTCAGAATGTTATCAGCACTGAATCGAAATGCACTTCTTTGCCTACTGCTGCTATCACCAGCCTTAGCCGTTTTAGACAGCTTTACATAATGGCAAAATGTTTTTCAGGAGGAAAAAAAAAATTAAAACCCTCCCTATGGTTTTAATCTCCATCTTTTATTTTGTCTATGGTTTAAAGCTGTGTCAGGTGTACGTCAAAAGCACCCCCCTCCCCAGGGTATTTCATTTACAATTTCATTTGATAATGGAAGTGTACTTCCGTCTAGCTAGGATGGGAAAGGATTAAAAAACACTGTTCTAAAATCAAGTAGCCTAAGTCTAGCCTGTCTCTGTGCTCTGCAAATGAAGTAGCCATGGAAGGGCTCGTTATTAGTCTATAATATCAAAACTGATAAAATACTAGTGTTTTGTCAGGCATAATATATGCCAAACATTTTCCTCTGCAGAACTGTGACTGTTTTTAGACACATCTGGCACTGCGGATTTTTTTCCATCCTGCATTTCAGTGATTTAAAGGGCCTTGGCTGGGCAGAAGGACATTAGCTGTTTGGTTTAAAATACTGTTATAAGGGTGAATAAGATTTAAAGAGGCAGTAGGTAAAATTCTGGCCTCACTGAAGCTAGTGGGAGAATGGCCATTGAGTTTAATGGCTTCGTGATTTCTTTGTACGGCTTTTTCATCCATTTTTATTCTTAGTAAATTTTCCATTTCCCAAAATTGCCCTTTCTTTTCCATTCAGCTTCTCCCACTTCGAATATTATCTCTAAGAGTGAGCACTGAGATACAATACCAAACCCTTTATTTACACAAATGCCATCTCTACAGCTTACTTCTGTGGCACTTCTGTAAGACAATAATAATGGGTGTGGGCGTATAAAAATAGTAAATGCAGGTATTCATTTATAAAAAAAGATGTTCTTAATAGACTTCTCTGGCTGTGCTTCAAAATGGGCTGTGTGACCAGTGATGAATCTCGGGACCTCTGTGGTGCAGAGAAGCTATTCTGCTCTTTATGGTAAGAAATAGCAGGGCAAGCTCTGCACTTGCATTGTGGCCTGTCATGCCAAAATACATTGACATGTAGAGGCGGGGGGAGACATGGGATCTGAAGAGAAGAGTTTGATGGCAGATGGACATCACAAGGCAACCAGAGCACATCTGCACTTGGCTTATTTCAGGAGGCAGAGTCTGAGCTGGGTCCATGCAGAAGTCACTTCAAGGACATTGTGCTTCTGGAAGAGTTTGCAGTCATCAGACAAGAAGAGGTGACAGCTCTGTAACAGTGTCTTCAGTGCAATGTGCACTCTGGAGGGGTCTCTTTCAGCTCCTGAGGCTGCTGATAGGCACAAAGTATGTTCTGCAGCGTTGGGCGGTCTCCTCTCTGCATCTCAGACCAGTTATTGCCTGGTAGACCTTTGGCATTTGAGTAATAGACAAAAAGCTTATATTTGTATGGCAGGATTGGACCCTTTTGTTGCAAAACAAGAACATGCAGAGGTTTTGGCTTTGTCCTGCCATTGCGCAGTTTCATGACAGATGGGAAACAAAGTGTATCTTTGGTAAATTAGGTAAAAGAATATAGCAGGTTTTGCTGCAGTGGCATTTTAGATTGTTTTACCATTTTCTCCTACACTTAGAATTGGGACTAGTAAGGGATGTCTTTCCACTTTCCGGCATGGAGAGGAAGCATATTGAACTCCTGATTACCGAGTTGGAATTTCTAACATATAGTCTGCTAAAAACTGGTCCTCTGAGCAGCCATAAAAGATTTTAACAATAGAACTGGGCAGATACAGAAAGCAAAGTTGTAGACTGTGTGGACCCATTACCATCACAGTTTTACAATGCAGCACTCAGGGGAGACAGCTGAGTAAAAATAGAGGCAAACTGAGCAGGATTCATCTCTCAGCAAGTGTAGTGCTTTGGTTTGTACAGAGGAGCGATCACAGTTTTGCAACATGCCAATAAAATGTATTTACTTTTCTGAATAGCCCGAACAAAAGCAGTGAAAAGCATGGCTGAAACCATGCTTTTAGCCAGCAATGGACATATCTCTGAGTAGTCACAGGCTATTCAGGGTCATGTTCTGGCAACTAAAATAACCAAGATTTGCATAAGGGATTTGCCAGGCATGTGATTCAGGAAGCATTCAAAATACCATATAGAGGAGTTACGTATTTTTATTTCAGTCTCCTATTTTCTTACACACACTTCCCCCAAATTCTGCAGCTCTTTCTTCAGTTTCCTGGATGAATTCTCTCAGGCAGCATGTTTTTACAAGCACAGATGCTACCTTGGAAAAAAAGAAAGGAGGGAAGGGAGCCAAATGGGTGTCACACTCCAGCTTGGCAGCACCTTACTGACATGTGTCTCCCCCCAAAAAGAAAGGAATAAAAAAAGACTGTTTTTAGTAATCAAAACTGAATATAAAATTAGTGCAAAACTAGGGCTGTGAAACCTTCAGGTTGTCAAAAGGACTGAAGGAAATGCCTTGTGGCCAAAATGACATCCCTGACCTACTTGTCCGCACGGTCATGTACCTGGGTAACCTTTCCGTCTCCGTGCCTTCCGTCAAACCTCTCTGACAGTTTTGCCATTCATACTTGCTTTCAGTTGTATTTTTCTGAGTTTGTTTGAAGTGTGCAACCAAATAATAAATTCTCATAACGTCATGCTGGCAGGCCTAAAAATAAGTCAGAGACCTTTCCAAATACTGCTTCTTGCCATCCATTGATCTCCACAGAAAACAATCCATTCAGACCCGGGGTTCCTATTGGAAATTAGGGGACAGCCTGGTAATTGCATTAGGGTGCGCTTTTATTTGCAGCAGTTTCTCAAAACAAAGCTCCTGTTTTGTTTCATTGATCGCCTATCCAATCTTTCTGCCAGTAAAAGCCACTCACATAGCTGAAGAGACAGGGCGAGGATTGTTGGAAAATGCAGCTTCGTGTTACATAAGATGTGTGTGTTCCTCTGAATGTAGGCAGGTGAATGCAGACGGTGAACGCATCTCCATACAAACATGGAAACGTGCTTTGTTAATCCACAGTTAAATTGCTTAAAAGCAATTTTTATCAATGTAGTCCTTAAAAATTGGAAGAGCCACTAGTTGCATCAATACTTAAATTCCTGACAGCCACCTGCGTAGCTGCCAAAGAGGGACTAACTTCAGGACACTGGGATTGCATGTGTGAATTGGAGACCTTCGGAGTCTACATTATTGTAGGGATTGGAGGGGAGAGGAAAAAACTGAGCTTGACTCCCACATTTCCAGAGATGGTTCAGAAATCCTAAATTAAATTTATAGAGCGTGCCCCCAGAAACACATCAGGCTTCAGCACAACTTAGCCTGGTGGCAATTGCGAGGCCATAACTGCGCCCTGTTTTACTAGTCCTCCAGAACAAAAATCTGCACCAAAATTGTTGTCTATAATTCTTACCCAGTCTATCATTTTCTTCCATCAGAACCGTGCTGCATATTTTACCCCATTGTGTGTATGAAATAAGCCCGTAGACAGTTTAATTCCTGTATAGTCCTGCAGAGCCGTACGGCAGT
>NW_008795122.1:837704-853164 GCF_000699145.1 Aptenodytes forsteri | reverse complement strand
TTGTCCGTCCAGACCCGTCCGGCGGCCGCAGCCAGTCGCAGCCTGCCCTAGCGCGAGCCATGTGCCAGCCAGCCACGCAGAGTCCCACCGGGCACTGAGAGCACTTGCACCCTGTTCTCCCATTTCATCATCCCCATGGAGGAAAAGGTCCGTCCTAGGTGGGCAGAGCTGCACTGGCAACCAGAATCCTCTTTCTCTGGATGGGCACAGAAGGTGCAGCCCTCCCCGAGCCCCCTCCCCGCACACCCACGGCTGGGAGACAGGAAACATCATTAGTCATGCGACTGTCCCCCAGGGCGGTGCCAGCGAAACGATCTTGCTCCCTCCACACATCAATATTCTTGACACCCGTCTTAAAACTTAGGTCATGCATATCCATCTACTCTTGGAAAAGCGTCAGAAGGGTACAAATATCCCTTCACTATTTTTAGGGCCGTATCAAAAGTATTTATCAGCTTTCTGGCACCTCATCCCATTTGTCATATTTGATGCTATCTACCCGTCGGCGGGGGAGGAGGATGAAGTCCTTCAGAAACACAGTGGCGGATGGGTGAAACTCCATAAGCTAAGACCGCAGCGATGGTTAAAGGCGACTCCCGGGAGGTGGCTGTGCCTGTTCTCACAGTCAGGAAGCACCTGTCGCTGTCCCCCAACAGCAGGCAGAGCAGGGGCTCGAGGGGGCGACTCGTCCTCACCTCGGCGTTTGCCCACCCACGGGGTAGCAGGGATGTGGAGGAGGTCTGCTCGCAGACGTGGAGCAGGGCTGAGCTATGAGACAGGGGGACAGCTGATGTCTGGTGACTCTGCCATCCGCTCTGCATGCCATCAGCACTCCCACGCCGCCTGGTGATGCCGAAAGACCGCTTCCTTCAGCTTACACCCTTGCCTGCGCATCCCAGCGCTAATGTGTATGAGGACGGGGCTCAATCTGTGTATTATACATAATTCATACTACTCACGCTAGGTGGTACGTGAGAGGTGTTGAGATTCTTGTTTTTTCATACACACGTTGCCAACGGGAAGCTCTTCCAGCTCCTCCGTAACACGTACCTCGAGGCCCCGCATTGGGCGGCTCTTTAATGGGCAGGTAACGTGTTCGTCTGCCTCGTGCCACAAAATTGGGATGTTTTCCTAGCGCTGTTGGTTTTTAGAAGGCAATGTATTCAGGTTGAAACTTTGCCCACATACCATCTGCTTCAGCCTTATCTTTCTTTGACAAGAAAGCTGAATATATAATGTCCACTTGTCTTTCGCGGCATTACATAAGGTTGTGGTTTCATGTTAGGTTTGCAGTTTCGGAGCTCCCCGGCAGCTCTCGCAACAAGCTCGTGCTCTTGTTTTCAAGTGAAAGAGCAGTGACAAAAATCAATACCATCTTCATAGCCATAATGAATGTGACCCACAGCCTTTTTTAGGATGACCACAAGCTTCCATCACATGTCTGAGGCCTATTTGCAAATATTGATTTGTATCGCAGATTATCTGTAGCCATTTCATATGAAATCTTAAGGTCTGGCAGTTTTGCTCTCCATGCTCGGTTTGGTATCAAAGGTACAGCTATAAAATCAAAAGACCTGCCCATAGACACTATTGATAGCCAAGGTTGCCAAGTTATGAAAATGAGGTATTTCAGGGGTTTTTAAGCTTTTTTAAGGAGGATGGTTCTCAGAAAGCTCCAATTGAGTGAAAGCACTGCTTTGGAGTCGCAGCAGACTCTGTTTACTCAAAGGGGGGAAAAAAAGTGGAACCTTCATATGCAAATGTATGGCATTTGGAAATGTCATATAGCTGCATCTACATATAAATAAGCCACTCTCCAAGTGCTGCACTAGCAAGGCTGCTTTGATATAGAAATTGCATAGTAGCACACAAAACAGAACCAGCAGGACACCACTCGGTCAAGTTCAGGGAGTTTTGTTCCTTAATCACCACTTAACTAAGTTAACTAATATTGCTGTATCGCTGCGTGTTAGACCGGGACCAGTTGTGAATAACTGCTGTTTGGTTTTGCTGCTAGGGAGGAGCGTGTGTTTGTACGGGCTGCATGGGGCTGTGCAGTAGGGACGGTGGTCTGACTCCTGTGCCCCAGAAGATAGTGCTGAATGTAGAGAAGCTTCCTATGTCAGCATCCCTCCTAGCCACCCTCTGCCTTGTTCTGTAGATCCATGCCTGCTTGCTCTGAAGGAGACACGATTTGGTCATATAAACAAGCATCTGCTGCTGCTAACATCCACATACTAGGATGGTATTTCCACCTCTGTTTAATCTGATATTAAAGAGTAAATTGCAACTCTCAGATGTACTTTTTCAGAGGGGAGGACATAGAGAACAGCCTTGATCTGGTTCCCATTGTCTGGTTTTGACCACTTCCAGCATTGGCACTAATGAGTAGCTTGAGGAGAGGTGGATGGGAGGGAAAGCGAGCCATCGGCCAAGCCATTGGGAGGAATTTCTCACAGAGGGGTGACACCTGCTCCGCTCGTGCCATGCCATGTGTGATGGATACAGCATTGGCCCCTCTGCCTTCAGGCACGCAGCCTAATTGGAGGGAACCTCACAAATCTCTAAACTGACATCAACTTTTTTTCAACACAAAATTACAATAATAATAAGGTTAACTCATCCTCTAAGGGCTCTGTCATGAGCTGCCTAAGGAGCTCATACGCAAGGAGAAACACTACGACGTTATTCCTTTACATGGCTGGTTTCTGAAGGGGGAAGAAGCCGCTCCCATGGGGCCGGTGGCATCTCTCTTAGACAGGGGGATCTGAGTGAAGGGAATGTCAGCGGCATGCCAAAAACAAAGACTAGCTGAGTTAGCACAGAGAGGGATTTAATCTATTCTAGGAATGGGGTTAACACAGATTTATTCAATCCTGGCACAAAAGAAGGAAGCACAAACTGTAAGGGCCCCTTTACCCAGGGCTTTGATAAATCCACAATACGGCCCCACATCATTAAATCACATCCGCAGCAATGATCGCAGGCCTCAAGACCGGCCCCTGCGGCGACGGTCTTAAAGAGCTCCGTCTGTGTAGTTTATCCACAAAAGTATTGAGAGGTGACTTGGTGACAGCTAACACAGAGACGATATGGGGAGCTGAAGACCTTTCCAGTTTACTGGACTGGAAAGCAGGCAGGTGCCGTTCACACGCAGCGATGAACCGCTCCGTGAAGCTGCTGAAGGAAGAGGTTAGTGCGTCACCTCTTGATGTCCTCAAATCAAGTGTGGAGGTGCTAGTGCAGCATGTGCTTTAAACAGCAGTGACCACTGCTTTTACCAACAGCCTCAGTAGGGGTCAGTGGATGAAATGGCGGAGGGGGGAGCAGAGGAGGTCAGACAAGGTGAGACAACAGCCTGCTTTACCTCCCTGAATGAAACGATCACCCCAGGGAGGAGTTGTGTCTAATGTGAGCACCTGAACACTGAGAAAATGCTCGTTTGGAGCAACACATTAGCCCACATGGCGTTTTTTTCTTTTCTCTTTCAGCTTGGCTAATATTGCTGGGTGTTCCTGTTCAGACGTGTGAGCAATGGTTGCTAGCATGTACTTGTATCGCTGTGCTATTTTGAGGTTGTATTGCACCTTGTATTGCAGTAGCTACATGGTAGCACCTACTCGTGTGTGTAGGAGCCTCGGCTGCTAAGGGTCTCTACAGACTCTAGGGTAAGGTATCTGTGCCTAGCCAAGTGAATACAGGCCACTGAAAAAACAAATGAGGGTTAAAAAAAAGGGGTTATGTTCAGTTTTCAGTAGACAAACGGTCTTTTTATGTACAGGAAAACGATTAACAAGTTGCCTAATTTCAAGCAGTCTTTTCAAATAAGGAAGATACATTCACAGATGATGTAAATAAAAGTACTTCTCAATTTCAAAAGTTCAGAGATAGCTTTAACTTATATAGCATAGCCCACATATATATGCTGACAAGCTGAAAGTATTTTGTTCTCCGTTTGAACATCTGGGGATTATTAGTGTCTTAATTCATTGGTTTCTATTATTAATTATGGCAGCAGGCTGAATAATTACGATACATTGCTGCAAAAGACAGAATAATATTTTTTTTTCCAAGTGCACTAGGACATCTTGCCATCATCTCAAACATAAAAAGCACTAGATTATTTTTAAAAAGGAAAGTGGATGTTATCTTATTCTAGGGAACTCATTTGCATAGGGACATTTAAAATTAATAAATTACTGTGTTGAGCAAGCCTATTTTGTGCCTGAGAAAAGAAGTGAATGTAATTTAATTCACAAAGTTCCATTTCTTTTTTTCCTCTCGGTAAAGTAGCTAATATGGGGATGGTATTTTTTGTGCAGTTTGTGTAGAAAGACTAGCTTGAAGTTCGTACTTGGAGTGGCTGCAGGATGAATTTAGGCTAGGGCTGCAGCATAGTGGTGCCAGACGTTTTCAGCTGACATTTGGTGTCTCACTTTCCACTAGCTCTCAGGGAGAGTGGGCTGGTGAGCTCCCCCTTGAGCGGCAGCAAGCATTTCCTTCTGAATTTTCACTCCAACGCCCACCCAAACAGTGATTTTCAGGCAAGTTGCTTGTGCACATTTTCTTCATTGTAAAGACACACTCTATATTCATAAGATCAAGAGCAAGGTTTTAAAAGAAGGGAACATACTGTGTCAAGATAATTAATAGGTCACATCTGAGCAGCTGTTAATGACGAGGTATGGCTGTGGTGGTGGATGGCAGCGTGGCTGCTGGCAGCTTTGTCAAGGGCAGGGTGTCTGGAGCTGTTGAGCAAAGACTCGGGAGAAATATCTTTTCTCTCATCAGAGTCAGGTCTGAGCTGGGATTTATCAGCACGTTTCTTCATTACAAGTAAGTAGGAAGCCGGCTTAAGGACTTCATCTTCATAAGTTGCTGTGGGACCTCAATTCTTGTTGGATGCTATTAGAGAGGGGAAGTACCAGAAAACCTGCTAAAGCAATTCTGCACTTTCAGAGGGAGCAACGCCATTACCACCCCATTCCTCCTGACTTTGCAGAAGGACCTTCAAACCTCTGCAGATGCTGCAAACGTTGCTGGGCTGAGGAAGCTCCCTCTTCCCCCAAAAGAGCAGCAGTTGCTGACTGTGAAGACTGCAGATAAGTAACGTAGACTGTCCCTAGGCTCATCCACAGCATTCAGATTCCCACCCCTAGTCAATCACTGAAGCTCCTCCACAAAGCTCAGGGCATTCTCTACCTTTGCTCCACAGGTTGATACACTCTGGACCTTTATTTTGATTTCAAATAAGAATTTCTGCACCAAGTCTCTATCATGCAGAGCAGAAGAGCTTTATTAAGTTCCCAATGCTATGCTCTGCAGCATATCTTTGGGAGACCTGCTGAGGAGGTAAAAGGAGTTGGGGGGACACACTTCCAAAAGGTGTTGAGAAGGTTAAGGACATACATTTGACCCAAGAATCCCTTTCCCCCTTCATAAATCCTCCGAAAATGTGATGTGTAAGGAGTCACTACCTCAATATCAGCGAGAGCTTTTGGCTGCAAATTTGAGTGACCTCAGCAGTATTAAGAGATTAAATTATTATGTAAGTCAATTCTCCTTAACCACTGTTTCCAATGAGATAGGTGTCAAAATAGCTTTCGCTGCACATCATTCACCATCCCATCCCTTATTTGATGAAATATATATATATATATGTATTTGCAGGACCTCCCTCGGTCTAGTGATAACTGTACACAAGGTATTAACACTGTACGTGAGCCAATGTTTTCTCATATGGGCAGTTATTATTTCCATAAGCTCCAACATTATGCGCTGTACAACAGTGAAAATGCTAATATGCGAATTTACAGGCTGTGGCCCTCTACTTTGCTTGCCTGAAATCACTGAGAAAGTCTCACTGATTCAAACATAAAGAATGACAGAATTATCAGCCCTGCAGAACTGATTGTTAAGTGCCTGGCAGTCAATTTTTGGACATAAGAATCCTATTTTTGCCTAGATTTTTATCTAATTTCTCCAAAGTGGATTGCAGGAACTTATGTCTGGAAGGAATTTTCTGGGCACTCCAGGCGGTACTTCGTATAATCCTCATCAAGGGCACTAATGGATTTATTCGTTTGTCAGTGGAGCTACTCCACATGTTCAGTTGTGTAACAGAAGCTCCACACTAGCTCACATGGGAGCTGGGGACCGGTGAGGGCTGCCCAGAGAAGAATCTGGCTGCGTTGTTCTCATCACTTGCAGAGTCGGGTCCTGCAACCGGGCAGACTGTTTCGGCTTTTGAATTTCAGCCTTCACTGAGATATTTACCTGAGAATCCTAATGGTGCACATTCAGCTTCCTAAAACTTTGAAGTAAAGGCACAGCTAACCAGAAATTAAAATAAAAAGAATACAAAATATATTTGAAATAATTCTTCCACTGCTTCTTAACGGAGGACAGGAACAGCCATAGATATTAAGGAATTTAGGCAAGATAGCTTTAAATAATTTATTTAATATTTCAGAATATAATCCATCAGCAAAAGCAAGATCACTGAGTGGGTGGTTAGTCATACTGGATAACTTTTCAGGATCCAATTTCTTACCCCAGCGAAATAGCTCATCGTCTCAGCATCTCCCCGCCATCCACAGAAAGGTTGGAGAGCAAGTGTTCAACTGGGAGACTCTTCTAGTAAGCAAGATGATAAGCTGTTTCAGTCTACACAAAGTAGCATCTGGCCTCAATGCATTTAAAAATAATCTGTTTTGACTAGTATATCTTATATGATAGGCTATCCTGTCATGTTCTGGCACTAACAAAAGATGTGAACAATATGAAATGTCATGTTAGGCTAAAGATGCAAAAAACATTGCAGAAATGCAAAAGATGTTGGCTTCATCAAAGTGACGTTTTCTATCAGAAAAATGCTTCAAGAAAAAGGTTTCTGAATACAGTTGATCTGGAGGGTGAGGGTGTATTTCTTTTGAAAATAAAAAAGGGAAGCATTTTGAGAAATGTGGCAGGAATTACATTTGTCCAGAGATAGGAGAGCCTGACCCAGTCAGTCCAATTTTTATCTTTAGGCTTTACAGCTTCTGTCTCAAATTCTAGCCATCACAAAAAGGTGCAAATCTGTCTTTTTGGTGCAAATAGAACTTTCACACATAGTTGCCAATAACAATGCAGCAAGCCTAGTGTTTGAAGAGGAGCTACTGAATTTAATTTTAACTGAAACCTGACTAACTTTGAATTTGGTCTGTATTGTTGCTCTGTGAATACCAATCTGCTGTGCAAGTGGGTAACTTTGTATATAAGCTTTGCTTTCTATAGGTGTAAGGTTGGTGTGGTAGAGGGGCTCCCTGGTTTGGTGGTGCTATAATTTGATTAGTGAGGATTGCCTCCAGTACTGAATTTATAAATAATCCAAAATTATAATAAGGGGGAAGTCTTAATTTATTTCATTTAGTTTTACTTTTTTGAACTTTGTACAGTTCTTATTTGATTCACAAATTAAACATGTTTTTTATTCATATCCTCTCTTTTTAGAAATGATTTATAGTTCTTGTTTCAGAGTGATGTAAACCCTGTGATGCATTCATGATAGTTAGTATCTCATCGATGGCTGGATTACTGAAAAGTCCTCAGATCCTTCAGGAATGAGAGCAGTCAGTTTTAACATGAAGGAACTTTTAAAGCATATCTTGGTGTTTGGGTCTTTATTTTGAATCTGAAAAGATGTCTTGTGTAATGAGAAAAAATAACCTGTTTTGAGGCAGGGGAATTATTTTGGGTGAATTCAAAATGTGCCGGGAGAGGAGGGGAACTTCTTTGTCTGAAGTAAACGATGCTTTCATTGTGGTCTGTCTTTCAAATGACCAAAATGGCAGATCAAAATAAATACAAGTTTTTTCCCCTTTTCTGCCTTTATGTTCAATCCCTAACTCTTTTAGAGGAGTCATCAGTCAAAATGAGGGACTGCAGACAATTCGTGTCTAAGTTTTGTGGTTTCTTCCAAGTCAGATGACAAGTGTTCCCGTATGAAGTGTTTATCCTATGAAGTGCTAGCAAAGCTTGGGCCATCTCATTTTTGATTCAGTAAAGCATTCTCCATCATAACATTATACTCAGAGGTGGAATTACAAGTTCTGCAGGACCCTAGATGTACTTTAAAGTATGCTAGAGACCTTTTTAAAGAGAACATGGTTTCTACCCACATGATTGCAGGAGGAGGAAAAATCATTCCTCTTTTTACCAGCCCTACAGCCTACACACAATGAGAGCATCTGCAAGTCTGGGAGAGGTCCTGGTCCCCTTTTCAAGTCCTGGTGGATAAGGATCCACCACAGAATCAAGTCTGTCCTGAAAATAACAATTTCCCTCACCATCTTGAAGCGTGCCTTTAAAAAAAAAGAAACCAAATGGTATCCTACCGTTTTAGCAACACTGATGGCTCATCTGAGAGAGGGGCGATTCTCACGCTGGTTGGTGGTGGCGCATGGACGTCACAGAGATGTCTTGGTACCTGAGAAGAAAGGATTGGAGTTACACACGCAAGCACACGCACACACACAGCAGTCTCCTGTGCTTTAGAAAGGAAGCAAACTCCCACCAATGGAAGATTTGTAGGAAACAGCATAATATTTTCTGCCATAGAAAAAATGCGTATTAATAAGGATCCTATATTTCTTGCTGCAGTTTTCAGGACAGACATATATTTGAATGTGGACCCTAGCAGAGGTCTAGCACACCCAGAAGCTGTCGGGCATGGTGCACAGATGATCACTACATGTGTATGGAATCCAACAAGTCCCGAGCACATCAGGATCTACCTGTGCGCACTGGGCAAGTCCATTGATAGCTGGCATACGTCACACACATTTTTTCTGTTCCAGGAAGATTTCCAGGTGGAAAAAAGGAACATACATTAAGTCCTGGTGGGATAATAACTCTCTCTATGTACATATTTCACATGCTGGTAGCTAGTGCCTCACCTAGAGGGTGATAGGTAGCCAAAAATGTTTAGTGCCAATCTAAATGGACCTTCTACTCCCACCTCTTTCCAGTAGCAGAAATTCCTGGGCAAGCTCTCGAAGGAGGTTATGCCATGCCTATAGCATGCCTCCTGTCATCCTGTCCTGTCTGTGCAATCCCAGAGACAGCTGTCAGCCCCAAGCCCAGGAATCGTCACTGCTCCATGATGCCTGCTTCTGCGCTGCGTTGTCATTAACAGCCTTCACGGCAGCCTCACACAGATATCCCAATGTAAGCAGGGAACCAGGAGAGGCAGACAGGTTTGTGTTCAACATATGTGCATTTAAAAAGATGGAATAATGGTCCATAGTGCAGAGGTCCTGAAAGTCCTAATGACGAAAGAGAAGTTAATGCTGTCTACATGGATGTCATTCTTGTTTGCTGGGAGCTTGTCCTTGCCTGTTTTAACATAAGGACAATATAACCAACTTTATTAGTGCAAGTTGTTAGAGACTCTTAAAACTCTCCTTGGACAGCAGCAATAGGAAGGAAATTAATTATGAAAATCTGAATCTTGGATCTGCTGCGCACGCTTTTCCCAAAGGTGGGATAATACCTAAGCATACCTACTACTTATTTGTGTGCAAACTACATTTCCTCAGACGTCTATCATGAGATTTTTTCTCCTGTTTTTAATTAATTGTAGCTAGATGATACAGAAAAAGGATTTTTACCATTTGAGATATCATCAAGTATTGGTTAAATGGAAGAATTTGCCAAAATTACCCAGATTAATTAACACCTTGGTGGCCTACAGGATTCATGTGAGTTTACTGCAAGTAACACTCTGCGTTTCAGCCCATGATGTAAATGTTGAGCACACACGTGTTTCAAAACTAAATGAAGCCTCCATTTTTCTGGCTACATGGAGGGGAGTATTTTCCAGGATTTGAAGTCTCAGTGACTATTTAACAGCTGCAGAAGTAGGCACAGGAAGTCAAACTAGTTTAAAGGTACCTGTGCTGTGGGATGGGGAGGAGGCCAGCAGGCTCTGGGGCATGGGCGTGCAGCACTGATGAGAAACTTCAGCTCTGGAGTCCTGCTCCTCTACTTCAGCCACAAAATCTTTCTGAATATGTTGTATTGAATGAGCAAATGTATTGTAATGGTATATGACATGCAAATGTCCCAAATCTTCCTCCTGGCCTTGCCTGGGTGCGAGGAGACAGTCCATCGAGGATAACAGAAATAATTAGGCATTTTTCTTGTGCTATTCTGTAATCAGTTTTTGAATAGTCAAATTTTTTTTTCTCGGGTCTCATTTGCTGTAACTTGACAGGAATTAGATGTGCAAACCCTCGCTTTTGCTTCCCATAAACAACATCTGTCACATCTTGTTCTTCTGATTTTCCTTTCTTTTATACGTTGAGTTCTTTCCATCGTTTCACCTTATCCTGCATTGTCAGGTTAATGTTCCCTTCCCCTGTGTTCACAGAGAATGCAAATAAACTGGAAGAAAGTGCAAGAGGGATCTACATCCCTTGTCCAGAGCATTACAATGGCTTCTGCATGCACGGCAAGTGTGAGCACTCCACTAACATGCTGGAACCGTCTTGCAGGTAACCTTTTTCCTATCAAGGATGAAAGGCTACACACATGAAAATACTGACTTACAAAAACACTTAATCTAGATAAACTATGGAAAATAATGGTAACCATGGCCCTTTATACTACAAAACCTATTAGACTTTAATTATTCAACAAAGTCCCAATTTTATGTGGCAAAAGTGTATTGAGTTATGCACAATGTTAATTGACTGTAAAAACATTCAGTAACCGTCAGTTACATTTAGATATATTTAAAAAGCACTTCAGAAAGTGCTCAGACAGCCGCTAGGTAGCCTCCTCAGTCTGAAGGAGAGGAGTGCCACCAGGGCTACGTCCCTGCTGTGGCAGGACTGATGCTCGTGGGGCAGCAAGCTGGGGCGAAGGTGGCTCCTTCATGCAGGAGGTGGCTTTGGAGGAGTTTAGGGCAGGGAGGAGTAATGGTGAAATCACATGTTTCTGCAGCGAATGCCTCCCTGCAGAGGTGGGGATATTACTTCTGAAGTCCAGCCAGCGGCCTGGTGGCAAAGAAAAGGACTATTATGCATGAAGCAGCATTTTCCTGGGACACTGGACTGGGAGAGCAAAGATACAGACCAGGCTTATCTGCCAGGGCAGATCCTCAAGCCAGCTTCTCCCAGCTCCTGCAAACAACCAGGGCACATTTTGATCTTTGCAGCTGCTGCGTTTTAGTTTCTCCATTCAGCTGGAAAACGTCCTTTCCTCAAGCTGCTGGCTGCTGTGGGAATGCAGGAGAGGAAGAGGGTGGAAGCTCAAGGCTTAACCCATCAGGGTTAGTGCCCCACTAACACTTCTGAGAGGAGCCCGAGCAATCTGGCTCAGTCTCTTATGGTTGCTGCTGCCACTGACCTGGATTTTCGCATCTTCCTGCTTGGGCTTTTTAGGGGAAAGAGGGCAAGAGCTACCATGGGAAAACCACTGTCTTTTCCCCCAGATCACAGAGGGGAGATGTCAGGCTGCAGGATGGGAACTGGTGAGCAGCACAGCAGGCGTCATTGGGGTGCATGGTTGCAGCATCAACAGAGGGTTTTTTTATAGCAACCAGACAAAATGTAAATGATGTATCCACTTGCAGGAACACCTAATCACATTTCATATGGAGCTTGGATGATTGCTTATCACTTCCTTAGGGGTAATCTGTGTAAGGAGCCACAACTAGATGGCTTTTCACCCTCCCCCACCTCCCCAAAGAAAGGGAGAAATCTAAAATATGTTGTGCAAGGAATTAAATGGATTCTTATCATGACATGCAAGTAGTTCCACTTGATGCTAGATGAATCCCTGTCCCCTGGGCACCTCCTGGCTCTTTTGCAGTGTCGTTCACTCTTGCAGACCTCGGTGATGCTGAGGACCTGAAACCTTCCCTCTGAGAGGTCCAAGGAGGCACCGGTGCTGTCTCTGGGGGGCCCATCCTGAAAAAAAAAAAACACATAAGCATGTGCTTGAGCCACTGATATTATTTTTTTCAGATATAATTTGTTTCAGTGTTCTCTGAAAGCAGCAGGTATAACTGGAAGAAATATTTTTTGTTTCAGATGTGATGCTGGCTATACTGGACAACACTGTGAAAAAAAGGACTACAGCGTTTTATACGTGGTTCCAGGTCCAGTTCGATTTCAGTATGTCTTAATAGCAGCTGTGATTGGAACCATCCAGATTGCTATCATCTGTGTTGTAGTCCTCTGTATTACAAGGTCAGTATCTCTGATACTTTGCAATAGAAAAAGAAAAGGCTTTTGTTTTTCCTACTTTGTGCACTGATTATACAGATATCTGCAGTGACACTACTGATAACAAATGCTATTTAATTCACCAACAAACAGAAGATATCGTCTGGTCCAGCCAGCCAGTGCTGCTTTATTATTATAACTGAATTTTTAGTTCCTTCTTAATCAAACTTAGGTAGGTGCCTACAGCAAATGAAGTTTCCTGTTTTGTATTCAGATGCTTGGACAAATATTGTTCATATAAATAAGGGGAATATAAATACAGCAGCTGGATCAACACTTAATAAAACTAATCATATCTCCATGTGGTTTCCTCAAGGGCCCATTCCCTTAGTCCTAATCAGGCAAAGCATACAAACTTTTAAGCCTGTTTGCAATTCCATTGATTAAATGATTTCATTAGGCTTGTATACATGTTCAAAGGTACAGCACATGTTTTAAGGTCTTCACTAGATGGTGGCACACCAAGCCATATATGATTTATTTTTTCTTTAATGAGGAGGAAGGGTTTGTCTGAATGGAAATGACAGCCCTGGGGTGGTTCAGAACAAGAGGGGTGAATGCAATCCTTCCCCTCCTACACCTGCTGCTCAGTTTCCCCACTGAAATGTGTTACTGTCTCTGGGAGGGCTTGGGATAAGTTCTGAACTTCAGGCGTCTTCAGGCTTCTCTCAGAAATCACGAGGTGAAATTTACTCAGCTAGCAACACTGATAAATCACGCATTTAGAAATAAATTTCTTTTAAAAAGACAAAAAAATAAAAGACAGGTATCATACCTCAGTAGAAAATAAAATCTCTAATATATCTCAGTCCCTATGTTGCACTACCTGGCTGGAAGACAAGTGTAGCATTTGTTTCTAGAAAAGACACCAAAGTCCTTCTCTGGCCTAAAGGCATAAAACAAAACCATCTGATGAAATGTAGCTACTTTTTTGGCCAAGTTGAGTCCATCGACTCAACAGTAAATGCTGAATGAGGCAATAGATACTGTGGTGATATTCACGGAAGTAATTCAAACAACCAAAAATGCAGTGTGTAGTAAGAAAAAGAAGATGGTGTAGTAACTGATAATGGAACAAAAGCCCTGTATCATTTTGCCGAGTGACTCTAGTTTTGTCACCTTGACGCAGTAATGCAGAGTACTTTATACTGAAGAATGAAGGCAGTGTGCTCTGAGTGATCTGGTACCGTAATGCAAATTACCCATCACGCTGTTTTCATACATAGATGGTACCTTTTCCCACACACTTTGTAACCAAGTCAATTTGTGATCTTTTGACTTTTTTTCTATAATGCATGTAATTACTGCAGAGCATCCTCCATCCCAGCATAATGATTCAAGATACATTTGCAAAACTGTACTCTTAAGTGGCCTAAGAGAAATCCACATGACAAGAGAGCATTGTGGCAGCATATACATAACTAACTGAGTTTTTTAAGTCATCTGCTTTGGAGAACCTGACTGTACTGGTTTGAACTCCACACCCTGAACTCTTGAAAGTGCTAAAACCACCCTACCAGCCTCCTGGGAGAAAGAAGGGAAACTTTACTCACTCAGAGGCTGCTGCGGCCAAATTCTTTGCCGCTCATTTCAGTGCAGCTTCACCTAATTAACTTATCAAATGAGTTTGGTGCACTGTGCCCAAACCCTGCATTTGAGCCGCATAAGACTACCATTGTAAATCTTTTAGCTATTGTTACTGTTGTTGCTCTTAAAATCACACCTGTACAGTGGTGCAAATCTACGGGGTGTCCTCCATTGCTGGGAGGCTCCAAGCAGTTCCTAGGGACTTTTAGGGCCATTGTTGCATAGACACTTTAATCTGGATAAATGAGTTGTGCTGCTGACAGGGACAGTCTGCCCTTGCCCCTTCCCTTGGCTCCTGGGCACTTGGTCTTGCCAATGTTCTTGTGCCACTATTAGCATTTGTGTAGCCACACAACAAACCCAGTCAGGGAATGGATTCAGCTGAAAACTCAACCAACAAAACTGATTATTTGTTTTTAAGCGGCTCGATTCCTTGATGAGGTTGGCTGTCTGGCTGCTCATCACTAGTGCCAGCAATGGGAATAAGCAGCTGGGGTGGAGGAGTAGGGGACCAGGGGCCAACACGTACGGAGGGAAGGAGGTGGAGCCTTGAGGCACAGTCCCTATGCCCGAGGACTTTTAGCTCAGAGGTAAGGCAAAAGAGAATCAATGATAAAAGTGAAGGAGGATGGTAAATAATACAGGTATGGCCTAGTGTCATAATGATTCTCAGCAGTTTTCTTTACAGCTTTGCATTTTTAGTGCTTCCCTAATGTTAGTCACAGCAGTCTTATTTATGTGAAGAAATAACTTGATTAAAAATGAATGCATAATGTGTTTTACCTGCTATGAATCACATTGTGAGTAACTCAAGTCTGCGAGCAAGCTTCAATGGAGGGAGGGCAAGCAGCCTGTGCTCCAGTACCTAGTTTACATTGATAGAACTGCTGTGTTCATAAATGAAAGCATCCTCCACACAGAGCACTACAAAGAACTTTTGATTAAAGAGTTAAGGACCAAGGAAAAGCTGTCACTCAATTTTAGCAGATGATTAAGTCTAAAAAGCTGGTTAAATGCCAACGCCCCTCTTAGGAAACCCAGATGCACTTCAGACACAACCTACCTGTAAATGCAATAGCATTGCATTTAAGCAGTCGTGGTGTCAGTACTTGGCCCTGGGGCCTTTCCAGGCTGCCATCAATTGGTAGCATAGTCTATTATGCAATTAAAACATGGGCATTTTTGGTTAAAAGATGCTTTTTCATCATCTTAATTGGAGTAATCTCTATGTTTGAATTGATTTCTCTCGACCTCGGACTAAGTGACTGTATAGATACTGTCAGTGTCAGTTTTGGGAAAGTGCCTATGAGATGCTCATCTCCTTGCTTCCAGCTGGAGCAGTCGGTATCCACTGTTCTCTGGGAATGCAAAGCTGCATCCCCTGGGATTGCTGACCACCCTCGTCATCCCCCAGCCACCTGGTACCTCTATGTTTCTTACAAAACCAGTCCAGTTGTGCCCACTGTGGCGTCCCATGCCTGGTTCCCCAACCCTGCTTCACATGGTTGAGCACTGGGGCAAAGCAGGGCTGCACCTCCTGGTGTAAATCCTCATAGAATCATAGAATCATTGAATCATTAAGGTTGGAAAAGCCCTCT
>NW_008795122.1:827731-836641 GCF_000699145.1 Aptenodytes forsteri | reverse complement strand
CCTTCCTACCCTCGAGCAGATCAACACTCCCGCCCAACTTGGTGTCGTCTGCAAACTTACTGAGGGTGCACTCGATCCCCTCGTCCTGACCATTGATAAAGATACTGAACAAGACCGGCCCCAAAACTGAGCCCTGGGGAACACCGCTCACGACCAGCCACCAGCTGGATTTAACTCCATTCACTACAACTCTCTGGGCCTGGCCGCCCAGCCTCATCCTCTGGGACTCGGGAGAAACCCCTGGTAGCTTGGTCAGCCCGTGTGGCTGATAGCCGCTGCAGCAGGATTTAGCAGTGCTGTCTCTCAGTGCATCGAGGTGTTGGTGCTATCTCCCATGGATCACTGTGAGGTCCTGCTGTGCAATCTCCGGCTGAATGGGCAGGAGAGGCCGCCTGGGGACAGATGGGGCTGGGAGGCTGTCAGCGTGCACATGACATGCGGCTCAGTGAATCAGCCCTGTGTTTGCTAACAACAGCTCCCTGACTCACTCAGAAAGTTTGATCGCCTTTTTAGGAACATTCAGTGAATAATGAGTTTGTCACGAAATCGCAAACCAGCTAAAGTCTGCATTAGTTTCATAATGAAAGCTCTGCCATGACCTCCGAGAGTGCTGGAGATTCAGGCTTATTTTTCCTAGAGTAATGATAGCAGCCTACTTTACTGCTTCCAAGAAAGGAATGAGGCAAAATATAGCGCACAGCCGTACAGTTTCTCATGAGGGGGTGGTCTCGTTGGCTTAAAAGTGCGGCAAGTCAGGACAATCTGACCCATATTTTGTTAGACACTTATATAATTGTATTTCAGCATTTTGAAATGCTTCATAAGTCCTTATGCTCTTGCTCTTGTTTAGCCTTTCAGTTGCCATCACAAAACTATAGCATCACCCCCATTCAACAGGGAAAAAACCTGGCCTTTTTGATTTTAAGGGGTCAGTAAAAATTTACTTCACTCTGTTTTACTGTTAGTTATTTGACACAGAGCTGAAGGCAAGTGCTTTGAGCTCTCACTGCACTGAGGGGGTGGGCTCTCCCCGGTGCGTAACCCATAGGGTTTCACAAGGTGCCACTGAAAGCCTCCCTGTAACAGAAAAACAAGTTAGCCCAATACAATATTTTTTTTACATATCAGTATGGTCTGGAGTGTCGTTGGGCTTTCTGTCATGCCACTCCAAGCGGGTGCTTCAGTCTTTCTTGTGTAGCTGCCCACGCGGAGGGCAGAAAGAGGCTCACCCAGGCTAGAAACTCATACTGAGCTTCAGCTGAAGAAAGAGGACAAACACGCGGCCAAATTAGGAAGAGCTTCTTCCTCCTCCCGTACAAAAAGCTAAGTAGGTCACCCTGGGTAAAGGACTGTTTCTATTGCTGGTTGGTTTTCTGTAGCTCACCATTTTCCTACTGGTACCACGAATGTAAAAAGTGTGAGCATTTTTAGAGGGTGTTGGTCACCCTGCTGTGGTTCTGCTTGCCCAACAGTTTCTGCTGTAACCCCCTTGGCTTTCAGCTGCTTAGAACTTCCTGCAGCCTCCACCTGGGGCTAAACTTCTCCATGCTTTCTGTCTAAGGGTGCCTCGCCATGGGAGGAAACCAGAAACACGCTATTATCTTTCCATTAGGGGGAAACGCTTCGTAGCATCCCCATAGCCGATGCTGCTGCAGGTAAAATGTTGAAACATGCCCTTGCTGAGGAGCACTATGAGGTCCTGAGGCAGAAGAGATTTGCTTTTGCAGCCATCCAAAGGAAAATAAGATTTTGGTCTTTCCAGTGCGATTGCTTTCCGCACTAA
Organism: Aptenodytes forsteri; assembly: GCF_000699145.1. Classification (NCBI taxonomy): domain Eukaryota; kingdom Metazoa; phylum Chordata; class Aves; order Sphenisciformes; family Spheniscidae; genus Aptenodytes; species Aptenodytes forsteri. The sequence goes on along the minus strand of NW_008795122.1, from coordinate 834,858 downwards.
ACCAAGCAGCCGTGTGAGGCGCATAGAGCAGTGCAGACACCTGTAAGTAAAGTAGCTGCTCACTAATGACCTGAGCATGGAGCATTTCCATGGAGACTAATAGGGATTGCAGATGCTTAGCTCCTCAGAAAGGCAGCCCCCGCATCCACTTTGTAAATACTTCACAGACCTGGGACACTGAGCAGGTGAGTGTGAGACCATCCTAAATCTTCCACCTGTGCCTTGCTGAAAATAATTCTGTTACTTAAAGATGAGCCGAACTGCAACTGAGAGATGCGGTGCAGTAGGAGCTGTCGCAATGCAGCAGAGTCGCTGCTGCTCGCCAGGAAGGAGCAGGAATCTTAAAATTTTCTTGCCATATTTTTGTTTACAATATGTTTTGTGGGGCTTTGGGGTTTTTTTGTGGCACCATTGCCATTAGACAGCCTTTTTCATGTCATTGAAGAGGAAACGTGCTGAGGGCCAGAGGATGCCTCTCTCGCCCTCACGTGCCCTGCTGCCCGCGCGGCCTCTCGAGCAGACGCGTTGTTAAGAGCCATGTATTCTCACAACTCTCTTTTTCCAGGAAATGTCCCAGGAGCAACAGAATCCACAGACAGAAGCAAAACACAGGGCACTACAGTTCAGACAACACAACAAGAGCATCGACAAGGTTAATTTAAAGAGCGCATGTTTCCACAATGGCAAAACTAACTGCAGAGAGCTTGGACTACAAAATACAGTATTATAGACAAAAGATTAAGACAAGATCTACACATGTTGCCTTGCATTTGTGGTAATCTACACCAATGAGAACATGTACTACAGCTATATTTGATTATGTATGGATATATTTGAAATAGTATACATTGTCTTGATGTTTTTCTGTAATGTAAATAAACTATTTATATCACACAATATAGTTTTTTCTTTTTCATGTATTTGTTATATATAATAAATACTCAGTGATGAGAAAAAAATTGCCTTTCTTAAATTTGCTGTATCTCATAGCTGTGTATAGTCTCGGGGTATTGTATATGGACACTAACAAATCTCTTCTTTTTTTTTTCTTTTTCCAGTTCTAGTGGCAATTTTGAGTCTACTGAACTCAGTAGTAGGGTTTTGAGTTGGTCCAAGATCAGCGACAATTATGGATGTGGGAAAGGTGAAGAATAATATTAACCTACATTGAGGAGGGATAAAATATTTCAGATCCGGAGTCAACTACATTTCATCAGCCGCCTTCTCCCATACCATCTATCTTTACTCTCCCATAGCTTAGGAAGTCTTTGCCTTCTAAATTAAATCCTAACTGAAGGGGAAATGGAAATTCTTGGTAACCACGATGGGAGTGTCGGGGGTAATGTTTCGATTTGGGAGGGAATTAGGTGTCTGTCAAGGTGAACCCTAGGAGAACACTTTGCAGAATCTCCAACTCTGGTCACTGGAGTGAGTGAAAATTGCTTCTTACTGTTGATTGAAAATTATTAGGTTAAAAAAGTTAATAACATAATAACAGCTGAAATGCCAGCACCATTTGTACCTCGTGAACATGCTGATATAATTTATTTTTTCAAAGAGAAGGTGAAAACCACTCAGAAAATACCTTATGAATAACTTTATGGGTGACCCTACTCCATTAAATGTAATGAACTCAAATGTTGGCTATACCTCAGGAAAATAAGGGCATGTGTTTTGTCACATCCACATGATGGACAAGATGCAAAGTTATTTCCATGGTAGCGGAAACTCTCCAAAACACATTCTTTTGAGAAGCTAATATTAGTCTAGTTTCTGCTATGAATTTTGAAGATGACAGAGCGAGACTGAAGGGCAGAGTGCGGTAACTTCACTCCTGCTGGATAACATCCACTCTACTAATTGACTACCAGAGTACTAGTCACACTAAATAACAGAATTGAACTAAAAAGCCCTTGTAACAGTATTCCTTGTGCTGTTCCTTTCCAAAGAGACTTTGCCTAGGCAGAAAGTACCCATGACAAGAGTTAGGTGTATTTCTCACTGTCATCACCACGTAAGAGATCGCATTTGGGTCAGAATCAGGTCTGGGGTTACCTGGGATGACGGCTCATGAGTGTGTTTCCATTTCCTGCTTCAGCATCGGCCTGATCACTCACAACAGTCACCACCAACCCCACCGGTGACAGTCCACCCGATCTGGCCTTCAGACACGGGTGAAGCGATACTTCTACTCTAACACAGCTTTTGGTTGTCCCCCCGCCAGCCTGCTTTAAAGTGAATCCATTGCATGATGTTCACACGGTCTCAGTTTTTGTCTTGTTCTGGGTTTCTTGGCTTTTTAAAGGTAATAATAAAAGGCGATTGGCAAGAGATGCTTCCAGGCACCTGGTCTGTGCTGATTGATGGGAGTGGGAGTGCGGTGCTTTCGCAGGCAGCGGGGCAGATGACAGTGCGTGGCAGCTCTCCGGCGCTGGGCTGCCGGCCCTGCACGGACCATCTGCTTCCCGGAGCCATGGGCTGGGGCGAGGGACAGGGAGAGGGGGGGCTGTACAGCTGTTCCCTGCTCCTCAGCCCTCGCCCCCAGCTCTCCGATTGTCAAGGCTTATTTTCAAATTCGAATAAGAGTGATGGTGCGGGATAGGAGTAAGCAGCAGAGAGGCAGCGAGCAGGCATGGTCCTGGCCCACTGGGCCACAGGGACACTTCCATGCTCAAACCCACTGTAAAATAATCCTCTTTGTCCCAGTCCTTGCTGGTTTTGTCTCCCACGCACAGGCTCAGCGGGGGTGGTACGACATGGAGGGGAACCCAGGCACAGCAGCACTGGGCTGTACAGGTTTGGCAGCACAAGATCCCTTCTAGGGGAGACTTTGCAAGCTCTGTTAATAAAACTGATGCCTAAGAGGCATTATAAAGCCCCTCTTCAGATCCCTCCAACAGCTAAATCTGATGCAACGATGGCAGTGAGCGCCTCCAAGGAGCAGTTCAGCATCAGGTTGAGGATTAGGTTGGAGGTGGCAAACGTCCTACCCTGCAGGACCCCCGCTTTGTGCTTTCTGAGTGAGGTGTTGGAGTCTAATAAGCATCAAAAGCACAGATTTTGAGCCGAATCCAAATGTCAGTCCCCCCACTGGAACTATCGGATCTGGATTGTTTATTTCAGTCACTCACATTAGATACAAAAATCAAATGTTAATACATATACACCGCCATGTAGCTATAGCAATAAACCTAATTAAAAAAAGTCAAGGCTTGGTCTGGCCTAAAATAGCATAGCATCGCTTAGAAGTGAAAATAGGAGTCCGACACACTATCTCTAAGCTTCCCAAAGTTATTTGCCGTGCTTTTACCATGCAATGCCACATTTAATCCCTAAACAGCCTGTGTTTGTGAGGTGTTATTAGCTGCATCCCCAGCTGCAGTGCCTGTCACAAAGCCTTCACACCTCCGAAAACGAGGCCAGTTTTTAAGTACCTGCTGCAGACCAGGGTGCAGAGAGGCGAAAGTGATTTTGGTTTTAATGCACAGAGGGCAGGTCCCACCGAACATTAGACCTCTTTGGGCCTTTCAAACTTAACCTTCAAGATGCTGGTATGGGCACACAGTCTGAAAATAATAGTATCTTGGGGTTGTACATACAGGAATGGAGATTTCTACAGAAAATATTTGCAGAACTTGTACCAAACACAACAGCAAATTTGGAGACGTGGATTTGTGGTTGCTTTTTTCTTTTCTGAAGGGACTGGAAAGTGCATTTTTTAGAGTTGTACGCTGACCAGAACTCAAGACGTGAAAATCTTTGTGCAGTTTAACTTCACAAAATGAAGGGAGGTGGGCTGGGCACATAAGGACCTGGCCGGGTGAAGCGGTGGGTGGGGATAGTACCACATGCAGAAGCAGAGCCCAGCTCCTCTACCCGGAGTCTCGTGGAGGGGCGACGATGTGTTGCCATTTGTCCGCTTCTCCGTGCACTCTTACACCAGCAAAAGCAAGGCCCCTTGCAATGCCAATGAGTGTGGGTTTGTTCCTTATCCGGGGGGGGCAGTAATTAATTTATTTTGGCTGTTTCATAGGCTTTTTTTGTCATGGCATTGTGGCATCTGTAAATAACCTCAAATACCAGCACACACTTACTTTGCAAACTACACAAGAGAAGACCTGGATGTACAAAACCAATGACAAGACCAGTAATACCACGCTCAGCGTGATTGCTTAGGGGCCATGCATGCCACTGACGTCCCAACAGCCTGCAGTCACTTGCCGTCCTGGCTGTTGTTTTACCGAGGCCAAACCACTTATAGGTAAAAATAGGACTACTGGCACACCCGTTCCCCAAGGCTTTTCCTCTCAGCCAGTAACATTTTTGGAGCAAGAAGCTGTGTGCTTATTTTGTGCATGAGGCATTTAACGCAACAGCATACTGACCTCGGTCCTCAACTATTTTATTAGCCAGGTGCGCCACTGGCACGCGCCGAGTGCTGGTGAGCAGAGCTCACCCACCCTCCCCAGCCTGGGATGTTCAGATGATGTTTAACCCCCTGGTGCCTTCAGATGCAGGTGAACAAGCCTGCTGTGCCCGATCCCAGCCCATAAAGAAGCTGCCTATGTAGCTACCATACAGCCTGCCTGCAGCAGGTGGGTGACACATGACTCTCGCCTTCTCCCACCCCGAATTCTGCACTACAGGACAGGCACAGCTTCCACGCCTCTCCATCATGATGCTTTTCATTAAAATAAAGTCTGATCAGATGTTCATTATCGTTCCCTTTCATCCAACAATAGTAAGACATGATATACAGAACATTATCATCACAAGAATACTATTATTATTAAAAGGAGGCTGGACATCCTATTCTAGCTGCTGGTCTCCTTTACTTGCCTGCCTCCGCACACTGAGGAGCTGTGATTACCTCAAATGAAAAGATACTGGGGCAGTTTTTCCTTGCTGCTGCAGTCATGAGGGTGTCACCTCCCCCGGGCAGCACGAGACCAGTAAACTTATGCAAAGCCTAGAGGGCTGCGTGCTGAAAGCAGGGATGCCTGCATGTGTATATGTATGTCCCACGCGCAGGTTAACCAAGGGGGGTGGGTGAACGTGGGCAGAAGGTGGGTGCCATGTATCGCTGCCTCCTATTTTCCAGAAGCAGTTCTCAAAAAGCCTTATCTTCAAAGAGCTCTCTAAAGCTTCTTTGAAAACAAAATGATTAAAGGCTATCTTCCCTCTCATCCAACATCAGACACATCTCGCGCCGCACCCTTGCTTTCACCCCTTATTATGCATGCAGCTTTTCCGCAGCTCCCAGTTTTGCGTTGGGATGGAAGTTACAACCCGGAATTAAAAGCGAAGTTCTTCACCGCACATCAAAGTAGGTGCTGAGCCTCGGCCAGGCCTGCCTTTTCTTTTATTTATAGGTATGTGGCCGGGCCGGGGGGGCCCAACCGGGGGTTGGTTGCAAGGTATTTACAGACATCAGCCCCCCCCCAGGTTTGTAAGGGAAGCTGGAGGCGGGAATGCCCACGGCTGGTGGTGCTGGTGGGTAATCAGTAACCTCAACTGGGCGTAAAGGTAGATGGAGATACGCTGGCTGTTACGAGTAGGTCTTTAGAGCCATTTTATTAATAATAATAACATTTTATCTATAGTTCTGGTCTAGACAGGCCACAACCTGGCTGTTAAATTTTACGCTGTTTGACACAGGAGCCAAAAGTCTTATTTTTTTACCCCGGGACGCTGCGCCCTGTGGCACCAAAGCATCCTCTGCCGGCACCCGCAGGCAGGGGAGGCAGGAGGGGCAGGCACAACCAGCTCCTACCCGGCCAGTCTTTAGGCTGATGCTTTGCCTTCAAATACTTTTCATATTAGGTGGGCTTAATTTATTTTAGTTTCAGTTTAATTAATAGTTTTGTCACAGCAGGAGGGCTGTTGAAAACAAAGATGCATTTAAAAAAAAATGCAGGAGTTTTGTCAACTTTTCCTTTTTTTTTTTTCACCTTATTGAATGCGAGCTACAAAGCAGTAAAATATTCCGCAGTCTCACACAGCTGCCAAGCTGCATAATAAAAAAGCATGTGAGGAATCTGTTCTATAATGCTAACTAGGTGGCATCAGCCACAGCTTTGTAAATAAAACGTGAGGCCTGTTTTGCTCAGCTTAGGAGGAGCAGACCCCCCAAGTAGGAGCCTTGATTTCATTCCCTCTCCCGTTTGAGTTTCCCTGGGCCATGAGAGCCATTAGCCCCACGTGGCTGTTCCTCGCCGGGAGCAAGGGGGGCAGGAGCAGGGCTTCATCCCACCAGTGATCAAACCCCACAGATGCAGATGTGACCCTGGCCACTACCGTCCTCCGGCTCCCGTTTCTGGGGTCACAGCACCTTCACCTGTCACCACCCCAACATGAAATAAAAACAATTGGAAGGTGAAAAATGTTAAGAAAATGTAGTAACACCTCATAAACTTGCCATGAGAGATGCTTTAAAAGGAGCTTGCTTTATATCGGGTCATTCAGAAATGAAGTGTAATTATTCAAGATAAAAATCCGGCTTCTAAATGCAAATGCGTGTGACAGACTATCACCCCTGATGGGGAAGAGGGGCAGAGGCAGGTTTTACGGCGAGGAGCTCTCAGCAGAACAGGGATGAGCCGGGAGGTGAGGAAGAGCCGTTTAATGTGACCTGAATTAGCGGCTATAGATAGTGCTTCCTGCATGTTTTACATTTTCAAATAAAAAGGATCTTCTTGTTTAATGGTTAATAAAAATGATTAGTGCTCCCAGGGCACAGATCCTGACAGATGCAGACTGTGCTGGAGGGACCAGCTACAAGACACAAGAGAAGATGAAGCCGTTTTTTTTTTCCTGTGGAGTACATCTCTACCAGCATTTGCAAGTTAATTTGTAATATAATTATATGTTGCTTCTATCACAGAAGCAAAGCACGTGAGATGGGCCAGCGGCAGCCTGCGACAACCCAGCAAACACTACTGCAGCAAAAAAAAGCCAACAGCTAAGAGGCTCTGTGTGCGTATACACATATATACACACACACGCGTGTATGTGTGTGTATACACACACACACACACACGCATATATATAGAGAGAGAGAATCATAGAATCATAGAATTGTTTAGATTGGAAAAGACCTTTAAGATCATCAAGTCCAACCATTAACC
>NW_008795122.1:820818-827165 GCF_000699145.1 Aptenodytes forsteri | reverse complement strand
GGCAGCTTTCCAGCCACTCTTCCCCAAGCCTGTAGCGCTGCATGGGGTTGTTGTGGCCGAAGTGCAGGACCCGGCACTTGGCCTTGTTGAACCTCATACAGTTGGCCTCGGCCCATCGATCCAGCCTGTCCAGGTCCCTCTGTATAACCTTCCTACCCTCGAGCAGATCAACGCTCCCGCCCAACTTGGTGTCGTCTGCAAACTTACTGAGGGTGCACTCGATCCCCTCGTCCTGATCACTGATAAAGATATTGAACAGAACTGGCCCCAAAACTGAGCCCTGGGGAACACCGCTTGTAACCAGCTGCCAACTGGATTTAACTCCATTCACCACAACTCCCTGAGCCCGGAAACACACTCATATACATATTATATACGTACATTTATACACACATACGTATATAAATATATATTTTTTTTTATATATATATGTATGTATATATATAATTGTGTCATGGATACTGTACAGGAGAGCAAGCTGATTACCTTGGAGCATGTGCTGCTTTAAAGCCATCCAGGCTAACTGGCCAGAAAAGCTATGCGCTGCCCGGCTCTCCAGTGCAGCACCCCGCATCGCCCCTTCCTACCAAAAATAAAACCTGCCATGCCAGCCTCTTGGCAGCTCTACAGCCTCACTCTGAAAGCTGGGCTGACTTTTCTTTTTTCATTATTTTGTATTTTCATGGCATGCCATGTAGAGGATTATGGTCAATAATAGTTTTCTAAGAAATAAAGTCTATGAAAGTAATTGTTAGAAACAAGCAGCAATAGCAAATGCTTGCTGAGTGGTTGCCATAGTGCAGCAGCACAATTTGAGATGTTATATCATTACTAATTATATTTACTTGGCCTGCAGGAGAGAGTGAGACTTGTGCTCCCTAAATGTCATTTGACTGCTAATATGTCACCGAGCGCACCCAGCCCGGCCCCAGGAAGGGACCTGGCATGACCCGGGGCACCACCGCCCACGGGAAGGCAATGCTCCTGCTGGTGGTGTCCCCCTCCACAGGCTGTGCTCACCCGCCGCCCCAGGGAGCCCACATTTGTCAGGTGTATGAGCCCCCACACATGTAGCCACAGTGTTCGTGCTCAGCTCCTCCCCAGCACCCATCCGGCTCCACCGTCACTGCCCTGGCCTCCTATTTACTTATCTTTTTCGGCTGAGTTAGTTAGTTACACAGACTGCGAGTTCAGGCTTCCTCTCCTGTTGGGCTTCTCCATGGGAGGGGGAGACATATTGCTTTGCTGTAAAGTGAGCCATTTAGTTTATTAAACGCTGTTAAGGGTGCCCTGAGGTCTCTGCACATGTGGGACCATCAAGGCGGAATCATTATTATGGTTCTTATTAGTCATAGTCATTTTCCCAGCGATACGTCTCACGTCCAGATGTCTTCCCATCTACCACTTAAATTTTGCAATGCCAACACAAAACTGTTATGAAGATGGACTAGTCCAAGTCCCACCTCACACGGTACAGGAGCAGAACATTCATGCAAAATAAATATATATATTTTTAAATTAAAAAAACTAAAGAAAGGGTCATAGTTGGCTAAAAATGAATTGTGCAGTGCATAAAAGAGACAACAGATTAGAGACGATAACATTTTAGTTTAAGTGTTCCATCATTATTAATTCATTTGGTGCTCTTTATGATAATACCAATCATTTGGAATTCATTTGGTGTTTATGTGGATGTCATCTCAACTCCTGCAGAAATTCCAAAGTAATTCAGCATTAATGTGCTATTAAAAATTGTTACCGGCCACTACCTTCATTACTTCACCAGCACAGACTAATCTTTCTTCCCTCATTCTCTAAACTCAAATTTCAGTGTTTATTTTGCTTTTATCTTTATTAGGGTTTTAAAATGTAATGCTTCTATTTAAAAATTCTCCTTATGCTACATGACTCTTGTCTTTTTCTGACAGCATCAAAACTATGCAAATAAAGGAGGGGGTGAACGGTGATTTTTCATTTTGTTACTGGCATTTGACTGAAAAACAACCAAAGAGGTTTCAGCTTATCATTTACAACAGTGAAGTTATCAAGCTGGTATTTATGTTCGCAGCAGATGACACCAAATGAAATCTGTATGAAATACCATCTGTACCATGTGGAGTTCTTTTTTTGGGGCACGGTAGATGCCCCCACACCCCCAAGTCAGGCAGGGAAGGCATGCAGCTGCCCCAGCTCTCTGAGGGGTGCAGGGTACCCAGGGGGTACTGCGGGGACCGAAAGGGCCAAGCTGCCACTGGCGACCCTTTTCTGGACTCACTCCATCGGTGGAGCGTCCTTCTGCTTCCAAGTGGGGAACACTGGGATGGCGGCTGCAGTAATGGATATTCCGGGTCTGAACTCCGTTAACAGAGGAAAAAAGGCTGCACTTGCACGTATCATTAAAAAAAAAGCCCTGGGAGATTAAATGCAAAAAACCCTGCATTGAAAGACCATTAATTAGGTTTTATAGTCAAGGACTCGAAGATTAGAAAATGCCAGATTGCTGGGAGTCTGAAAAAAATAATAAAAAAAAAAAGAAAATACAAAGGCTGTGTTCAGTTCCTAGCTGTGCCTGTCTTGTTGTGCAGCCCCCTAATTACATGATCACATACTATTTTTCCCCTGGACACCTGCTTCTTTTGGACCACAGGACAACGGCATATAGGGGCAGAGTGGAGTTTGGGCTTGGCAACTCTCAGTCTGGTATCCGCAACCAGAGTGCTTGACCATGCAATCAAATGACACTCTTTTAATGTTGCTTCTTAGCAAATATTATTTGTTTGAAATTGGAGACCCATGTGTATGTGAGCAAAGATATAGGGGGTGGGTATTATTCAGTGCTCTGTAGCCCAGAGAAAGTGGATAATACAACATAAAGCTCACCATCAATCACTTTAAACACACTTCACGGAAAGGAGGGATGAAGTCCCCCAGGTGACCGAGGAAGCGAAGCCCATCAGCAGGGTCAGGTCTGTACCCGGGCAGCATGGGTGGGGCAAGGGAAACAGTGTGGGCTGGTCACACCGGGGCTGACACTAAATACCCACCTGGCTCCTGGCCATGGAGGAGGGAGATGCCACCACCATCCCCTGGCACCACTGGGTCCCGGCCCGGGCTGAGCATCCTCCGCCACTCACGCCAACCACGGAGCACAGCCTTACAAGGAGAATAAAGCCCATCGCAGAGGAATTTTCCACTTAATCAAAATCCTGCAAAGAATATGAATGCTTATAGGTTAAAGGAACCTGGCAGCTCTTACTTGTCTGTCATGTCTTTAAGGATTGCCATTAAGTCATAAACATGACAAAGATTAAAGAGTTTATTAATGTTATTAGAGAGTTGAGATAAAATGCTGTGCCTTGCAGGGTCTCTCTCCCTCTCTCACTATTTAATGAAAACATTTTCATCACTTTCTGAATCTATTATACCAAATATTCATTTCAGGAGTCCTAAGATGATTTTATTTTAATTAGAAAAGATGTAGCAACCACCTGAAAGTAATACAGTTAAAATACCTCGCCACAGTTCCCCTTCTCCCCGCTGCCGGCAGATGAGTGTCTCTCCAGCTGTGCTGCAGCAGCAGAGCGAGCCCAGGGTGACCGAAGGCACACAGGGAAGTTTTGCAGCATGGCAGGACCGTCACGCCGATCCCTCCTGGAGACCCCGAGAGCCGGTGGCGCTGGCCTGCCCATGGCTCCGTGCGCCTCCAAAAGCCACCGTGTCGGTCAAGGTTAATGGGCGATGAGACCCACTGCATCCACAGGTTGGACCTGGGGTACGTCCCCAGGGAGCAAGGGAGGGCTGGGAGCAACTTCTGCAAGCACAGGAGACAAACTGAAGTCCTTGGTGGTGAAGAAAAGCCAGAGAAGGAAAAGAAGCTTAAAAAAATAAAAGAAAAAGCGAGATTTGTGATGGCCTGCGAAAAGAGCGTTATCCTCTGCAAATCTATGGCAACTATTCACAAAAACAGAAGAAAATAAGCAGCCAACATCCTTTCTTGGTGTGGCTGCTTTGACTTTGGTGGGCAGTACACCATGGCTGAGTTTTCATCCATGTTTAGAGCAGGTCCAGTCATTGATGCTGAAGACTGAAAACCAGTCACTTCTGAGCAGAGCCCAAACAGTTACACTTTTATATGTGAGCCCTCCCTTCCAGCTCAAGGCTTTCTAACTGTTTTTGCAAAGCTGGCAGCTCACAGACGCTCTTTCTTTTAAACTTTCCAAATAACCTGATCTAATTTGTTAATTTATTCTGTAACCTGATTTACTGTTAATTTATTTTGGTGAGTAAGATATCCCAGCTTTAAGTTCCAATTAATTAAAGGGGAGGGCTTAATGTTTTTGCTACGCAATATCTTCATGCCACATTGTATTCCATTTTAACACCACACTGAAGCATTTCCAAAGTTTATTGCCATTAACTAATATAAATCCATACATCTGCAAACTAATTTCATGCACACAAAAGATTACTCTTTGCAAATGTACCTTTAAGAGGGGAATATTGGCTATAGCAATCATCACTTGTTGCATAGCAACAGCCATAGCATCACTTACGGCAGGTTTTTCCTAAACAGCAATGTAAAACTCAGGGATGTGGCTGTCCACCCCATGTCATCCATCCCTGCAAGTGCTGCTCAGCCCTGGGTTAATAGCTTGAGACTTCGCTGCTTTTCTCTTTCTTGAGGGGAGTGAGGGTTGTCCAATATTAGGGATCTTAAAAACAATACAATAATCCTCGGCCATTAAACTGATTTTAAGCAGCAATCCAAAGCTTGGTGCCCTGTTCTGACCGTGATGGCAATGCCAACGCAAGTCAACATGAGCATGAACGCCTGTTCAGGCTGTGACTACGCTACTGCCAGCTCAGCATTTTGCACCAAAGAATTTTAAAAAATTTACACAGTTTGTTGTAATCAACCCAAGATTAGAAGGCGAAAATCAGATTATATTAAGACCATCCTGAGGGTATCCTGAGGCTGTTCTAGTCTTCCTGAAGCCCAGGGAAACCCCTACAGCCAGAAGCTGTCAGCTCTCATGTCTGTTCTTGCAACTAGCCGGCACTGCGACAAATGAACTCTGCAATGGTGCATATATCCCCGCACCAGTCCATCCGTCTGTCCATCCGCACCTCTGTGCCTCCTCCAGCTCCTCCCCTCGGCACGCTGCCTGCCAAGCAGCTCTCTGACGTGACACTCCTGCCTGCCCTTTGCCAACCGTGGGTGCCAGCCAGCTGCTCCCCTTGGCCAAAAAAGTGGCAAGTAAATATTCTAACAGCATCCATTAGCCCTGCCTTTGGCAGCCTGTGGAGAGGGGCCCGCAGGCTCAGGCCCGGGTTTTAAAGCCATTATGCCGTATCTGTAGGCACGGCTAATTCACAAAAGATGAATGCAGGGTTTGCAATCAAGGAAAAATTAGCATCTCAGCCAGCGGAGAGGGTGAACATGCAAGCCAGCCAGCACTGCCAGCAACCTTGATTCTGTTTTTGGCAAAGCTGGCTGGCTTGGCAAACACAATGGTAATGAGATAAACTGAAATACCAGGCAACAGGGCTGCTCTTTGAAGTAATTATCCTCCAGGACAACAAGGAACAAGATGAAAAGGTTTTTAGAGACATGGTGTGGATGCACAGGGAACATTATTTGCATTCCTGAAGTCAGCCCTCGGTTTGCAAGGCTCAGGTGTGCCCATGCCAAGCAGCCGGAGAAAGGGCAGGAAAGTCCCAGCGGCAGGTACAGCAACAAGGCAATACAGCAAGAAGAGGAGCCATGCAAGGAGCAGCACCGTGGGGCAGCAACGCCCCAGCAATGCCAGTGTTAAACCTTTATTGCTCCCGAGAAATGCCATCCAGGCAGCCACGCCGTACCCAGTGTACTGACCCACAGACAGAGGCTTCACTGCAAACATCTAACTTTCAAAAATACAGATCAGTTTAAGAGGTAGAGCAGGGGACTAGAGACAAGGGGAAGGATGAAATAAAGCACTGTCAAATCTCGTAGTCAGGAACCACAGGTGAGCACCAAGTGGGATTTCATCTGATGGGCTCTGCAATGCCGTACACGCACAAGAAGAAGGAAAAGGCAAGGCAAGGAAGTAGTAATACATGGCATAACACGCTCCCTTGGGTCCCTTGTGACTAACCGGGTAAGCTGCTGGCATTTTCCTATTGGGACACTTGACTCTAGTCTAAATTTGAGGACTTAAACAAAATTATTTTCAAAGCAACAATGTAACAGTTGGCATCACCAATCCCCCATGCACAATGTGCCGTGATGAGCGGGTTTCATTTACAGAGGCCTGGGGTTAAAGCTGCACCAACAGCAGATTGCCTCTCGCTCCCTGAGTGGGTGG
>NW_008795122.1:817119-820639 GCF_000699145.1 Aptenodytes forsteri | reverse complement strand
GATGCAGGACACGTCCCGCTGCTCTCTGGCTTCCACCACAGGCAGCAGGGCTTGTGTGATACTCTTCCAATACTTCTGACTTAAAATCTTTTCAAAAAAGAGTGCTAAACAACTGAAAGGTCTAATTTTTTTATAATTTTTTTTTAATAAAAAGGAACAGCTTTAAGCAGAGCTACTTTTATTAGAGAACAAAGTTATTTAGGATTGTGTTCTTCCTTGTTTCTGCTCTGGTAATCTCATCTCACCCACAGCAGACTTTTAATCTTTTTTTTTTTTTTTTTAATGGCAAAACCATGAATAGAAAAAACAGGGGGAGGAAGGGAGACAACTGCCCAATTCCTGCTGAACCTCAGAAGCGTTTCCTTCTCTCACCCACAGGACTTTATAATTAATCTTTTTTTTTTTTTTTCTAATGGCAAGACCATGAATAGTAAGAACACGTGTGAGGACTGGGAGGTGGCAAAAGGCAGAGCGGTGGGGACATGCGCGGAGGCAGCAGGACCGGGAGCAGGATGGTGGGACAGGGAAGAGGGAAACACAGCCCTGGCCACAGGATGCTGCAGCTTTCCCAGCGCCAGCCCTTCCCTCTGCACCCCTCACCACCGGGCTTTTGGTGAAGGAGCTGGAGGCAGAGAACCAGAGCGTGAAGCCCGGATGCACTTCTCCAAGTCCCTCAAAACCCCATAAAATCTCTCAGAATGATGGTGCGGGATCACTTCCCGGGGAGAGGCCACAGTGCCTGTGGCTCCCGCCTAGACTGGATCCCTGCGAATGGTGGTTTTGGAAAGAAAAGATCTATTCTAGGCAAAAGCCCCACGTTTCCTTCTGCACAGCAAATAGTCCCTGTTAGCACAGAGCCAAACAAGGCAAAATGTTTATTACAAAGGAGAATTATAAGAGAGGAGTGCCTGAATCCAGAACAAAATGTAAAACAGGGGAAACAAATGTAAAAAGCTCTATAAAAGTTTTATGGATCCTTTCAGATGTGGAGTGGCATTTTAATGTGACGTTTTAAATGATTTCTTTTTCTTTTTTTTCTTTTTAACTTTTAGGCAGACCATTAATCTGAGGGGCTCGTTCTGCCCGCAGAGGAGTAACGCTTCAAGGCAGGCACCTACCAGATGCCTGCTGGTAGGCAAAGCTAAGCTGGGGTTGAAAAAGTCAGGGGGCTGTGAGTGGATACAGCCGGCTGAACCCCCTTCTTCACAGAGATGGTGTGCTGCCGGAGGTGCGGCAGGTTGTGCTCCTGCAGCCCTCAGCCGGGCTGGGAGCCAGGGGCTGCCCTGGCAGCCAGTGGCATCATGGCAAGGGGAGCTCCAGCCCGGGAGGACGGCCTCCCAAATGCCACACACCCAGTGAGACCCCCACGGCGCCCGAGCCCGTGGGACCTTTGCTGCTGGTTTGAAAGTGAGCAGCAAATGGGGTGGGTTTGGCGTGGAGGGACGAACAGCCGGCACAAAATGGAGTGCGTACACCTCCTGCTGCTTACAAATGCATGTATATAGAGTGAGGTAGTCCTAGCTAGAAGCTTCTCCCATACTTTTCTGATGACAAGGACCTACTTTCAGGATTTGACTCCAGCCGATGCATTTCCGACACATTAAAAAGTCTCAAACTGTGTGCTTAAAAATCTTTGGCCTGTTGCTGACCTTTCTGCATCCCGGGAACAGCCATTTCTTCTTGCTGATGCAGATGCAGGAAATTCTTAACTAAATCCTAACTGAAAGCCAGAAAACAAGATAAGCAGGCTAATCCTCCAGCCTGTCAGACCCCGGGCTCCCTCGGACTGCAGGTTGAGCCCTTGCTCTGCAGACCAGCTCAGCACTTTGCTCGTCCCTATCTTGACTGTGTCGGCATGTGCTTCTCCGGAGCTGGGGAGGAAAGTGTCCCCACTTTAACACAAAGAGGGAAACATTTTGCTGCTCTTCGTTCACTCACTGACATTTGTGGTGCATGAAGCTGGTCGCTGGCTGCTGCTCCCTTCACAAAAGACCTTGCAGAAGTCTATGGAAAATGCATTCAAAGAAACACACACGGTTCAGGTGGTGGGTTTTGTGTGTGTTTGTCAGCTTTTAGTAAAATAAAGCCCTCTCATCTTCAAAATTCTAATCCTCCCTGGCAATACGTGATGCTACTCAGCCAGGAATAGCAATGTCTTTTAGGGAAATGTCTATGTTAGTTAACAAGGGCAAATAGTTTCAAATGCAATAGCACTGTATATGCAAAAAATATCGAGCTTGATGCCTTCAGAAACTCTGCTCTGGTTAAAAGGAAATTAAAAAGAAAAAAAATTGAAGTAATTTTATCTAGTACTGTAGTATCACTTTCGTCTGAATTTGATCTGCTTTGTCAAGAAGGGGTCTGGAAAACCAGTACGGGGGAAAATGAAATCCCAGCAACTCACTCATTAATGAAACAGCAACAAACTCATTAAGAGCAGCGATTGCTGCCGAGGGTGCCCCGGTTGCACCAGCTGCTCCACGCAGCAGAGCCCTGCCGGCAGCCCCAATTATGCTGATGGAGCTCACCGGGCCAGCGGGGGGCCAGCCTACCCCAGCAATTTAGAGGAGCCGGGCCCATGCGGGACTGTCACAATGACAGACACCCCACCTATACTAAAAACAACACTAGTGGTTGTCACAAAAGCTGCTGCGGAAGAAACGCACAGAAGAACAGCGTGATCATGAGGCTGAGCGTGCACAGCGCTTACCTGCAGTGGTTTTTCATAACTCACGTACACTGGCCCCTGGCCCCTCCACCACCAAAGGCTGGAGGTCTCAAATCACCCCTTTTCGCCTTATTTCACACCCCTTCTGCTCCCGGGTGATTCTCCCCACACGTGCAGGCAGCATTAAAACCACAGGTAGCATGAAGAGAATGAGAAAAGGATGAAGTTGGTTGAAAATAACCTCAATAAATTAACCCCCTTGAAGGTTAATTTTGTCCCCTTGTCTTTCAGGCTTCTGTAGGACCGCTCTTGCTGAGTCTGCCCATCACCACCCGCGGTCTCTGCAAACACGAGTAATCGCTTGGTTTTCCCATGCTGCACTTGCTGGATCCCAGCCCTAACGTAAAGGACAGCCTGGCACAAGCTTGAAAGACAAGTGGGAAACCTTTCCCTTTGGAGTCATCTACAGCCCATGCCCGAGAAGCTGACAAGTCGTCTTGTGGTGGAGGTGGAAGACTGAAGGTCAAAAACCAAGGCCTGAGAGTAAAGAAGTCATTTCAGAAAAGGGTGAGTGACATTTTAGGACATGCTGCTTAGAGAGGTATGCGGGGCTGGGGTCATGCCTGTAGGACAGCCTGATGAGCTGGCCCTGCTCTCCTCAAAGCTGGGAGAAAGGCGATCCTCAGAGAACAAGAATATAACATATACAGCTCTGTTGTTTCAACAATATTCTTTTCTAAATGCATTTGCTCTACCAAATGGCATTTAAAATCCTGGCTACAAATCACCATTCTGTCGTGGTTTAACCCCAGCCAGCAACTAAGCACCACACAGCCGCTCGCTCACTCCCCC
>NW_008795122.1:813764-816539 GCF_000699145.1 Aptenodytes forsteri | reverse complement strand
AGCCCCATACTAGCTACTGTGAAGAAAATTAACTCTATCCCAGCCAAAACCAGCACATTCTCCACCTCTTATTCCATACCATCTACATCATGTTCAGGTCCCACACTATCCAATACATCCTCACTAACCACCACCCCCCTTCCCATCCTTTGATATAATACACAGAGATCATTTCCCTAGTCTATGGACCACCTTTGTGAAATGTCTGTAAAACGTTCACAGATGTCCACAAAATGCCCATTGAGTTCATTGAGTCCATGACTTTGGGTTCCATCTGTTATGGTTGTCACACAGGACAGGAGCTGTGGTGTGTTGCATGGAGTTACTGGGCACCAAAGCCAGCTCAGGTCGGGTCACTGCTGCATGTGCACTGCTTCTTGTAAGGCTTGTCCTCCATTGGTTTGGGTGGTTCCTGCTGTAGTAATCCCCATAACATGCAAATCAAATCCAGAGTTACAACAATTTAAAGGTATATCTATGACAATCTCCACCCCGGTCCCTTTGGGCCAGACCATCGGGTTTAACATTGCAATGAACTCCTCCCTGTGCCCCTGCTCCGGCTTGGACTTATCCACAGACTGCAGCCCCTTAGGGGCGTACCTGCTCCAAGTGGAGCCTTATCTATGAGCCACAGTCTCTCCAGGGGTATTATACCTGCTGCGGCATAGACTTATCCACAGTCACAGTCACTTTGAGGTGCACCTGTTCCAGCGTGGCCTTAACCACGGGCCACAGTCCCTTCAGGTGTGAACCTGCTCCAACATGGCCTTACCCATGGCTGCAGTCCCTCCAGGGGTGTACCTGCTCTGTCATGGGCTTATCCATGGCCACACGCTTTGAGGTGCTCCAGAATGACCTCATGCACAGCCACAGATGCTTCGAGGTGTACCTTCCCCAGCGTGGAGTTATCCTTGGCCCACAATCCCTTCAGAGGTATACCTGCTGCGGCACAGACATAACCAAGGCCACAGTTGCTTCGGGGTGTCCTGCTCCTGCGTGGACTCATCCACAGGTCAGAGCCCCATCAACTCGAATTCACACTGGAGCTCCAGCCTGTCCAGTACAGCAGCACAGAAACAGCAGCGATGCCCTGGCCGTCTGCCAGCCCAGGCGCATCGCCATTGCTGTTGTCAAAACGTTCCCAGGCACAGCACAGTGAGATGATAAGCAGTACAGCAGTACAGCAAGCAGCGAAAGCAAAAAGCAGCCACCAACGAGCACTAGACTCTAATACACAGTGAGGCAAGCAAGCCCCATGGCAAGCACAGGAGCCTGTCAGTTAATAGCTACACAGCAGTAACAGCTATAAATTCAATCTAGCACATTCCAATCAAATCTCTCGTTATCTCGAACCCTTCAAACCCCTCGTTGGGCACCAAAAAGGACTCTCATGTTTTAACCCCAACTGGTAATTAAGCACCACACAGCTGCTCGCTCACTCCCCCCTGGTGGAATGGGGGAGAGAATTGGAAGGGTAAAAGTGAGAAAACTCGTGGGTTGAGATAAAGTCAGTTTAATAGGTAAAGCAAAAGCCGTGCATGCAAACAAAGCAAACCAAGGAATTCATTCACTCCTTCCCATCGGCAGGCGGGTGTTCAGCCCTGGTCCAGCCACCAAGTGCCTCACCTCTGACTTCGGTCAGTAGCAGAGTGTAAGAATGTTGGGTCCCTCACCAGGGCTCCCCTGACGAACACTTAACTGCTGCTGGCTTCTAGCAGTCACCCACAGGCCCTCTTCCATCAACACTACTGGGTCGACGCTGGGGAAAGGCAACCTGGGAACTTCGGGGTGGATAGATGCCGCGGTGAATGACCCACTGCTGCTTTGAGCAGTAACAGCAAGTGCAGGGACCTTGTCTTCCCCTTCTCCCATGTCCTCCTGACTTCTGCTCACCTGTAACCAGGGATTCGCTGGAGTAGGAACTTCTCCTTTCTGCTCCTGCTGCTCCTGCCAGTAGTTCCCTTGCTTCTCCCTGTCTAATTAGTTCAAATTTCAGACTCAAGGTTTTCCCTAAAGCTCTTTCCAATCCTCCCAGTTCTTCTCCTTGCACACCTCCATCCTGTCCTCCATCAAGGACGGCTGTAAAGTCACTTGGCAGTATGTCTTCACAAATGTTGGTGTATGCTTGCTCAGTATTAAAATTGGTCTATATTAATGTTGCCATAATTAGTACTTGAATAAGTAAGCAAAAAACAGAATGCTAAGAAGTACTAAGATGTCTCAAAAACAGGAGTTCAGCAGCACAGCTGAAGTATTTCCAACCGTCTCCTATCAAAAATAGAAAGACAGTGAAGGAACCTCTTGACCATGTCCCTATCTCACCCTTGTGAGAACTCCAGGGACTAGAAGGTTGGTGGAGCTTTGTGTGCTTTACACACCAGACTGTGAGAAAATTAAAGGCTGGTTCGATGGATGCAGGTTGTGTTTGTGTATTGCCTATTGCATAGGTGCCCTACATTGCATTGCCAGAGCTTCACCAATATTCATTCACATCAGTGAAAACAGTATTGCCTCCCCATGAGGTACTAGAACCAGTAAAGCTCCCACAAGTGCCAGACTGTGAGAAAATTAAAGGCTGGTTCGATGGATGCAGGTTGTGTTTGTGTATTGCCTATTGCATAGGTGCCCTACATTGCATTGCCAGACATTCACCAATATTCATTCACATCAGTGAAAACAGTATTGCCTCCCCATGAGGTACTAGAACCAGTAAAGCTCCCACAAGTGCTAGTGTCGTGGTTTAACCTCAGTCAGCAACTGAGCACCACGCAGCCG
>NW_008795122.1:800622-812524 GCF_000699145.1 Aptenodytes forsteri | reverse complement strand
ATCACGAGCCCATCTGTATGTTGCATCTCTTCCTTGGTGGCCTGAGGTGTCATGGGCCCACCGAGCTAGAAATAATTCACCCTTATGTTGCCAGTCCAGATCCACCTGAGCCACTTCAATCTTAGCAGCCTGATCCACCTGCTGGTTGTTTTGATGTTCTTCAGTGGCCCGACTCTTGGGTACGTGAGCATCTACGTGACGGACTTTTACAACCAGGTTCTCCACCTGGGCAGCAATATCTTGCCACAATGCAGCAGCCCAGATGGGTTTGCCTCTGCGCTGCCAGTTGCTCTGCTTCCATTGCTGCAACCACCCCCACAGGGCATTTGCCACCATCCATGAGTCAGTACAGACACAGAGCACTGGCCACTTTTCTTGGTCAGTAGAGCATGGGAAACTAAAAAGTCCTTGGCTAGTGTAAGCATTACCTAGCAACAATTAAAACATCGGTGCGTTATCAACTTTGTTCTCCTCCTAAATCCAAAACACAGCACTGTACCAGCTACTAGGAAGGAAATTAACTCTATCCCTGCCGAAACCAGGACAGCTAGATATGGTCCTCTCGCTGGCTTGACCTGCCCTTCCACATCCCTGTACCTTTGGCTGCTCTATGTACTTATTTAGTGTTTCTAGATGAGATTTGTTTTCTGGTACATATCGACATTCTCTGATGACAAAACATGTTAATCATAGCATGGTGGAGTAGCAATACCAACAATGTTACACAACGCTATCCTTCACCAAACTAAGACATACCATCTCGTACTAAATCTCTGGTCCCATCAGAAGAGTCTCAAATGTGGATTATCCCTGCCCCTGCACCACTTCTTGCAGTCATTCCCTGAAGGGAACAGCAGAAAGGCACCAGCTCGCTGAGCAGCAGTCACAAAGAGCAAATACCCCATGCCAGAAGATCTTTCCTGAGAGCAAACTGCAACGATGCGCCAGCCATCAGCCAGGATTTGGTGGCTTGCCCCTAACCGAGTACCACTTACTGACTGTACCACACCGCTCCCCGGCGCTCCTGGCACACAGGAAATTAAACTACTGTAGGGCAAGGATCTGTAAAAGAAGAACACATCATGGTCCCTGACTTTGCTGGACATACCCAGCAGAATTTGGGGACACTGAATAACCTTCGATGACAACTAAGACTGACCTGGTCAACTGGTGAAGCCATGGTGAATTTGATTAATACTTTTGATGAGAAAACAAAACCCTGAATCCATGAATAAATAAATACTTTGAAAAAGCTTTTGACATTTTTCTAAAACTTTATTTTCTTACCTTTAATCTTCCTAGAAAGGCACACAAAATAGATTTTAGACATCCATCCTTACCTGGGTAGTCTCTCTTTGTAACCAAAGGAGAGATTTCTTTAAAATGCTCTTAAAATTAGGCTCTGAAAAGCCTCTGCAGACCACCATCCTCCTACACAAAGGAAGTGTCAAGGGACACCAGCTACCTCTTCTAGATGCTCTGCACTGCTGATGGTGAAACCTCTCCTCCCACTGTGTTTGGAAACCCCCATGCGTCTTAATGCACCTGGAAAGACTGCCAAAAGGTGTTGCTTGCCCTTTAAAAGCAAAACCTTTCAAACCTAAAAAATAATTACATGGATTTCACATGAAGTGACACTGGTAATATGCTTTTAAACAGAGAAAAATACCGAGATCAGAAACCAACTAATCCTGAAAAGCCATTTTTACAGGAGAGCCAGAGGAAAGAGGGAGACAGGGAAAGATAACCATGGTCTGAATGGTATCGGAGAGAAGGTACTGGAAGGTGCGGAATTAACCTTTTCCTAATTAATTATGAGTTGTAAGGCAAAGGAAATCAGCCAGTCGAGAGCAATTTCAGTGAGACAGGGATTTCAGCACTTGTAACACTTTGGCTGTGCTTTAAAAGCAGGAGAGGAAGGGAAGCGGCTGGTGTCAGGAAAGGGGGGTGAGACGGCGCTGCAATACCACCCCAGCATGCCAGCCACGGCCACGTCCGAGCCTGCCAGCTCCGGAAGGACCACGCTCCGAATGATGGCGGGGAAGATTTCATTACAGGATGCAAGCCCGCAAGATAACGATCAGTAAATGCATTCTAAACAGGGTTATTCGAAAGGCAATCAAATTTTTGCAAATTATTCGGGAAGTTGGACTTCAAAAGACTTCTTTAACCTCCTACAACGCGACATTTCATATGCTCCTACATTCAGCTCTTAATTCTTTAAATATTACCATATTTAGTAACTGGAGATGTGGAAATATTTGCTGAAGGTAATCAGTGGAGAAAATTTGCTTATTTTCTTTTTAGTCTGGATCTTAACTTCTCAGATCACCCAACAACTCACCGCAGACCTCCTGCATCATCCCTATGGCAAATACCTTGAGTGCAACTTGGCCAGAAGCTTTCTTTTTTTGCCTTTTTTTTTTTAAACCACTTCATTTTTATTAACATCCACACTCTTACATCTCAAGGTGGAGAGCTCTTATGGATGCAGGATTCTCACCAATGCAGATATGGCAAATGACGTAGAGAGGATTCAGGTGGAGAGCAACACTCTGCTCTGTCTGCCTGGTCCTTTTGAACCTCATTAAAGCCGCAGAAGGTGCAGACCTGCTCTCTGGCCCAATAATGTTGAATCTGGGAAAATATACAGCTTTAAAGCATGCTGCTTCTTTAGATTGTGCTACCTTGAATTACATGCTGCTGCACTACACAAAACTGTGGACCAATGTGACGATAAAGAGGGAGGAAATGTTTATCAGCATTTAAAAAAAAGAGAAAGAGAGAGGATGGAAAGAGTGCTATGTTTTAATGCAGAATTTAGCTTGCTTTTTTTCCCTTACACTTCCCATTCAGCTGGGTGTTGTGCAAGAACCAAAGATATTTTTCTCAGTCCCTTGAATGATATTTTTCTTCACAAGTAAGCTGAAGAAGCCAGTATTTCCATTCATATTAGTTCTTGGAGTCACATGTAGCTAATTTACACCAGCCAGCTTTTTTGCTTTCTGTGCATGAGGGTTAAAAGCTAAATAACGTCAAGAATAACACTATAGCATCTTGCTTGCCTTAACCCACTGGGGTATCCTCAGATGCCTAGAGACCATTCAGGAACAAACAAACAAACAAACCCCCCATAGCACTGTAAAGCAATACACCGCAGAATAGTTGCTATGATGCCTAGTGCTAGGAAACGTAGTAGAGTTATTAGTGAAGCTCTGAGGTTGGGCAAACACATTTAGCAGTCAGGAACCAGGCTTTTTTTGTTCTTTCAAATGTACTACTTTTTAGGACGCACTTTACTGAAGCACAATGCCAACTGAAAATTTTTTTTGGGGGGTGGCCTTATAGGTTTTATAAAAGGGAGTTTATCTGGAGAAAAAAAAAACAAAATCCTGATGCTCCATTTCTTCAATCACAACTTTCCCCTTTCATGGTCTTCCTTGCTCCCATTCAGTATTGGATTTGTGGCTACTGCTCCTGGCAAGCAATGAAGAAGCTGAAAAGCGAGATTCTGTGGAGAAAGCAAGCTAGGAGAAAAAGCCCTCCCCAGATGAAGATTAATTTTCTCAACCCTTCTTTCAGCAATCTGCAATGCTGTCAGAAGATTCGGAGGGGAAAATGCTTTGGTTTGGGTTTTTTTTGGAGAGATTATGTCCCTTTAACAATAGGTCTGCACTACCAAAAAATCCTATGCTGAGGAAAACATCTAGATGAGATGCCCACGTACTCCTCCTGTGCCCTAAGTCCCCGAGCTCCCCCCGTCCTCCACTTCTAAGTGATGAAGAGCAGAAGAGATGAATCTCCATTCACAGGGGAAGCCGTGGGACCTGGGGACCTGCCTACAGCTGGCATTGTGCAGACGGGGATAGGTACAGTTGCCATTTATTTATATGCCACTTATGAGAAATTTTTGTGAAATCATTCAAGCAGCACAGTGTGGGTATGTGATCGGGGCAAGAGCCAGTTGAAAAGCAATGGCATAGCAGCTGGTTGGTTTGGAGGACTAATTATGGGATGGAGTCTTACACATCTGGGTCATCGCTTCACATCCATCTCAGCTGCATACTAGCGACAAGGTCATTACTCTTCGATAGTTCCTTGGTGATAGACACGAAATGGCTCTGCAAGTCCAGACCAGTTTGTAGTGCACTGGTGTCCTCCTTAGAGTACCCCACATGACAGGGACTAATTGATCTTTGTGTTGGCAGGGTGAGCAGAGATCTCAGGGCTGATCTGCTCGGGAAGAGCATCCAGATTTGATGCACAGCAAGAGGCCAGCCTGGAAGAAGGCTCTCCCACCAGCTTCCCTGCCACACTGCTTCTGCAGCCACCCAGAGAACAGAAAATTCTTCCACGATCTTGTTCAAACACATTCAACATGGCAAAACAAAAAAGGCTTCGGCAAAGGATCATTAGTGGCAGAGTGCACCCAGTGCAACCACTTCACCATCCTTTCTCACAGCAGGAGTAACCTTTACATGGCTGCAACCCTGCATTGCAGTTACTGTCCGAGAGATCTCCAGAAAGTCTGGCAACACAGCCTGGAGCCTGTGGACAGGATCAGGCCTTAGTAGTTAAAGATCCACGACCTAAAATAAAAATAAAATCTTTGCAGGGAAAGACACACACCTGCTTCACAGTTGCAGCAGCCCCTCAGTGCATCTGGAGTAGGCAATTGGAAACTCCCTCAGATGACAGCCGGAGGAGGTACACAGCACCGGGGTGAGTTACAGGCTGCTGCAGGGCACAAGCAAGCAGTCATCTGAAACACTGAACAGCACCATGGGTTCAGTTCTGCAGCCAATACATGTAAATAACTCCTGGTGAACTGTGCTCAGGTTAAAAACCAAGTTCACCTCGCTCATGGCTTTGATTTGAATGTGGGTTCACCGCCTGTAACCTAGAGCATGACAGCACGCAAGATAGCGGGTCTAAAATCCTCGGTGCTCGCTGCGTAAACAAACTAATTTGCAGCCTGACATTTTAGCCGTGTCCTATGTAGATGACTTTCTGCTTATTCAATACTTCTGAATAAAAACACTTAATAACTGTGCAATAATAAATAAGGTATTAATACTATGCACCGCGGATGCTCGGTACCTGATTTAACCTTCTTTTTTTCTTCTAACCTCAACAGGCACTCTGGAAAATATGCAACTTTTTTTATAACCAAGTTAATAAGTGTTTTCAAACACTGAAAATAATTACTATCAAGAACAGACAGTTAGCAGCATGCATAGGGCATATATAAGACAGCATGGGGAGAGTGCAGGGGAGGGGGAAAGAGGCGGGGGGGGGGAGAGAGACACAGAGAGAGAAAGAGAGAGAGAACAAGAGAGAAGGAGAGAAGGTACTGTCAAATACCCAAGATCCTTCCAGCCTAGATTTCTGTTTTTCATGTACAAGAATAAACAGTTTTCAAAATATTCCTCTGTGAAGAGGAAGTAACTCTGGAGGCCCAGGATGCACCCCCACTTTTTGGAGGCTCTCCCCCCGTGGCTCTCCCCGGGGGGTGAGAGCCTGGCTTCTCCCTGGAGCTCTGCTAGGTCACACCAGATGCAGTTTTCACGACAAACTGGTTGGTTGAGTTTTAAGTTCCAGTTTGTTTTTTAACCATTTGATTTCAATAGTTCCTCATTTACCCAGCTCACACAACTTGCCATATGTTTGGGGGTTTGTTTTTCTTTCCGTCTTCTTCCACTACCTTAACAGAGGCACGCTAGTGGTGACCTGAGGATAAAAAGGATAGAGAAAAATCAAGAGTGCTGCAGTGGGCAAATGCCATCACTGAGGCCAGCTGGCCCGTGACGGATCCCGTTTCTCTCATCGTTATCATGCTCAGCCCCACGAACCTCGCCTTGACCAGGTACTCAGAAAAGAACTCTGGGATGCACACCCGGAGTCTGCCGTTCTTTCGTCCTTTCCATGCCATCTTGTCCCACCATCGCTGTTCATCAGAAACAGTAACTCAGGTTGACATCATTCCTACCAGAGACAGGAGCTATTGAATTATCTAAGGACAAACCTAAATACTAGCTTTTAAAGGATAACTGATCTACTAAAAGCAAGTATTGTTTTGGACATGCCATGTCATATTTATCACGCTTGGCTTTGCATTGCACTGTTATCTCCTGTGATGTCATTTGAACAACGCAAAGTCACATGGCACAACATGACAGATGCCTCAGCAATGAGGGAAAGACACTCTCTAGATTCCAGTTCCATTATAGCTCATCCCAAATAAAAGATTCAAAGGATACGAATGACAGTGTGTCTGCAGACAGAAAGTGACTCAAGTCTCCCCAATTATCTGCAGAAAACAGATCTCCTCAATTCACCTGCTTTTCACATAATTAATGTTCTATTTGCTTCATTAAATGTGATTTCATTATCATCTTCTTCCAAACAACCTGATTACAAAGTAGGAAAGGCTCTTCTTTCAGCTTTTTACCAATAATAACAATCCTGAGGAATGTGCCAGATAGAGGCAGACTCCTTTTTAGCACAATACTGGTTATAATCCCCAATTTACTGCTAGAAAATCTCCCCTCCATTAGGAAGAGGCATCACCTCAAGTAATCTCCATAGAGCAACAGGAGAACACTCTGCCAGTCTTCACAGGAGCAGACCGTCCTTGTCCTTTCCAAGAAGGTTGCTCTCTTAAATGTTCCTTGAAAATTTTCAAAAGACAATAAATCATTGAGAACGTATTGTAATAAAAAGTATCCTAGAAGAAAAAGCATCCATGCGTATTCAGCTTCAAATTATTAATAGCTTTCTAATTTTTACTCTCTTTTCATGGAGGAGGAAAGAGAAAGCAGACAGGTTACCTCTGCCTTTCACTGAAAATTACCTCCCCTTTTTCCAGAAATATCCAAAAATGAAAGGGAAAAGTAGTTCCTTTTCCATATATGGTTTCTGATCTGAAATTGGGAAAAAAACCCAGCATTTTCTTCCAAAGAACCTGGCAGGTTTGGAGGAAATTTAAAACATCAGTGAGCATTTTAATCACACTTCCTAAAAGCCCATCTTGCAGTTGGAAAGGCTTTCACCAAAAACAACAAAAACCCCTCCCTCAAGCTCGGTTCCCTGGTCCCTGTGACCTTGCAGATCCTCACACCCACCACAAAGGCTTGGCCACAGGAGCAGGTTTCGAGGATGAAGCTGGTTGTCTGCTCCAAAAGCAGAGCTAGTTCCCTGTAGGTAATCATGGCCCATCCTGCAGATCCTGCCATTTTTCATGTCCTTTTAATATCACCTCCACATCTTTTTTTATTCTGATATTAATGGACTTGCTTATCCTGCTCTGTGCCCCACATATTCGCTAGATGAATACAATAAATTGGCAAGTCCGATCTGACTGGCCATATGCTGTTCAATTTGTATCTGCTGGTGTCCTGACCTCGCTTTTGTCCAAGCTGCTAAAAAGTCCAACTGAGCAGCTGAAATATTCTCCTTTATCTGAAGCTAAGAAAACTATTCACTCCCCTTTCACATAAACTTAATTTGCTTTTCAAAAAAAAAAAAAATAGTAGTTTATTATTGTGCTTCTCAAATGTCTGAGGAAATACACAGAAAATGCCTGGCACATATGGTATTTTTATGTGGCTTATTTTTTTTTCCTTGTCTACAAGTCTGCACAGAATTATTACTATTTGGCACACAGCAAAAGGAAGTCTCCTGTGCATAACATGATTTAGTCTGGCCGATAAAGTGGAAGTGGATTTCTTCGTTGCATATTAAGTTCCGCTGGATACCATTTGCACAAGAGAGCAAAATTGCAGTTTCATATTCCTTTATGATGATACATCTCCCATCAGACAGCCTCATCTCTCTATTTCCCCAAATATTAAAATTTCTCCCAGCAGTGGCTCTCCAAATTTCCCACTATCACATATTGGCTCTCCAAAGATAGTTACTCTTGTTTGCACAGAGTCGCCAGCTAGGAGCCAAGCCCTGGGGGGTTCCCTCCGTCGGGGAGCAGGCTGGATGGCCATCGGGACAAGAAGAGCCCTTGCAGGGAGGGTACGATGCCCTGCTCCCCTGCGCACCCCAGGGACGGTGCAGCAGGAGGGGGTGGTCTCTGCGTGGAGCCTCTTCCAGCCAGTGCCTCACCCACAGCCTCTCACCGCTTCTCAAAGGCTCGTGCTGCCAGTGCACCGAGGATGCTGCTGCTGCATCCTCCTTCTACAGCTCCCTTTTCACCAACCTCCCCCTCTCCCAGCAGAAGTCCCAGGGCACCCATCCTGCCCAGATCCCAATCCACCTCATACACGGGTAGTGGGTTTCCACTTGCTCACCTCATGCTAAATATTCTGCATACTCGCCACGGTGCATGCAGCCTCCCGGGTTGTCTCCCTCGCCCCGGGAGCTGTGAAGCAGTAAGAGACTTCTCCGTAACCCAGTGCTTGCTCCTACATGCAAAACGCCACATCACATCTGAGGTACTAATACCTTCTCAAAATGTAAGTACTAGTAACTGTTGTTAAAGGAGAGGCCGTCCATAATCCACTGCATTTCCTGCATCTATCACCAGGGTTGGGTTAGTTGTACAAGTACAAACTGGTTGCTCAGTGCCAAAGGCAATGCAGTAAAGCAGTCACTGGTTCTCTAACCTGTTACATTTCTTCTCTAAGGCTTTTACAGCACAACACAAACTGGGTGCTGTCGGTGAAACTGGCTCATAACAGACATACAATTTTATTTTAAAAAACATCAAAAGGCAACATTAAGGATTGATGGACTAATTTCTCTGCACTGTGCCACGGGAAGGAGCAGCCTGTGGCCAAGGGGGGTAAATGCCTTCTGCTGGGACAAATCCCATCAGCATTTTTAGCCTCACTGCCTAATAACACAAAACTCACTCAATCACCATGCACATTTAATGAACCAGCCGGTCTGGCCTCCATTTCCCCAGAAGCTTTTGGCCAGTTTCAACCAATCCTGGCTGAAAGGCAGAGGCTCCAATGGTATGACAAACGTCACCGCGACAGCAGGAGCAGACCGACAGGAGGGAAATGTTACTGTGACCCAGGACCAGCCCTCAGAGAAACCCTCCAGCAAGAAGCAACCAAGTTTCATGTCTTCAGCCGCTCGCTGGCTGCAGACACCACTGGTCCCTGCACCAGTAGACGCAGCATCACTTCTCCCCATCCCATGTGTATTCTCTTTTCTCTCCTGGATCCCCCCGGGAGCAGATATCAGCCCCCTCGAGGCACCTGCCCTCCCTTGCTGGGCTCTCCTCCCACGCCTCCCACAGCTCTTCTCATTAACCAGCTCTTCACCTGCCTGCGTTCGCACAGTTAGATGGCCTCACGCCATTCCTTTAAAGTCAGTGGGAGCTTGGACATGAAATTCAATAAGCTGAGGATGACCTGTACAGTCCCTTCCATTCTTACTTCCCCTATTAATTCCCCTCTCCATCGTTTCCTGTCATATTGGTTTGCCTATTACTCCATGCCTAATAAATTATCAGTAATGCTCCAGCATCAAACATTTATTATCCTGAGCATCATGTGACTAATGAGTGAGTTAACCTCCAATTTCTGTCCATATAATTCACGCACATTGA
Source organism: Aptenodytes forsteri (assembly GCF_000699145.1). NCBI lineage: Eukaryota > Metazoa > Chordata > Aves > Sphenisciformes > Spheniscidae > Aptenodytes > Aptenodytes forsteri. The sequence goes on along the minus strand of NW_008795122.1, from coordinate 802,953 downwards.
TTTTACATGAAAGGAGCTCTTGACTTACATTGGATGACCCTGATAAATTTAATCTCTTTAATGCTTCTTCTTTCTAAATAAACGAAAAATATTTTCCTCTAGAAAGTTTCTCACCGGTAAAACCTGCATTGCAACTTGGCAAAAAAACTCCTCCACTATCCTGCCGAATTAATCAATAAAACTAAAAAAACCCCCAAACCTGCATAAAAAGTCTCTGGTTCCTCCAAGCGCTGGCAGCTCAGCTCGCCTGACAGCGTTGTTACAAACACGACAGGTAATTGGAGCTGACCGCTGGTGTCAGGGAGGGTGGTCCCTCCCAAGCCACAGGGACCCCGAGGAATCCCCAGCAGTGGGTGCTGACGGGCCTTGCAGCTACATCAATGCTGCTGTCCCTGGCTTTGCTTTACCGGGGCAGAGGACTAACCGGGAAACCATACTTTGGATTTTGTGCTGGCTACCACAGGGCGTTGCAGCTTCTCCCTAGGATGCACACAGGGTTGGGAGTTCTAAACACTCAAAACCTTGCAGAACCTTTGCAGAAGGCTCGTAACAGGAGTCAGGAGAGTGTTTATTTAGATTGCAAAGACAGCATGCTTATCTTCTCCACCATGCATATGTGCCACTTACAGTAGAAGGTTGATGCAGAACGGCTTTGGGAGACAGGCTCCAGAGACGGGCTGGAAAGCCAGCTTGTCCAGCAGCCGGGACCACAGCCAGACCAGGGCTTCACCACAGCTCATCAACACCGAAGAAAAAATTCATTTGGGAAAAAAAAAAATTATTTTGCCACAGGAAAGATATGTAGCTGGGCATGGACAGAGTTGGGTTGCTCCTTCCATGGGGAAAGAGGGACAGGAACAAGGACTGGAGCTGACATTGAGACAGGGAGACTTGGGCTTGCCATTCCTCTGGCTTTGCAAGGGAGAAGCCTGCCGGGAGAGCAAAAGCCACGAGTGGTACTGCAGGAGGCAGCGGCCTCTCTCCATCCCTCCCCTCTGCCACCACGGCTGAGGCCCGGCTTCCCACGCCTCTGCTGCAGGCAGAGCCGGCAGCAGCGTGCCCCACCTCTGCTATAAACTGTGACTGGTTTAAACTCCTGCCCTTCTCCCACCCACCCACCGACAGCACGTTAGAGTCCGCCAGAGCAACGTGAGCCGCTTCTCTCTGCAAAAATGCCTCCTCCCTGCCCGGGCTCCAAGGTCCCAGCCAAGAAAAAGGGAGAGAGCAAGCAAGCAAGCTGGGCAGGATCCTGTACCAAGAGGGGCAGGCACCGGCAGCCCTTTGAAAACACAGATGTCTTAGGAAGGGCGTATCAGGTAGTGCTGCCAGGGAGAGCAAGCAGAAACAGAAGGGGTCTGTTTAGGTTATTCTCTTTAAAATATGTCCGCTCCCCTCTGAGCCTGCATATTTTACAGTCTCGGCATACTTTCCTTGTTGACAACTCTGGCAGACTTGGTGATTTTTTTCCTAAGCGAACTCACTCACCAAATGCATTTTTCAAGCTCCCACAACTTGAGCAATAGAAGTTGCAGCCTGAAAAAAAGCAAGGACCAAAAAATCAGATACTAATGGTAACGTTGCAGAACATTCAGGACTCGAACATGCGGCGATTGAAATGGCTAACTCATTTGCATTATTCTTAAATCATTAATTTTTATTCCTTTTCATGGAAAAAAAGGGTGAAGATCACGGCCATTTGGACTCCAAATAGATGTTTTTAATCTGCAGGAAAATCGTGGAGGGATTATATATACCCAAATATTAGAAAATATTATATTTCAGCTACGCAAGTATTAGAAACATCTGTGTTGCAGCAGCAAGAAGTCCTGTTACCAGGCAAAAGTCAAGAACAGAAGATAAAAAGAAATTGACTGTGCTTGAGAACGTCAGCATACGAATGAGCAACCCAAGTCCATGAATCTTTGTAATATTTTCCCTGACGATAACAGCTTTGGATCAGACCTGGGAACAGTTATGTATTATTCTAAACAGCTTGGTATTTCTTTGTGCCAAGTAGCTCCTTTTGGTGCTTTGCAAAAGGTTGAAAACACTGTCCCTCCGCCACCACACTCGGTTTATCGCTATTCCCCACAGCCGTTCTAACCCTACGATTTTTTACTGAAGAAACGTTGGAGAATCCAGTCAGGGCAACCAGAGTGCCCAGTTAATCTCCACATCGTGGGCAGTAAACCAAATCTCCTGACACTCATTCCACCAAGCAAGCACCCCATGCAACACCAGACTGGTGGCGGTTTTTTTAAATAATAAAAAGAAGAAGAAGAAGAAGAGAATGAAGAAAAAGAAAAAGACGACGACTATACAAAACAAGTG
>NW_008795122.1:772058-799866 GCF_000699145.1 Aptenodytes forsteri | reverse complement strand
CGGGGGGCAGGTGAACGCCCTGACCGTCCTGGCCTTGCTGGAGAAGCTGGTATCGATGTTGGAAGCGGTGGAAGGACAACAGCGGCAGATGGAGCAGAGGCAGCGGGGTTTGGAAGGGGCGGTGCGGGGTATTCAGGGAGACCTGGGGAAATTGTGCCGCAGCCACGGGGCGACGGGGGAAGCGGTGGAGAAGCTGCTGGAGAAGTCGCGGAAGGTGTGCGCCCCCGCCCGCGCCGTGCGGGAGCGGCTGGAGAGGCAGTGCGACCAGGTGCGACGCCTGGAGCAGCATCACGCACAGCTGCTCCGGCGGGACCGCTTCAAGGTGCTCATCTTCCAGGTGAGGGGCCCTGCGACCACCCCGTGCCCCCCGGCCACCGCGCCCTGCATCCCCCCCGCACCTTCCTCACGAGGGCGGGGGAAGAGCCTGTTTCTGCTAACTCCTAGCAAAACTGGGGAAAGAGCTGACTTACTACTAACTCTTAGCAAACTTGGAAAAAAAAAAGCTGCCTTTTTGCTAACTTAGCAAAGTTGGGAGAAAAACCTTCTTTCAATCTCAGCAAGCTTGGGGAAAGAGCAGTCTTTTTTGCTAACTCTTAGCAAACTTGGGGGAAGAGCTCTCTTTTATTCTTAGCAACTTTAGGAGAAACGCCCGCTTTTACTCTTAGCAAACTTGGGGAAAGAGCCTGTTTTGCTAACTCCTAGCAAACCTGGGGAAAGAGCTGTCTTTTTTGCTAACACTTGGTGAACTTGGGGAAAATGCCCTTTATTTTTTTGCTAACTCTTAGCAAAGATGGGGAAAGAGCCCTTTTTTTGCTAACTTTTAGCAAACTGTGGGGAAGGAGCCCTCTTTTACTGTTGGCAAACTTGGAGAAAGAGCTGTTTTTTACTCACTCTTAGCAAACCTCAGGAACGAGACCTTGTTTCATTAACTCTCAGCAAACTTGGGGAAAGAGCTATCTTTTACTAAGTCTTAGCATGCGTGGGGAAAGAATTGTTTTGTTGTGTTTTCCTTTTTGTTTTTTAAGCAAACTTGAAGGCTTTTTTTTTTTTTTTTTTTTTTAGCAAACTTGAGAAAAGAGACCATTTTGCTAACTTGTAGCAGTGCCCCTAAAAACTGCCCTTGCATCTGCCCTCAGAAGCAGGAGAGGGGCAGCGCTGCAGCTCCCTGTCACAATCAGCCTCACACCCAGCTTTGCTCCTGAGGCTGTTCTGGCCCTGGCCCACTCAGGGATGAGCTAAAAACTCAGCTTCCTGGGAGTCCATCCAGTGATAGCAGCAGTTTGCATATTTTCCCCTTTTTAAGCAATGGTCTGGACAGAACACGGCGTGAGCTTTAACTAAACACAGGATGTGACTTTTACATCTTTACAAAAAATAGACAAGACAGACCTCCACAACGGACTGGGGGAAGGAAGGAGAGCAAGCACGGGGCTGGAGCAGCCACAGGTCGGGCACATCACCAGCTCCTCAGGCTAAACTTGTCGATTGCATATTACATGTCAGTAGCTAACTCTACTCCTTGGGTTGTTGGGGGTTTTTTTCTATATAAACAAGCCCAAAACAACAGGGCAGAACTTGATTTTAAAAGCTGGCAGGCCTGGTTAGTACACAGGCACTTCCCCCCAGAAAGGAAGCCCCCACCTCCCTGCTTATTGTTCTCCCAAATTACTGTCCAGGCTTGTCAAGCCAGAAGAGGAGGAGCTGCAGCACATACAGAGCACAGTGGTTTCCACCCTAGAAGGAATGTTGAAATTATTCCAGGGACTGGGTAAATTAAAAGACACATGTTCTCTGGACTTCTCCAAGTAATTTAAGATCTGTTACTGTAAGTCAAAACATTGCCATCTCCCAGGCTGTGTTAGCTAACGACTGGCTCCCGCCTCCAGGTTCAGACCTAGACCTTGAACGTTTCCCGTGGGGAGGGTGCACCAGCTTGGCCTGTGGGAAGGTAATTTTGTGACATTTCTGCTACCTGCAAGCGTGAGAATTAAGGCCTTGTTGTTGCAACCACAGCGTCTTCCTCCAGAGAACCCAAATTTCAGCATTTTAAGATGACATAGTGTGTAGAGGAAAGACAAAAACACAGCTGTGTGTGGGCAGTTACGGTTGCCTCAGCTAGGGATCCCCATTACTGCTGCCTAGCGGCAGTGATCTGCAGGCACTGGGTAAAAAGTACTGGTGAAACTCGCCAAGAAGGGTTTGAAGGGTAAAGCAGCGTCCCGACAGGGGAGGGCTGGCTTGGCTTGCTTCCTGACACTAAACAGTATTGCAAAGCTAAGGCCTATTTAAACCTCCAAGCCTTTCCTTAATACTGGGTCTTGAAGTGCACAAACCCAAACCAAAACAACACAGGTCTGTGTCCCAGAACAACAGCTAAAGAAAATCTACTGCTTCTCCACCGCCCGTCACTGGGGTGGTACCTTTGGACAGGAGGTCTGTTCGTCATTGCTTTTACAAGGATTTAGTTGACAGTGTTCCCATCTCTCACTGGAAAATATGTTGCCACGCCAGGGGGGAGGTGAACTTAACCGATCCCAAGCTGATGCAGATCAGGAACACAAGCCTTAGAAAAGAAACACTGCTGTTAAATTCAGTAAAAAAAAATTCAGCTGTCAACTGGGAATTGCTCCTGGCACTGGCCTGTTGCTAAAAGGCAGCGTGGCTGTCTGGAAAACCAGGGCAGCCGGCAGAGCTTCCTGGGGCGTGGGAGGGTGGCCAGGGTGGGCAGCGCCTAGGGCTTTCTCTGGTGGAGCCTGGGAGGAGCTGGGATTTTCCACTGGGGAAGTGGCCGCACCCAGAGGGATGGCGGGTGCTCACGAGACTGTGCCCGTACGCCTGCTGCCGGCCTGGGCAGGTGCCTTACCTGCGTGCCCACCTCCTCAAAATCTCCCTGCGGGGTGTCCTTACAAGGTGGAGGTGGGATGACCCAGTAGTCAGCAGGGCCACTGCCTTGCTGGGATAATTGTACAGGGGGAAAAGAGCAGAAGGCTGGCTGGGTTTCTGTACTGCCCCGAGCAGGAATCCATGGAAAAACAATTGCAGGAAGGAGAAGTCACAGCAATGAAGCCATATTGACGCCAGATTTCTGTAAAAACAAAAGGGAAATCTGGATATATGAGGCTTCTCTTCAGTTGGGGGATTCTTTTTTTCCACTGAAAAAAAACCAATCCCAAACATCACACAGCATGTTTCTCATTAGGACCCGCTTTTCCGGCTTGGGAAGACAGCTTGCTATGAAAATAAAAATACACATTTGTGATTCAGTTCTGCATTCACCATATACCTCAAACTCCCTGATACTTGGTGGGAGCACTGAGCATAGCCAAAACACGACTGAGCTCCAGCTCTGCGCTTTATGAAACCGTGCTGCCACTCACCAGCATCGGCCTTCCATCAGCATACATGCTGAGAATGAACTGCGTTTAGAAAAGTTCAGCTATTTATATATTTTCCATTAAAATGCTCTTAGTTTTCTCTCCCTAGACTGTCTGCATTGTTCCCAGTTTGCACATATTTCTTTAATTTGTGCCATATGTTAATGGAGCTCCGTTCCAAGCATTTGAGGATGCAAAAGTTATTACAAATGCCACAAGTGACACAGCAATTTAGCAAAACACTGAAGTGACTGTTTCAAAAATCCTTGTTAAGCTTTGGCATTGTTCCCCTTTATTTTGTTCTTGCCACATGACCAGCTTTTTGGTTCTGGTTTGGTGGGGTTTTTGTTTGCTATTTTAGCTACAGAAGCAAAATGCAAGATACAAAAGGCTCATGTTTAATTTTTCAATTAAATGTCATGTTTACTAGTGAATAGGACAGATAAAATAAGTTAAAGTTACAGCTTGGGGTCAAGCACACTGATATTCAAGCCCCATGCTGCTCTTACAGAAGCAAAATGCAAGATACAAAAGGCTCATGTTTAATTTTTCAATTAAATGTCATGTTTACTAGTGAATAGGACAGATAAAATAAGTTAAAGTTACAGCTTGGGGTCAAGCACACTGATATTCAAAAGCCCCTTTCAGATGCTGCTCTTGGTAAATGCTTCATCCTGAAATGAAGCAAGAGGAGGGTACAGGAAATTAGCCATTTGGTTGTATTTTGTTGTTTGGGTCGCTGTAATAATCTTTTGAAAAAGCAACTTCAAACTCAAAAACGAACAAGTGAAGGAAACAGAAGAATTACAAACCGATAATGCTATGATCTAACTACTAAATTTCCCACTGGCGCCTTGCAGGGAGAACACTCTTACATAGATTAACGACAAAAATATCTCATATGGCTCTTAGGACTTGATCCAGCTGTGCTGTGGGAGGTCAGGGGGACCGTGCAGCCAAACCCACAACGCACTCCCAGAACACCCCAGCCTGCACAGGACGTGCAAATGGGCAGCTGGCAATTTCCTCCGCCCTGCCCTCCTCCCTCCCCGTGGTGACATCCAGGTCTGAAGAGCATTTATTTGTCTGAAGGAAAGCAGGTGGAGCTATAGCTGTTTTTAGAAGGATTTGTCATCTTTTGACCTATTTTGTGTAGCAAAACAAGTTTTAGACTAGTAATCATTTAGGCATATAACAGCATCTACAAAGTACAGAGGAGCCTGGACTGCTGTCAGCATGAGAAAATACCATCTCCCCTTCTTGAAGGCCATGGCCTCTTACCACAAACCTATCAAAAATCCAAACCAAAGCACACCGATTTCCCTTATGCAGCATCAGAGATTCAGCACTCCTGAGTAAATTAACTACCTGTTCACTCAGGCCATCTGGTTTTGTAGTACGCCATTATGGATCTTATCTTCCTTTCTGGTAAAAGATAGGGTTGAGATTATAACCTATAGAAAGTTCCCGAGAATGGCTGATCAAAGCCACAGGGAAGGCACTGATTTTAACTTGGCAAGTATTGCTAGTATTAGCAAGAGTTGTTTTACACAGAGAACTTGCACAAGTCTATTCGGCTCCTACACGGAAAAAATAAAATTCAGAGGAGCTAGCTACCTACAGTCAAGCTCATCTGAGAAAATGCAAGTGCTGTTTTTGAACTCGGATGTGGAAAATAAAAAGATGTATTGCTTTCTCAGAATTTTAGATTAGATCAAGAAGAAAAGATCAAAGTTCTACTTTTTTGGCATGGAAAATAGTTACGCAGTTTGTAACAGCTGGCATTTTTCAGTGTATTGTTCTAGTCTTCCTAAATGAAATACTAGACTGCTTGAAAAATACATCAAAACAAAATATAGGTGTCATATAAACTTGTTAGACCAAAAAGTTACCAATAGCCCACTTACAACACGTTATCAGTAACTGTATTTGAAACAGAAACGTCTGTTCCACCACAGAGCATTCCTACTATACCAGCTTTGTATTTCCAAAGCATTTTACTTAATTTATTTTCATTTCATTTCAATAGTTCCTGCGATCCTAAGGTCTTTTAGAAACATGAGATAGGAAAGCATGCCATTCCCATTTTACAAGCAGAGTAATAGATGCCCAGAGGCTGATGTTTTCCAGGGCCATGCAGGAAGCTTAGACAGAGAGGTGATTTCTTGAATGCCAGTACTGTCTGATAGCCAAAGACCACCTAGGACCTGCTTTTAATTGAATCATTAGCTCATTATTATGTAGTATATTTTTGTTTGCTTTTTTTTCTTTATAAATATGGATAGTTTGACAGTCTCCCTTCTACTCAGTCACAAATTTGATAAAAATTGAAATAAAATCTATGTTCATATTCTTCTAGAGACTGCATGCAGTACTTCAGTTTAACGTGAATACTGTAGACACAGAGCTAAACTGACCTTGAGATGAGCCACACAGACCCATCTCTGGCTCAGACTGCACTGTGATCAGTCATCTCATGCAACACCACTTTCCTAGACTAAATACTTTAAAAGTTACAACCCATCTTTACTCATTAAAATCAGAGTTTTCTATGCCATTCGGTCACTTAACACCTGAATGTTGAGATGCTTAAAACTGTATGTATGTGATTACCTAGGTTTGGAAAGAATGCACAAGACATGTAAATTATGCTTTATACTGAGTTCTCATGCTCTGGGGAATAATTTAATACTGCACCCACTCATGTAATCCACATTTCATTAACTGCAGTGGAGAGAAAATACAAATATTTGTACTGCAGTTACAGCTGTTTTCACTTAAAGCTGGTGCAGGATTTCTTTGTTTTGTTATCTTGGTCACTATTGCCGATAGTTGCAACAACATTATAGGTGTCGGGAGAAGAATGCTGGCTTTATTAGATGTTCCACTGCAGGCAAAGGGCTTGGAAAGCTTCATCTGTGCCAGTGTATCTGACTGAGGCTGCTGGTCCAGGAAGGGGTGCGGAAACCGTAGAAGCAAAGCACATACAAACTGTCAAACAGCCATCAATTTTTTGATACTTTTCATTTTTATATCCCTGAGGGATATTCATCAACACACTTGAATCACAGTATATATGATTATATACTGTGTATACAAGGTATAAAATGATTCTGTCTATGTGCATATTCTTGTTCCAGAAGCACTACAAGGTAGTCGGGAGTATTTTGTTTTTAAAAACAACCATGTACAAAGTACTGTGGTATATTCATAAAGACATCCTTATACAGTCTTGACAGCAAATTTAACTCGAGACACTCTTCTCTCCAGTGATCACAACTGTATGCTCAGTCCTGAAATAATGAGCATGAACTTTGAAGTGTATGTGGCCTTTTTTCCCTTAACTGTACACTCAGGCCCACTAGGGACAGATCTGAGACTATTTACAACCATTTCACTCAGCACTTACTGCTTTTCGTATCTAAAGATAAATATGGGGGGGAGGGGATAAAAAAAAATCCCTCCAATCCATAACACTAGGTGATATTGCATGCACTCTGTCGGAAGGTGATAAAAAAGGTAATAAATAGAGAATATGCAGATCTAAGGCGTAACAATTCTGAAAAGAAAAGGGAGTGTGCGAGGAACCTCGTTTTCTTTGCATAGGCAGATGCCTGCAAAACCTACCGCAGAACAGAGTGTTCATTGTGCTGCCTCTGAACTGCTCGGTGTTGCAGAGCTGCTGTGCTCGGTAGTCTCAGAGGTCCTTCGTTACAAGTTGCAGCTTCTGCCCTTGTTCAGCCTGTACTGTTTTCAGATACCTTCTTTCTTTCCATGCCCTTTCTTGGTTTTGTTTCTAAAAAGCAACCATTTTCCTCTTAGCTAGAAGTGACTACTAGTGTTTTCTATGTGGTATAATGTCTGTTTATTGTTGTATGTCATAAACTTTTTTTTTATTATTTTTCAAGGAGTTGCCCTGTCCGTATTTTTAATATTTACTAATTTACCAACCAAATTTACCAATTTTTTTTTTTTTCTGTGCTGTAAATAGATGGGAAATAGCACACACTCTAAACATCATAGACTGCATGGCTGCTCGGTACCAACAATCCAGTTTTAACAGCAACATACATTTCTCTAAAATACAGTGGGAGCGCTAACTGCATTTGCCATCCAAGGTACCTCTCAGATGCACCCAACGTCTCTGCAGAGATATTCCCAATCTTTAGCTAGAGAAACTGAAAGCTCTGGGGGTTACGTGACTTCTGTAGGTCTATGCAGGAGGCTGTAGTACGACCTCCTTAGCCACCACACCATCCCTTCTCCCCAGGGATAGGTGTACAACTTTACAGCTAAACTCTTTAATGAGTATCTAATTTAAATGACAAAGAATGGGATTTCCATTCTGTATACATTCCAAGTCACTCTGAAAGAGAAATCTTACAGCTGACAGCTCATTAGTCTTAAACTGTACCAGATAATGGTTCCTTGGGCTTTGAGTGGCTTGTTACTGGTTAAATACACTGAAACAACAAGAAATGTTCAGCATCCTTCATCTCATCCAGGGGGGGGGGAAGTAATTGTTCAGGGTTGTGCTTTGTTTATTAAATCTGTGTCCTGTGAACTATGAAACTCAAATATTGTCAATTCTTTCAGGAGGAAAATGAGATCCCTGCCAGTGTTTTTGCAAAAGAGCCTATTCCCAGCATTACAGAAGGAAAAGAGGATCCTGTGGATGAGAACAAAACACTGGAAGAAACCTTGCACACAGTGGAGTTGTGTTCAGATGATGAAATGTTTCACGAGGAAGATGATGTGGATGACAGTGCAGAGGAGAAAACAGAAGAATCAAGAGCTGAGAAAATTAAAAGATCCAGCCTCAAGAAAGTAGACAGCCTCAAGAAAGCATTTTCCCGCCAAAACATCGAGAAGAAGATGAACAAGATCAGCACAAAGATCGTCTCGCCTGAACGGAGAGAAAAGATCAAGAAATCGCTTACTGTACATCATCAGAAATCCTCTTCTTCAAAGAGTTCAGCTTTCAAAGTATCTCCCCTCACGCTTAACGTGAAGAAAGCCCATGAAGGAGAAAGCCCTGCTGAAGCTGAGGACAGACCAGCAGAAAGTACAAGCAACGACCAAGCTGAGAATGAGGATGAAATGTCATTCGCCGACATGCACTCGGATATGACACCTACCACCTCACTGACCGAGGAGGGCAAAGCAGTAGCCGATTCTCTAGAGAAGGAAGCCAGAATGGAAGGGAACGCCATGATGAACAACAACATTGAGCTGTCCATTGTTGAAGATGATGAAGAGTATGGGATGCCTCTAGAAGTTCCTAGCCAGAAACTGTATGATGAAAGAAACAACCCAGTCGGCGGGGAAACAGAACAATCTGATGAAGAAACCACCCAAGCAGCTGTCCTGCAGATAGACCAAACAGCGTAATCAACCCGAGCCTTCCTTCACCTTCCAGATACGCATGGTTTTACTTAGGCGAGTAGGTGGTTTCTGCTACACAGGCAGTATTAGAAATTCAGTTTCTTCCATCCTTTTCTCTGCAGTGGTAATTTATTGCATCGTGTTGGAACACAGAGTGAACAAGGTCAATGACACAGGCTGCAACATGCTCCGTTTTAGGCCGAGTCACTGGTGTTTATTAATTTAGAAATGCTGTCAGCTGGCATAAGAGACTAGCAGGAAAAGAGTATGTCTAGTAGAAGCAAGCTGGTCAGCTGGCTTTCTTATAGTTAGGTCAGAGGAATGTGGAGAGAGTAGTCAAACCCCAAACATTTCTGTTGTGTTTTTTTCTCTGTCAGTATTTCACAGCACTGTGAGTAGTTTTGTATGTAAATGTAGAAATACCAATGAGAACATTTGATTTCGGTTTCCGTGCTATGCTCCGTGAATAATAACAGCCTCAGTAACTGTGCATACACGTAGTTTGTTTGGGGCTTTGCTCCACGATGCTGTAAGCCTAGAAGAGCAGAGTACTTAAAGGGCGAAGCTGAAAAGTTGGTTCTATCAATTTCAGTGGGGGAAAGATTTTTGCCAGAAGCCTCTCGCTATTCACTTAGAAGAAATAACTGTGTTTAGGTGGAAATGAAAAGATGTTTTTCAGTCTACCAGAGTTATGGAAATACATTAGTGACAAGCATGAATGTGTGATCAGCTACTGTACCTTTAAGGGATCAGAAATTGAAAAAAAAAAAAAAAAACTAGAAGGAATTTGATAGAAACATGGAGATAGTCTGAAGAAAGTATGAAATGCTATGAAATGTAAAAAAAGCAAAAATAAAACCCCGCAATATTAAATCTATACTCGCAGCTTAAAGAATATATACTCAGATAACACTAATGAATTAATTCTTAGTCTTTATAGCAATATACTATCAAACTTGCACCTGCACAACTTTGTATCCAGAGTATTTTGAAAATAGCATAATTTATCTTTTTACAAATTATTTCATATATAGAGCTATATCTACACAGAAGAGCTAGATAATTACAGGGATGTAAGGACAATTTTTTCAAAAAGGTGAAATACTCTTTTAGGCATGTCTAAAGGGAACAATGTGTTATGCGTTGAACTTCATGGCAGGGATGTGTTTACGTAAGGATGAGTCTGCAAAGCCACAGGATTTGATTCTCTGCTAATAACTTTCATCAAAGCCACCTACCTGCTTTCAAAATTACAAGTCTGTAATTTTTCAAAATTCATTGAAAATGAGAGGTTACAGGATAGTTTTTCACCATGAATGTTTATTCCAGTCACTTAACAAAGGTAAGGGGGAGGGGAAGAAAGGGAAGCACAATACCCACAACAGTTACCTTACATCCTTGTTTGTTTATGCAGTGTGTGGGGGGGTTTATACATATATATGTATAAAATTCTACTGATACTTAATATTGCACTAAAAGGTTGCTTCCTTCAACTTGTATTTAGAATCACAAATTACAGGGGAAATAAAACCTACAGCAAAAATACCATTATGAAATGATTAACAGATATTACTCCACAGGGGTAATATCTGTAACCAGTAAATCACACTGGAAGTTAGTCAATAAGAGCTTAGTGTAGGCGGGTACTATTAAGAGTTAAGCTCTTAAGTGTATGGTATCATATGTACCTTCTCCCAAGTTACAAGCGGGAGGACAAGAGGAAATGGCCTCAAGTTGTGCCAGGGGAGGTTTAGATTGGGTAGTAGGAAAAATTTCTTCACCAAAAGGGTTGTCAAGCATGAACAGGCTTGCCCAGGGAAGTGGTTGAGTCACCATCCCTGGAGGTATTTAAAAGACGTGTAGACGTGGTGCTTAGGGACATGGTTTAGTGGTGGACTTGGCAGTGTTAGGTTTACGGTTGGACTTGATGATCTTAAAGGTTTTTTCCAACCTAAACGATTCTGATTCTATGATTCTTTATAGGAGATACTGTTTGTAAGAAAAATCATGGCATAACCTGTGCAGCTATATGTTTATTTTGTATTAACTACAATGGATTTAAATCATTTTTACTTGTAACTAACTACAAATATGGCAAATAAAAGCATAACATAAACCACAGTCATGTCAGTCTTTGGGAGAAGTAGTCTGAGAAGTTGGCAAAGATGAAATTTAAAGGTCAAGAATTTATTACTTCAGTTCATATCCCCATTGTACCTATGCCATTTTCTTTCTCATCCTTTGCTGTTATTTGGCAATGCAAACGCCAGTGCTCAGACTTCACTTTCCAGACACTTGTCAGATCTCTAGCACATCTGAATGTAGTCAGGCACTTTCCAAAATCTGCTAACTCCATCTGCATTTTTTATTGGACTGCAGCATACTTCTAATACTTTAAATAGTCCTGAACGCATATTTATATTGAAGTGTGTATTCTGTTTATGCACACAGATAAATTCACATTTTCTAGAGTGTCACATAGTCTTTAGGAGGCTTAATTTTACTGACAGACCAAAAAATGCACATTTAACCTTTATGTAACAGCTGTCAACTTCTCACAGCCACCAAGCACTAACCAGGAACCCCAGCATCATGTTTACATTTCACTTTCAGATATGCCTGGTTTGTTTGTCCTGCTAAGCTTTAATTCAAACAAGACACCTGGCCACGCTTTATCCAGTTTTAGAGATGCTGAAACGAATCCCATGCGCAGTGTTTTAAGAGCATTACAGGCTATCTAGTAAAACCATTGGAAATGCAGATACTGAGAATCTCTGAGAATTAATTCAAATACCCACTTCAGGATACACTACACTCACAGCCATCAGTTTCAGGACTAGAATTAAACATTTTCTCCATCACAATCATATGTTTACAAGGACAAGCAGGCCTGTAATCCTAACAAACATAAGAAAGCATGCTTTGCAAGAAAGAAAAATGTTTACGCAACTCGCAAATGTCTGCTTTTGTGCTATCTTATAACCTAGAGATGTCCCCCAAGCTGTTTCTTCCCCTCTCCTTCCATTTTCAAGTCCTGACTAAAAACATTAGTCTGCAAAACTTAGTGTTTCAGGGGGGAGACAGACTGCAGCACCAGCAGCACTGTATTCTTTCACGTATCTGAAGTATGTGCCTGGATCTTGTCAGGTTGGCAGATGTCAAGCATATGCAGGGGTATTCCATGCTTGTGCTGACAGGTTTGTCTACATAATTACTTTTTTTAAAAACTGCTTGTTTACCCTTCTTGACACGATAACACGAGCATAGCATCTGCCCGTGAGCTCCACTCGTACCATTATTCCGTGGAAGACCTGACCTGTTAGCTGCTGCACGGATTTAGAGTTTGACCTCCACTGAAATCGGTGGGACCTTTGCACAAAGAAAGAGGGTGTGATAAAGTCCTTATGGTATAAATATTTAAACTAGCAGCACTCAGCGGCTGCTGATACTTCCATTTTCAATGCCAGAAAACAAGCTGACATTTCTGTCCCCTTTTAGGGGAAAGGGCAAAGAGCATCCTGTTGACCCCCACATGCTAATCTATGAGCCAGCTCCTCTATGAAAAGGCACAGATATGGGCTTTCTGGACCATTTCACTGTCGAGTAAGAGAGTGCAGTGAAAGCCCTCACAGGGGGCCTGACTGAAGCATGTTTGATGATTAAAGAGACAGAAGAAAGGGAAGAAGAAAAGGATCAGAAGGTAAAATATATCTGTATGCCCTTTACGCTGATGCAATGAAAACCAATTGTTCTTATAGGCTGTAATGCCAAACAGTTATGTGACTGCTGACTGATAGTCACACACTTAAAAAAGAGGTAAACTGAAGAATTAGTGAAGCAATGGCAATTTGTTAGAGGGCAAACTGTTCAGCAAGGGACCACTCGAACCCTGAAAGTCAGTGAAAAGCCTTCAGCTGGCTCAAAGGACTCCCTGAGCCGTACAACATTTTTGGGCCACACGTACAACTCCTGTGACCATCAGTAAGAGCTGTGTGCATAGATGCAGGACATGAGATCTGTGTATCTCCCCAATCCAATCTGCTTAGCTCATCAACAGAATAAAAAGTTTTACTGCCATCAGCACGGCAGATGCAACAGTGTGGCAGAAAGGAAGGCTATAGCCTGCTTTGCAGGGTGCATCGTGAGCAAAATTTCAAGCTAACTTCTGACTGCAAGGTCTTTGCTGTCAGTAACTGCATACAACGGAGCAAGTGTAGCTCCAACTCCTGAAAACAGCCAAGTACACAGGTAGAAAAGTTTTACTGTGATCCACTAAGACACACACGCTCACTCTAGGTGTCAAGAGGAAGGTGTCAGGTAGTTTTCCTGCATGCAAAGAAAAAGATTCACCACCCCGAGCAAAGCAAGCACACAGCTGTTTGGCCCCAGTCCTGGTTAGGGTTTTGCCTAGGCAACTAAACAACTGGCAGGAAGCAACTGCCAGAGCAGCCTGAAGGGTGCTGACTCAGCACATAAGTATCCGCCACCCTCTGACTCCCTTTCCCAAATAAACGGAAAAAGGCTGGCAGCCACTTTCCACCACTTTAAACTGCCCATTGCCAGGGTTTTGTTTCAGGATCTGCGTTTGAACCAGCATCAACCCCAGGCTGAGTCTAACTCCATGCATAAAGAAATTTTAATCAGCATACTTGCAGCTGTCGGTGGTGGCTGATCTTTCCTGCCCTCCTTTTGATCAAAATGTCTTTTTTTCTCTTCCTCTCACTCCACTGAGTCATTTGCAGGAGTCTGAAGTGCACACTAATTCAAATAAGGAACTCTCTCTAACTGCATGTTGAAAACTGATAATCAATGTCATCTTTAATTTTTCTTACATGGTTATCCCCTTTAATGGAGTGTGCTGCAGTAACTGAGAATAAATCTGCTTTGGGTTAAGCTAGAGATTGTTATTTATTTTTCTTTCAGATCAGAGATTAATATTGCTGTATGACCATTGGCACTAACCTCTTTTTCCATAGCAACACTAAAGAGAACATAAACTATGAGTCATAATTTCTCTCTGGAGGACTTTTTTGTAATTATGATCATTCCACAGTTCCTAAAATATATTAGCTGATATATAGCTCTGGTATAACAGCTTTGATTTTCCTTCGTTTGAACACACAGGCAGAAAGAAGAGACTTCCATTATTTTCTCTTTCTCAGGGTGAACTAAACACTACACAAAGTACCATACATTCGTTATTCATTATAACCGTGTGGCTCCTAAAAACTCCACGGCAATGTTTTCCTTACAAAGGTGGAACACGTTTCCTTGCTTTCAATAACCTTAAATGATACTGACCTTCTAAAAGAAAACTTGTGTCCTTCCCAACATGGTTAGTAAATTGGGGTCTGACAGCTGGAACTGATCCAAACTAGAAACCGCATTATACTGGGTGGCGGCAAGGTTGCAAACTAGCATTGCTCCTCTGCCAGTCAACAGCTTTAAACTCTCCAGCATTTCCTCTCCCACAGAACACAGCTGCAATATACAGCCCAAATTCAGTAATAATCGTGATTCTCCTTACTCCCTTCAGTGAAAATCTGGCCTTGGAACAACTTACCCATAAAGCTCCTTGGAATATCTCAACAGATGATCACACCAGATCATCACAAGAGATTGTAAGACTTTTTTTTTTGTGTAGCTGTCTCTTACATTTCCCTTACAACATAGTCTGCTGCGTGCTGGTGCGAAGCGCTCAGAAAACCCATAGTGTCTGTTGCAGGAGCAGAATTAGGAAAAATTATTAGCAAAACCAAGGACACCCACATTCAGTCAACAGTCATAATCCAAAATGGAGAGACGGAACAAGCTTGCGTCTCTCACTGCTCTGCAATGTGATCCCCAACAGCTAAACCAAACCCAGATTGCACCAACACAAAGGATAGGTGGTTCGCTCTTGCCTTGCTAGTATGAAGCAGCACTCACAGGCTCAGGCTTGTGCAGGCACACAGCTAAAGACCAGAACACCAACTAACATGGTATCAATAACTCTACAGACTTGCCTTCTCCTCCCTAAAGGTTTGGGGAAAAAACCCAAACCTTCAAATTCCTGAACACAGGGAGCAGAAGGTCATTGTAACACCCTATGCCATTAACTCCAGCAAAGGAGAGTCTGGCTCTGTCTTCTTTACTCCCTCCCATCAGGCTTAAGCTGTGTAGAAGTGCGGGTGATGTGAACTGTGGTGAATACTGAAAACGTGCAAGACAGTGCTAGGAACAAATACCACACAGGGGATGTCTACACTGCGCACCATGTGCACATACCTCATTTAGATCAAGTACCAGGCACAGCCTAACTACAGAAACACCATGCTCCATTCAAGCAAATCTATCTTATTTCTCAGCTACTTAGCTCCTGATGTCCTATGCTATTCATTTAAAGTGAGCTTCAGCATCTTTTCAGTACATTACCAACTGCAGTTATATATGCTCTTATATTACTTGTTCCTTCTGACATGCCTGTAGGCAAATGAGCCCCGTGAGGATGACAACATTAGCTGCATTAACCAGCTGCCTGGTCCCTGAATCATTACAACTCAACACAGCGCTGTAAGACACATGGAAAAAGGGACAGTGAGAACGTCTGACTAGCAGTAAACAAATTATGAACACACAGAAGTTGTCTGCATTTGCAGAGTCAATTGTAACTTCCACACTATCACAGTGAAAGCTATATGCACTGTGACTTCTTTTAAATAGCCTTCATTTTCCTACAAGGTTTACCTTTTTACTATTGACAATTGCTGGAGATGGAAAGTCAGTGAGCAGGTTATGACTGAAAACATTAAAAGGTGATAGGTCATGTAAGACCTGTGTAAATAGGTCCTACACAAATTTGAAAAGAAGGGGTTTTCTGTTTGCATGTCCAGGCGTAAGCTCTTCAGAAGAATGGCCGCATCCTCTGCACGCCACTGCATACCTCTTCAAGTAAAAGACAAGTCTGCAGTACATAGAAGTATGCAGTTCTGGTTTAGGTTTAACAGCATGGAGATCTCAATTAAAAGATCATGTTATGCAGTAGCTCTAAAACACTATGTATGACATATATATGTAATATACATGACATCCAGTTTCAAATAAGGTGAGAACGTGGAAAAGTTTTTATGGGTTTTTGGAATTGTTTTAAATTATTTCACTAAAAAGGAAATAGACTGACAGGATCCTATAAATCCAATCCTAAAAACCAATCCATCAGATATTGTTTTTTTAATCAGTTCCCATTACTTCTTAATGATACAACAGCTGACATTCAGCTGGGAGCGGAGGGAGGAATTAAGACAGGGAGAAGTGTGTGGGAAGAGAAAACAAATAGGAAAATGTCGGTAAGAAATGGAATGGTGGGATGTGCACAAGAGAGGGAGCGTGTGAAGGAAGGAGTTGGTGGGAAGGGTAGGGAATGGGGAGGAAGGAGCTGTGAGGCTACTGAGAAAGAAACACTGGCAGAGCGCCCAGAACGGAGGCAAAGAACTCAAAGCAAAGGATGGGACAGAACCAAGAGGCACCAACAAATAGGGAAAACAAAGAAAAACAAGAGTCAATAAGGTCTAGGGTTCAAAAGGACGGAAATGAGAGTAGGGAATCAGAAAAGATTGTGGGATAGCTGCCACGTAAGAGACAGCAACAGTGAGGAAAGAGCACAATATTTATTTTATCATCTCCCTACCTGCCAATCTGTATTGCAGAGGCAGTGCCCAGGATTTAGGTCTAGGAGTGATTTTTATTGTGCAATGTTGTCAATGCTTTTTGTTTTGCTTGGATTTCTTTGTTTGTTTTGAGGGAGCAAAGTTAGTCAGGAATAGGCAAAAGCAACACCTTACTCACACACATCAAACCAGCTCAGCCTGAGCCTGCAGAAGCCCATGCTGGAAATAGCCCCTTCCCAGGTCTGCAGCACTTATGAAGAAAATAATTCTGGGCTGAATCCTGCTCGTCAGTGTATGCTCACGCAACACCACACATTTGCCATGCCTACTTGTTTCCAAAAAGGCTTGGGGGGAGGGGGATTAGGGGGGAAGAGGATAGACACTGCTAACAGCAGGATGGGGTCTCCTCTTGTCCACACATTTAGCTAATCCCCCACTGAGTACGGACCACCTGCAGACAAGGGGCAGACAGGATCTGCTACAAGCACTGAGGAATGCACCTCCAACAGCTGGATTTCACTGCCAGATCACTGAATCCTAACGGTTTGCTGGAACGGAGCTAGTGGGATTTCTTTGCTATTGCAAACAGGTTTTTGGGAAAGCAAACCCAGCTCTCCTCCTCCACCAGGCCTCACCCCCTTGCTTTGCCAAGAAGTCGGCTATATTAAGATACGAGGCAGCCATGCTGGCTGGGCTACTTCTCCTTCATGCTTGGCCTCCCGTGGGAGTTGCTCCATTCTCACATATCTGCTGAGAAACGGCTTGTTCTTTCTGGCTTTCCTCAGTTTCTTTTTTTAGTGGTGCCTTTCTGCCACTTTGCACAGCAGAGGCCAGGTTCTGCTCTGACGCTGGCACAAACCTGCCTGAGCCTCATTCTTACCATGCGCCCCTCAGATCAGGAGCAGCTTTCTCCTGTTGCACTCCTAACATCTCCTAGGTTGTTTCCTGGCATTTTCTTGTACTTTTCCAGAAGCTCTCAAGTTCACTATGTAACTCTCATAAAATGAAAGGCTCTACTATGAATGCTTGTTAACGTCTCACAGGATGCAGGTTAATGGGTACAGGTTTTTCATCTCTGCCATACTTGGATCGTTTTCGACACAGAAGAGGGAAACATAGGGACAAAATGATCAAGAGTTTTGGAGCCAATGGAAGGAAAACCTGGATTAGGACTCTCCAAAAGGGAAATGTCTCCTCGCCTACTTGTCTGCTGCTGTCAAATTTCAGTGCTTGAAAACAAGGTCTCCTTCTACAGAAGAGAGGAAGGGGAAGGTATACTGAGAGATTAAAATGACAGTGGAAACTCAGGAGTTGTATCACTTCTTTGCCACACAACTCTACAGTGACATATATGTATCTCATACATGTGGACATATATATGCATGCACATATATACACGTGAGACATATGTATCTATATGCACACTTGTATATCCATCCTTACTATTTAGTACAAGGATTAATGTGCTAAACCCTAAAAAAAATATTTGACCCAAGTCCCATTAATTTTGAAGACATCTGCACACCTGTAACTCATTCTATAAACTAATAAAGACAAAGTTCCTCAAAAGTTTTCCTCCTGACATTTCTTAACAGTGCCTACGCTATCACGGTATTCAGCATCCATCCTGAAAAACTGAACAAATTCAGGCAGTCCCCTTTTGCATGATGTGACAATAGTCAAAATCTATGCCAGCAGTGGGAGACTAACAAAATCCTAATGTGTTTAGAGAAAATAGGGACAAGACAACTTGAATTGGTGGTTCTTGATCATACATGAGAGTTACTCAAGCTGCAGCTCTAATAGGAATAATTTCATATTACAGAGTGTTTCACTTCATAAGGATTTCACAAAATCACTTTGCAAGTCTTTCACACACAGTTTTGCGCAATATTTTTCAGGCAGAGGCAATGTTCACACTGAGACAGATGCAAGCTCGCTCTGCCCATGCTTCAAGCCAACTGGAAGACATGTTAAATGTCAGACGTTGCCCCAAGCTAATATGCCATGTCTCTTATTAGCTCAAATGGGGCACTCACTAACTGCATCCATATGATGCCTGGTCAGCTCAAAACGCAGACAGGGTGAGATCATCTCTGCCTGTACAATACTGTTAGGCAACGCAGCCAGAGAGTTTTGCCTGCATGAACAATGCAGTTGCAGGGGGTATTACTCCACTGTTGCTCCGTTAGTGCCTAACCTACCCCCAGTAATAGAACAAAATAGATCTTCAGACTATAATTTAAAAAACAAAAATGCATCTGGTAAATGTTTTACCTATAGTAAGTACTGAAGTTGGAGAAAAAATTGTCTACTCAGAACTCATCTGATTTGCTTGTTATAGCAGAAAGCATGGCAAAAATTCCTCTTTGATGCCATCCTACTGGAGCAATCTGAAAGAGTATTTTGGCTTTATAAATCTTAATCATCACACTACAATACAGCGCTTGGTGTCTGCTCTCATTTTCTTTGTACAAGGCTCCAACATGAGAGTAAAGAAGGGATCAGCTAAACTCTGCAGTGGTTTTCTTCTGGTCTAAATCCTCTGGGGAAAGTGGCATGAAATACTGCCAGTAGAATCAGCAGCAAGGCATGTGCCTGCCCCTCCATGATACAGGGGCCCATCCACTGGGGCCCTGGGCAAAGCTCACAGTCAGATTTGTTGCCAGCAGCAGTTCTCCTGCCATGGCTCTGCCATCCAGATGACCATAGGGACTTGAGGTGGAAGAAGTGGCAAGACACTTTTCTGACGTTCCTGAGATCCATGGAATTAAAGAAGCTTAGAAAGAATAATTACTTTGTGTAGGTAAGGACGAGGCTTTATCCTACTTCCATATCCCCACTGTGATGGTGACATTTTATTCTTTAAGATTATATATTATTCAGTGAGTTCTGCCATCCTTCTCCAAATATTATTTTCACTCAACAATGCAGCTGGCCAAATACTGCAAAAAAGCATCAGCTGAAAAAATTATTTGCCAGGAAATAGGGTTTCCTCTTCTCCACCTAATGCATTCCAGCAAGTTCCAGCTACATTGCTTCCTCCCAGCATTTAACTTGACAAAGCATGTGGTGAGCCTGGCAAGAACCTGAAGACGTCAAATGTTCATGATTATCAGCATTAACAGTTGTTAATGTTCTTATATCAATAGTTAAAGCTTGCCCTTAGTAAGAAATGGCTCTTTTTTCCTGACTACTAGAAATTTCTTTTGTACAATAATCCTCTTCACATAACATCGTGATATTTTCAGATTTTCATGTTCAGCTTTGAATGCTACATGAATACTGCCTGGTAAGGAGAAGCCTGCTACATTTAATATATATTATAGTTTCATTCTTAACTGGATTTAGTACAGTGATCATTTGTTGTTGTTCCTTTCCCAAGTTGCATTGCTCTGGCTGCTGTCTTCTAAGCTTCTTGCTTGTTTTCCATCCATATTTCACTACCATTACCACCATGATTTGCATTATCAGATTGTTTTTCACCAGGCTTCTACTAACCCATGTTAAACTTTGCAGCCACCTAACTATACTTCTTTTTTTTTTTGGTGGTGGTGATGGGAGGGGTGGGGTCCTGACATCCATCAGCAGTGGCATCCTGGATCATTTGTTGCACCATCCATTTATTTACGTTTATCCCAATCATATAGTAAGAGTCCTTATGTTGCTGCTTGCCTTCAAATCTGACTGAGTTTGTACATAAGGTACTCAAAAGTGCCATTTTCAGAAACAAAATCATCAATGGTTAAATTGAGTGAAAGTAAGTATGGGGAGCTTAATTCTACTCTTGTATACGTGGATGCAGTTTTGGAATGAATGCACTGAAGCCAATGGAGCTGTGTAAGCTCTATCTAGGCCGTGTAGCAGAAAAGATGATCGTGGACCAGACTCCCTTGCACAGCTAGGCTGGGATTGCAGAATTCTTGTTTGTAGGAATACAGAAGCCCTATTTGAGCTTCTTCAAAAGACAATCTCTTTACTACCTTCAGGACTAAAAGCCTGACCTGAGAGCCAATTGATGGATTCAGATCATCTCCAGCATGCTTTTCCTTTGATTAAAACCAAGATTCCCCTCTTTGCTATAACTTTCCCAAATACTTTCACTACGTAAACTAGCTTTTAAGAGAACTTTCTCTGAACAGAGATTGAATACACATCTGCGAGACATTCTTTGGATTCAAGGTAAAGTACCCAGATACTGTTCTGAGGAGTATGATACACAATATCTTCATTCTCACTCAAACAGTTCCTGTTTATCTTCATGGAGGACTAACTCAAATATTAGCTTTTGGATTTGATAAGGGACACATTAAATGAACGCTGATGCCTGTATCATAAAAAAGCTGGCGCTCAGCCAGATAAGCGGAGCACTGCCTACAAGTTAAGTATTACTATATTCAGGCTTTGCTTGCAGTGGTATTTCTTCTACAGCCTGCATTTTTTTCAGTAGTGCATAAGCAGATCTAATAGAGTAGCTTAGAGGGAGATTTCAATCACCCCCTAGCACATGACAAATGAGACATTTCTTATGCCAGCTCAGCTGCACACAGTACTCGCCTCCCTCCCGAGAACTCTGGTAAGAACCTCGGGTCTGAGACACCATTTTGTTACTCCATTATCATACAGTAATGAAGGAAACAACACTTTAATTGTTTTCTGGCTGCGAGATAATGAATTACTCTTCTCTCTAAAATAGAGAGGCAGCAAAAGAAGGAACATGAATACTCATTTCCTTTTCCAGTCAACAATTAAAACACTTGTCAAAAAATGTGACAATCGGTAAAATCAATGTAAAATTTGGTAATAGCTTGACACTTTCAATATTGCAAAAGCTCTCACCTAATACTCTCAACTAATCAGCCTTAATAAAGCTGAATGGTTCCTTGAAATTAATGGTGCTTCCTGCGGACTACACTGCTTCTCGGCATGAATTAGACAAGCAAAAGATCCCAGCGCTTTCCAAAGAGATTTTGAAGTACATCTACAGTAACTCCCAAGGAGCAAGGAGCTGCTTCTGATTTAAAAAAAAAAAAAAAAAAAAAAAAAAAAAAAAAAAAAAAAAAAAAAAAAAAAAAAAAAAAAAAAAAAAAAAAAAAAAAAAAAAAAAAAAAAAAAAAAAAAAAAAAAAAAAAAAAAAAAAAAAAAAAAAAAAAAAAAAAAAAAAAAAAAAAAAAAAAAAAAAAAAAAAAAAAAAAAAAAAAAAAAAAAAAAAAAAAAAAAAAAAAAAAAAAAAAAAAAAAAAAAAAAAAAAAAAAAAAAAAAAAAAAAAAAAAAAAAAAAAACAACAAAGCAACCAAGAAAATAAAATAGAAAAAGAGGGGTAAGAAAAGGTCACACTTAACAGAAAACAATGAAAGTTTCCACAGGCGTTTACCAACTTCCTTACTCTGCACCAAGCAAATGCTTAAATGCACTCTTACTAGATCTTCCAACAGATAGCGAATATTTCACCCCTTGAAGATGACTTCCACATCTTCTCAAACCTGCGTTTTACCTCAATATTTTCTGAAACCACAGGCATAGGGTAAAAATACCAGAATTTGCCACTGAAATGTGCTGCGTGAATGCAGTAACGCTTTTGGAGCTCGGCTTACAAGCTCCTCTTCCCAGGACTCAGCCTTCCGCTAATCACATCCTGAAGTAAAACGCTGAAAGGAGTTGTATCGCTCATGTTGGCCATAAATACCAACATCTCTGTCACTCATTTAGAAGCTAATGTATTTTTCCATAAAACTTGAGAAAAAATATCAAACTTCAGCCCGTCCCTCAGGAACCGTCCCCTTTCATCCCAGTCCCACTCATAATCAATTCCCTGCACAAGGGGGCTCTGAACCATGACTGTGGCTCTCAGATACTACCACAATAAAGAGTAAATAGTGGAAACAACAACAGGTTTCCCCCCGAGAGGATTGCATCCAGGCACTTGCCTCGCAGCGATAAGCGAGCATTCAAACAATCAGAGGCGCAGACGGCATTGCTCTCAGAATAGTTCCTGTGTTCCCGAGTCTCATGAGAGGTGAAGGAGATTTCCCTCTCAAGGGCCACTGATACACACGCACACTTTCCTGCACCCTGGCTCACCCCTGGCCCTGCTCTGCTCTCCAAACAATTCAAATGAGAAAACGCCAGAATCAGGAACAGCAAAGCTTACTTGTGCACTACTTGCCATAGATTTAGCATGCTCTCTAACCAGCCCCCAGGTTCAACAGCATTGGTTGTACCTGAACACTACTGTCTACACAGGGAGCATTGCTGAAATGGGTCATTGCTGATGAGGGTCACCTCTCGGGGAAAAGCAGCACTCTATTTCAGAAAAACTAGCGCCAGCTTAGCGCCTAAGGTAGCAAGAAAGAAAGGATGAGTACTGTCTTTTCCTTAGGCAAGCAAGTATCCATTAGAAAGCTATTTCCAAAGGTTTAGGATAGACTGTGATACCTGCCAGGTGAAATAAAGCCCTGAGCATCCTCAGCAGATCTTGTTCCACAAGCAGGTAAATAAGCTTCCCACAGCCGAAGCAGCACAACACCCAGCTTTTGGCTCCCGTCTAGTAGAACCACCCAGGAAGCAAGATTTATTTTGCTTAAGGGTAAAGAAGGTCTGTTCCCACAGGGAAGCTTCACTTCCTGCTTTGGGAAAACTAAATAGGTTGATTATGTCTGCTACAGCCTCATAAATCCACGTCAGCTGCTGCCTCAGGGAGAGCCATTGCTCCTCTGGGTGATTTTCTTCCCCACTTAGAGAAGATGAACAGCTGGTTACGTATATCACAGCTCCAGCAAAACACTTACCCATAGCCTTATGCCACTGAAGGAGCAGGCTTCTGTCATTGAGACCACAGGAAAGCAGGAGGCAAAGCAGAAGCAGCTTGTTTTCTTTTGCACCAGCTTTTTCAGGTCAGAAGACAAAATGGTAGTCAGAGCAGGCTTTGGTAGTCGGCTTCCCGAATGGAGCTAGAAGCAAACCAAGGAAGCCAAATTTTAAACCTGCTTATGATGATCAAAGTAATTATAATTTGCATGCACAAAAAAAAAAAAAACTTATATACTAAAAAACTGCGCATGCCTAGATAAAACAGATTCTGTGCTGAAGATGGAGGGCTGCTGCAGGGAGAGAGACATTGTGCCTCACGACAGAGGAGCTTCCCATGCAGTTATACATTGCTCCAGTGCTGGGGCCACATCACACGGCCAGCATCGCTGCTCAGGATGAACAGCACACCTACGCCAATGGCTATGGTGCTGTGAACTTTAGACTGCCCATGACGCAGCACACCCTGTAACCTACCCCAATTCAGCTGCAGGGGCAGCCTGTATACCACCTGTGGGCAGGCAGCAGCAACCTGGGCAGTGCTGGCTGTGCTCAGGCATCTGGATCCCACGTGGTCCTGTGCATCTTCTGATTCCAGGGCTTTGCCTCCAGGGTCAGCCTGAGCTTTAGGGAACCCAGGCTCAGCCCCCATGATACAGACATACAGGCAAAAATATTAATCATCATGAACAGGTTTAGTAAAACCAGGTCATTGCAAAGCTCCAGGAACGACACAGCTCTGAGGTTTTCTCTGATAACACATACAGCTCCACCGATACCAACAGAGATACATCAGCTCATACCCACTGAAATTCAAGGGCAAAATACATTAGGGTAACACTGGCATTTAATAACTCGGTGCTTTTAAGATTTTTTTTAAGACATGCAGTTTTGCACCCATATGGCAAGTTTCCAAGGAACATGAAATTCCTTTATACTGGGGCAAAAGTATTATCACACGAGTTCTCAACAGTCTGGTTTTCCTTTCATAGCTGGACGTGTCAAACAGACCACAACCAGCAGATAAGAAATGCCTACAAAATCAAAGCACAGATTAGAGAGGCAGCAACAGCAGCTGAGAGAACCATCTACCGCAGCTGTGAGACAGATCAAGGGAACTGAGAAAAGCCAAGTGCAGTTTCAAACTTTACATGACATTCAATCTATTACTTAAATAAATAAACAGGGCATTACAAGGCTGTGAAAACACTGATTTTCTTTCCTGCTTGTTAGCCATGGACTCTGTGACATCAGTTGTGGCTAGCGCTGCTGCTCATGATGCTGAAAGGCATGAATGTAGAGCAAAAATAAATTAGCCTCTTCTCTCAGCTTAGAGGGAAATTTTCACGTATCGGTGTTTGTGAGGATGTATACATCTGGTTTTCAGCACACTGTCACAGCAATATTAGAACCTAGAACTATTAATATGGGAGTGCTCTGTGATTCGAAGACATGCCTGACGTGTAAATCTTTCCCTCAATATATGCATTCCCTAGAACTAAAACAAGTACAACTACAGCAGAGTTTGCATATCCAGGAATGAATTTATGTCATGCAGTGTTGATGTAAGGAATGCGATAAACAATGCACGGACAAGGCCTGTAGTATTTTCCAATGCTTTAGAGTTACAAGTCAGCTCTCATCAGGGACACTGGCCAAACACTTTGTGTAAATGAAGCTATGCAATATGGAAGTGGTCCCTAGTAGAGAGACCCAAAAAAGGTCATGAGATCCTTAATTTCCCCAACTCAGACAACACAGGGCTCTGATCAGGCAGCCCATGCCCACATTGGTGAGCACCTGAAGCAGCAGGATCTCCCACTGGATGAAGATCAGCATTTACAGGTACTCTGTGGGCATCAGGCAAGCAAAAATACTACATCTATGGGAAAACTAAAGCCAAGCATCTGCTCTCTGGGATCATGTGGGCAGGTGAAAGCAGTACCAGCTAGGGGAACTTAATTCCCTTTAATAAAGTATTGCTTGTTAAACCAATTGATTTGTGTTTGCAAGCGAGGAAAATTAGCTTATTAGGCACCAGGTAGTTTGGTTTAATTTTCCTGAATTTCTAGGTGGGAACTTCAACCAGTGTTTAACTAGCAATCCCTCTCAATTTGAGCTGGGTCCATGCAGCTGCATGCTAGCCAAATTCTGGCAGAGGCTTATCACATCTATAACAATGAGAGTATCACCTGACAACCAATGCCCTGTAACACCAACTAAAATTGAAGAATCTTATAACAGCCATTGAGATTTCTTAGCTGCTCCCCAGAGCTAGGCCACAAAGCCTAGCTATTTTATCTTACCTTTGTTATAGTTAGAGACAAGAGTACCCTGAATACACATGGCAGAAATCAGACTATGCAGTTTCTGATTTTAGTGTCAAAATGGATATGTAAATAAAAAAAACTTAAAGACCATCTTCCTCTTCTTCACCATTGTTGTCCTTCGATCTATAACAATCCTACCATCAGAAATTCACCATTTCCAAAACGCATCTTTCTTTTTGCTATGAGAACAGTGACTCAAAAGTGAAAATATCAAGTGAATGCAACTGTGTCCCTGATGTCAAAACAGGAACAGAATCTAAGAGTAAACAAGTGAAATTTACATGGCATTTGTCCTTCCCTGCAAAAGAGTGGTACGATGCACTGAGGTCCATGACACTCCTTACAGCACAGCTCCTTTTTGTGTGGCTTGAAACACGGCACTTTCAAGGACTGTATTTTTCTCCACTCACAATAAGCCAAATAAAATGAGTTAGAATGAAATTGCCAAGTGTAACAAAAACTTGCAGAGCCATTGTTGCAGCTTCAAATATCCACCCCGTTTCCTGCTCCATCTCAATGTGGCTGAAGACACGTTTATGCTGCAATGATGAAACTACTACAATGCGCACACAGTACAAGAGCTAAGAAAAACATCCAGGGTGTTATTAAGTGTCAGTAGAAAATCTTACAGCACTTAAAGTATCCAGTTATTTTTACCTGGGGTTCTGGTGATTAACAAGCTGTGAATGTCAGATCCATCTAACTCACCCTGAAAGTACAGGAGAGGGAACCAAGGAACAGGTCCTTAGCACCGCTTACTGAAACAATACAAAAGTAAGAATTATTATTATTGCTAGTTCCACTATTGCACTTCAATTCAACTGAAAATCTGCCCTCCGATAGCACAAAGGTGAGTCAAGTGCCTCAGGAGATGAAACAACTAGCATTACTCTCCAGCTTAGCTTATATTGTACCTTGCAAGATAAAACTATTAGAAATCAACATTCTTTGTATTCCTGACATATGCAGGTGCTTTTAATTCATAGCTCTACCTTCTCTCCCCGCCCCCCATGAAAGAGTCGGAGGGTTATAAATATCAATTAAGATAAGGATATGGTGCAAAATGCTTAACATGCCTCACTACGTACTATCAACGGACCGCATGCCTGCACGGCGAAGCATTGGGCCAAAGCAGGAGACAGCGTCTGCTTCAGGAAAAAGCGTGTAGTCAGGAATTACCTTTCAGTGGCAAATAGTTAACCAGATGGGAATGTTATTTATACGTGATGCTTCCTGTTAGTGGCGACTAACGTTCATGGTATGAAATCTCTTCTTATTACAGCACTAGAGTTATGCCACACTTTTAATAATTAGTAGCACTATTGTTTTTTTCCCTTCCCCAGCCCGTACTTTCAAGTTATCTATGCAAAAACCACTGAACTATTATGATCTAGTGACCCGCTTAGCACAAAGCAAGGCGGCAGCGAGTAGATAAGTAAGGGAAGAGGGGCAGTCGCGGGGACTGGAATTTGTCACTGTGTTATGATTCACCACTAATTTATGTGGGATGCTGCGTAGCACAGGCAAAATCCAAGGACGCATTGAAGTTCACCCTCTGCATTTTCTTTTCTGCTTATAGGTGGGGCTCAGTTCACAGGATTTCCTCTTCCTCTACTGTTACAGATCTTCAAGGTCACTTACCCGACAGGGACCATGGGTTGGAAACGCTTTGAGAAAACCCAGGTTTCACCCCAGCTAAGGGCAGGTCCATGCTATGCCCTCGGCACAGCTCAGGCTGCTAATGCCTCAGAACAGCAATTTTTTGGACCTGCAAAATTTGGACTGAGTCAGTACTTGTTCATGTAAAGCCTATACCATCCTTCCACAGATCTTGTGCTTAAAATTACAGTATGTTGAGTACATGCATCTTTTCTAAGAATATTTATTGCGTGTCTGGTAGCACGAAGTCATGGTGCAGCCGTTTTGCAGGCAAACAGTACCCAGCTCCCGCAGCTGGGGAAGCCCAGCCTGACCCCCATGAGCTACCTCCTCGCCCAGCTCCAGGACTGGAGCCTCTCCTCATCCTGAGCGCCTGCCCCTCCGGGAGAAACACAGCCCCCCTCCGATACAAGGTCCCCACGCTGCAGCGTCAAGGCCATCCGCGGCGTACAGGCCACGGGTGTTCCCGGCATGCCTTTCCACGAAGGAAACAGAGGTCTGACAGCCGGGCGGGCTAAAGCCCCCACCCCCCGCCCCCCCCGCCGGCGGCCTGGCCGAGTAAGACCCCCGGCGGGCCTCCAGCTGGCTTTTGGCCCTGATAGACCGC
>NW_008795122.1:767188-771872 GCF_000699145.1 Aptenodytes forsteri | reverse complement strand
GTGCGGTGTTCAGCCTGCGGCTCCTCCCGTCCGCCCTCCCTCTGTCCGTGCGGGTAGCGGAACGCCTCTCCTGGAAGCCAGTTACCCTGGCGAGGTGTCTCGTCCTGCCTCCTCCGGCCCTGGGGCTGGGGAGCTCCCGCCGAGGCCTGCCGGGTGCTCCCTCCGTCGCCCCACAGCAATGGGAGCCCAACTATGGCCCCTCCACACTGCCAGGCTGCTCGCTCCCATCGCCCAAGCCCTCTGTGACAAAGGTCCCCCTGCAGGCCGGAGTGACCCCGGAGAGGGGACAGGGCAGATAACCTGGCTCCCCCCTGCTCCAGGTTGTCTTCCTCAGACCTCTCTGTGTCTCTACAGGCTGAAGGCTGGCGGGGTCAAGGCCCATCTTACCATGTGGGGCACCAGCAGCAAAAAGGGCTAAAAACGACCAGTGCTCTGGCAGCAGTTCTCCGGCAGCTTTCCATCCATGTTCCCCTCATTAAATCTCCTTTTAATACAGCCCTGCTGAGACAGCAACTTTCAGAGGTGGTGCGTTTTCTGGCTGTGTTTCAAGTCCTGGTTGAAAGCAATTAAAACCACTAGCATGGTGCTGAGCTCCCAAGGTCCCAGGCCTTGTTTAGTAGGTCGAGGCCGGCAGGGTAACACGAGAGCGTGTCCAGTCAATGCAATAGTGCCTTGGGTGTGTGTAAAGGCAGCCCAGTCAGGATGCGGTACAGGCACCTAAGGGACCGAAAGAAACAGGCTCACCTACGCACCGGCTAACATGAGAATATATTCTTCTGTCTTAGCCTTGGTCATCTAAATCCCATATGACTCAGAGGAAAAGAAATGTGGAAAGGAAAATCCCCTGTGCCCATTCCTTCCACCTTGGCCTGTCCATCAAGTTTGTCCCTGCCTTAATGGGATCAGAGAGTAGGACAGGATAAAACTTGCATGCCCATCCATGATCGTCATATTTTGCCTTCAGCAAGGCTTTCTTTGCAGATAAAATCATAAAAAAAAAAGAAGGAAACATGACCTAGAGTGCAGAAGATACTCTGTCCTCAGAGAGCAGTATCAGTGGTTCACTGTCAAATTGAAAGGGTATTTTCCATGATGATCTGTCTTGGGTGACTTGAACACTTTCATAAATAATTTGGATGATGGAAAAGAACATGCTTACTAATTCTGCAGATGACAAAAGCTTTAAGGAAATTTGAAGACAGAGCTAGAATGAATGTGATCTTGACAAATCAGAAGAACAAAGTCTTAAAAATGTAAGTCTTAAAAATGTAACCCAGTTTGTAATCTAGTGAAGAAAAATGCAGTGGCCTACACTTAGTCAGGATAAGCACCTGTATGAAACAGGGAAGGGCAAGGCAGTGGCACAGGAATGCTTCTAGGATGTTTGTAAGGAATCATAAAATTAATATGACTCAAAGTTATGCTGCTGCAAAAAAATCTTACATCAGAAAATGCAGTATCTAAAAGAAATCCCCATGGAGTAACAATAACAGCAAACCCAGCAGTCCTTAGACCTTGGCTGAAATACTGCATTTAGAAAGCTACAGGCCAAGTGGAGAGAGCCAAGAGTGTCAAAGGAACAGAAAATACAACATGATACATTTGTCATAATTCTTTCAACCTTCCTGCACAAAGAGAAGATTGAAGGAAAACATAACTAGATACAAGGAGGACTTTCCAAAACTAGGAAGGGATCATCTAGGTATTATCTCCCTAAAGGAAGGGGAAAAAGTAATGACCTAAGATGTCAGCAAAGGGAGTTAGTGAGCATCAGAAGGGGTAAGGGGATGCTTTTTAACAGTAGCCACCACGAAGCACTAGCAAGATTGCTCTGTGAGGCTGAGGAGTCTCTGCCACCAGATGCTGGTAAGAGTGGGTTGGACAAATCCCTGCCAGGAATGACATACCTGTAGCTGGATGAGGTGGTGGGACTAGACTCTCTGAAGACCCTTTGCAGCACCAAGCCTCCAGTTCTGTTCACTGGTGAGGGTGGGAACCAGAACACTGCCAAATCAGCCCATCCCCAAGTCATCATCAATCATCCACTCACCTCTTTGCTACCCTCAGCCTGCAGGAGCAAAAACACCCAGTGCGTTTTAAGAGGCTGACCAGTCCTCAGAACAATGCTGCTTAAAAATACCCCCCTTCCTCCCAGGGCTATAAACAATCTCTGCACTAGAAATGTAAAACCAGTTAAGTCTCTCTGACTGGCCACAGGAAATATGAAATTATATACTCTGACTTGAAGCCCCCTTCCTCCCAGGGCTATAAACAATCTCTGCACTAGAAATGTAAAACCAGAGTTAAGTCTCTGACTGGCCACAGGAAATATGAAATTATATACTCTGACTTGAAGAGTTTATGTGAATCCAGTCAAAACTTTCTGAAGTGGATGCCTCAGATCAGGCCATTAAGTCCCTACACAGAAGCCTAAATCAGTGGCCTCATTTTCAAACACACACTGAGCACTCAGCAGCTCTTGTAGAGTCTAAGAGGAGCCGGTGATTGCTTGTCACATCTGAGAACTCATGCCACTTTGGCTCTGAAATGTGGACCTGAAAGCAATTTTCTATGCAATTTTTCACAGTCCTAATCCTGGTGTTTTGTGAACACTTCCCCTAGGTTTTGGTTTTTTTTTTCCCTAGGTCATTATTTTCTTTGTAATGTAAAAAATAAATATTTCACATTAAAGCAACTCCAAAGCTCCAACTTTGGAAATCTTCAATGGGTGTAGAACTTCAGGCTGAGAACTACAGCATGCTGAAGATTTTACCATATCAAATGCAGTTTGCACTCCCACATCCCCTCTTGCATTCAGAATTACGTTCTGACTCGCATTATAATCACATTCAGGCCCCAGTCCTGCTTTGGAAATTTCATGGCTGCAGACAGGAACATATCTTCCAATGCACAGCACCCATCTTCAGTTAAGCCATATGCAATCATTAATGCTGCAGCCAAGAAACTGGTTCTTCACTGTTTGAATGCTCCAGTAGCCACATCTGGACTTTTGGCTGCAAAAGCCATATGGTGCAGAACCCTCAACACCCTCTTTATTAACAAGATGTAAAAAAGAAGTACAGCTCCAGCATTAAATGGAGAGATTTTGTTACTGTCACTCTCAAAGAAGTATAATGCTGGGGGTTTTGTAGCTTAGCAATGGAACAAGTATGCTGTATCTGTAGGAGGGACAAGAAGTTGTGGTCACCTACAATTATAATAGAACAGGAAAAAACAATTTTACCCCCAAACTCTGAGTATTTTATGTAAAATGCATCAAACACATGATTTTGGGTAAGCTTTGAACAGAAATTCCCAAGTTTTCCCAGAATTCATCCTCAACAAACTGTGAGAACACGTTTCAGGAATTTTGCCAGGAGGATGCACAGCCAATAGCAGATGCTTGCAACAGTAATTAAAGCTCAGAAATGGGAGAAAAGGATCCACTAAAAGTCTTATCCTACTACTATGGAGCATATGACATATGTGGTGGGATTACTTTCACCTAACTTCAGATATCTACAAGGCAGACTTCTGCATGGGAAATAGTCACCCTTGGCTGGCACCATAGCCAGAGAAATGAGCATGTGGTACCAAATGAAGTCAGCTTACCTGGGGTAGCAACGTTTGCACAGTGGGGAAAGGAAGAGCTCCTACTTGCTTTAATAACTGCTTTTCCCTGCATTATCAATTGGCTTTCTTTAGTCTATTGCATTTCTCTTAAGTGGTTGCTTGTATTTGTTTTAAAGTGTTGCAATTCATACATCTCACAGTTTGCTCTCCTTTACCCTTCCCTTTTTCCTCTTCACAAACCTTACAAACAGTTAAGAGATTTATAGGGAACTGCACACGTACCAGAGAATAAGAACCCTTACCTGACCTAAGCTGCTTAGATTTCAGATATCTTAAATGAAGTACCAGTTAATTACTAATCCATTTACAGTATTTTAAAGACATATTTCTTAAGAAAGCTTTATTTTATGTGTGTTCATGCTGCCCTCTCATTTCCCCACCTAGAAATAAAAATATACCAATTATATCCTTGAACCATGCTGAAACTGGAAACATAGACAATGAGTACCTGCTGAGCTCACTTGGGTCCAAAGATCAGCAGCTTCCCTTATTTCAGTAATTTTCTCTTCATCACTATTAAAACATGAGATTTTTCTTATCTCCACATTAAAAATCCTACCTGCCAATGAAAAAAATACCCCTTCCACTTCCAGTAAGTCACCCTGACATGCAGCAGCTATAAATTTGGAAGCTGTTCCCCACTCTCATATGTGACACCTCCAGTTTCTCATGAGAAAGCCATAGAACCATAGAATAGTTTGGGTTGGAAGGGACCTCTAAAGGTCATCTAGTCCAACCCCCCTGCCGTGGGCACGGACATCCTCAACTAGATCAGGTTGCTCAGAGCCCCGTCCAAACTGACCTTGAATGTTTCCAGGGATGGGACATCCGCCACCTCTCAGGGCAACCTGTGCCAGTGCTTCACCACCCTCAGCGTAAAAAATTTCTTCCTTCTATCTAGTCTAAATCTACCCCCCTTTAGTTTAAAGCCATTCCCCCTTGTCCTGTCGCAACAGGCCCTGCTCAAAAGTTTGCCACCATCTTTTTCATAAGCCCCCTTTAAGTACTGATAGGCTGTAATAAGGTCTCCCTGAAGCCTTCTCTTCTCCAG
>NW_008795122.1:729198-763480 GCF_000699145.1 Aptenodytes forsteri | reverse complement strand
GCTGCAGACTGCACTTGGAACCAGCTACCTAGCTCCTTCTCTGCCTCCCTGATGTTACACAGCCTTCTCACCGCCTCCTGCAGCTCAGCCACCTGCTGCAGGAGGTCCTCGACCTGGGCACACCTTTTGCAGGCAGGTCTGCTGCCTGTCCCTACCCCAGGAGAGAGGTCTGGGCACTCCCTGCAGCCTGAGGTCTGCACTGCAGCCTCTCTCTTCAGCAGTTCCATCTGCGTGGAAGCATCGGCCGCCGCTGGGGTAGATGGTGCAGACCCCCCAGCTGGAGGCACGGCCTTTACCCTCAGACAAGTGCCCACCATTCTGCCTTGAGGGTCGGGTAGGATGAGTGCCCTTGACCTGTGCCCAGTTGCTGGGTTATGGGCACGCAAGTCAATCTAGCATCACCCTGCAGTCCCAGCTGCTTAATCACAGTGACTAGGAGACAGCGTCCCCACGCCTGCATGAGACAGATGGAGAAAGCCACGTGCCACCATCACAGGGGCCATGTGAGGTGCTGGACTTCCATGCATCTGCTCAAGCCATCCTGCACACTGCTGACACAACTTGCCTCTGCAGCATCCAAGAAGGCAACAACCCGCAGAGCCAGTGAGCAATTCCCCAGCCTTATCCTTCTTTATATTTTATTACCTTCCAAAAACAAATCGGCAACTGAAAACAAACCAACAACTGAACCAACATCAACAACAGGCATCTGAAGTAGCCACAGATCTGAAGAGCTCAGGATGCAACAGTTCTGCAGGAGGTTAACAATGTTAACACTATTTTGGGGTAGAATTATACGTGTTTCAAGAAGTGACTTTGAATGCTTCATCTCGTACCAAGGAAGCTTTTGTTATTGTGAATTCTTTTGTCTGAAGTTACAATTGTTTGGGTTCGGAGAAAGAAGAACTGACGGTGGGTTTCTCTTCATAAGAATTTGGTTGTATTTCAAGATGAGTAAATAAATCCTAAACCAATTATATCTATTAGCTACTCCAGTTAGAGATGTTCAGAACAATATAGGCAATACTAATCACGAGTTTACAACCCTTCATTAAATGATAAGACAATACATTTGTGCTTACCCTTAAAAGCAAGTACTAAATACTGAGCGCAATCATCAAGGAGTTGTTTCAAGCAGAAGAGTCGCGTTTGTGGGCAACTCCAGCCCTGGAGGACATTGATGTCAGGGATCAATCAGTCTGGGGCAACCACCATACAGACCTCTTGAATATCCGCTGTCAGCCACAGGAGGGCAAAGTGAGCCTAGCCAAACTAAAGAAACCAAAGTAAAGCAGCCAAACCAAGGCAGGATCACACATGGTAAAGGGGAGATGGTGTCAGGACCAACTAAAGGAAATACGGAATATTTCTAGACATCCTCCAGACCAAAGTTTTTTTCCACTACTCAGTAGCAACAGGAGCCAGCTCAGGAAGGAGTGGCAGACGGCGCAGAGGGGAGCAGCCTGGCGGGGCTGCCGGTCACCAGCAAAGGGTCTCTCGGGGACCAGACCCCCTTTGTGCAAGCCAAGTCCCAACCGGCAGCACTCTGTGCACCAGAAAATCAGGCCCAAAAACCTCAATAGCCATTCAAGCGGTTTGCCAATCAGAGCACCGAGCACTGATTTCAGAGTAAACTTATTTGGCCATCGCAGACACTGCAGCTATTCATAATTCCCCCTCAATCAAAAACAATTTTTTGATTTGAAAGAATACTCGTTTTTCATAAACGCTGGCATCTCCCCAGCAATCAGTGAATTCCCTGGCAGCCGGCCAGACACATCCACTGGTGGCAGCAGTAATTCCTTCTCATTATAATGTTTATATGTGCATAAATCTGAGCCAGGTGAATTCACAATAT
Source organism: Aptenodytes forsteri (assembly GCF_000699145.1). Taxonomy (NCBI): domain Eukaryota; kingdom Metazoa; phylum Chordata; class Aves; order Sphenisciformes; family Spheniscidae; genus Aptenodytes; species Aptenodytes forsteri. The sequence continues at coordinate 761,622 of NW_008795122.1, read as the reverse complement.
GCAGTAGAATGACAAATGTATCACATACAGAAAAGGGTCGAGAAGGTGACTCTGGAGATTTTTCATCACTGGATGACAGCATGATCCAAATACACAGTTCTCAAGGTTTTTTTATTCCCAAACTCATTGCCAAGTTTCTGCTAGACCTTAGCCTTTTACTTTGTCCACAGATTTGCTTTACTTTTCATTAAACAGATGATAAAGGTAACCTGTATATGATTTTTTGTAACTCAATTCAAATGTGTTTTAACTTAAACACTCAAGAAATTTTTTTTAAAAGTAAATCTTTTTTTTTCCTTAGAAAGATAAGGCAGATCTTTCCCAGCTTTGCTGCCGGACTTGTGGGAAATAAAGGGTGCTTATTTTGTGCATTTTTCATCCTAGCTTAGAGCTGTTATATACAGGTTTGTTTTCTTCCCCACTTGGACACATTCTCTTTTCTCACTATCAAAAAAAATCAAGTCGGGGACACACACGACCCAACAGAGCACAAAGGATGCTCAAGAATTTAATTTGTTCATCATGTGTTCACATCATCCAAAGGGAAAATTACTTCCACACACACGTGTTGGAGACATGACCAGAAAAAGACAAAAGGCTGCTTCCACCTTCACTGGTAGTGAGGGATCTTTAACCAAGATGTGCTCTCCTCAAAGTGCATGTCAACAGCCATGTTCAAAACAGCTCAGCTAAAAATCCACGTCTTCCAGTCTAAGAAAAAACAACATTTCAAATGTAAAAGTCTTAAAAACCAAAAAGACTTTTCAAAATGATCCTTTCCACCCTGAGGTATATCCCAAAGAAGCAAAACCAGGGGAAAGCATTCTTTCAGGTGCCACCTTAAAAATAAAAGCCAGCTGTGAATAGTTGCCAATAGCACACCAAAATTATCACCCTGGTTTCCTCCAAAGAAATCATGACCTCTAAAGCCGAAAAGCTTTAAAATGGGGGGTTAAATATCTTTGTCTTGCGGTTTTCAAGCCAGTTGTGTCACCCAGTTGAGCGCCCTCATGCTTTCAGGCCAATTTTATTTAATGAAAGCAGTCTGATCACAAGACTGGAAGCTTGAGCCTTAAGGAGAATACTGGCTATCATGAGACTCCCTAGTAAAAGAACAGGACTGAACTGTGAAGTGCAGAGGTCTTTAAACATAGACGCTGCGTTTCATATCTGTGCCATTTGCCTGTTTGTGCAGGAAGCTCGTGCCTGGTTTCTTCCCTCAGGTGGCAGGCAGTTGAGCTTTCCATCTGAGAACTGAATTTGCAATTTCCAGGTGTATTTCAAAAGGAATTTGAAATATCCTCTGCTTGTCTGCAGGTATTTCAATCCCATCACTCAGGCAGGAACTGAACAGCTGCTACATTAAAGGGAAAGCCCAAGCGTCAGAAGCAGAATAGAGGATGATGTTACAAGCAGACCTGAGCAAAAGGCAGCTTATGATTAAGTCATGAGAATGTAATTAGGGGTGTAAGAGCACTGGAATACCCTAGCAGATACTTTCTTTGAGGCCTCCACCTTGGGAAGGCAAGAGGCTCTGCCGTAAATGCATGCAGGATCTATGTCAGCTCTTCTTCGTCACAGATCCCTGCTAACTTCCAGGGCTCCTACAAGGAGACAGGCTAAAGTAGGACCTTGTGAAGGAAACTGGTGCCACCATGCTTGTGTCAAATTAAATCTGAAGAACAGTTAAGTAATAGGAAAGACTGAATTTTACAGCACTTGGGAAAAGGTATTGAGCCTGCGGTAGCCTGTCTTGATGCATTCAGGTCTGCTATTAAATTGCCCCAGTTACACTTTCCCAGGTGAGGATTTTTAGCTCACAGTTGCAGTGGGGCTACAGACAGGCAGGAGAAACGGGATGCACCAGAGTGCCTAAGGCAAGAATGGAAAGAAGGGATAAGGCAGCAACTGAAGAACCAGGGAAGTGCTGCTGGACTGTGGGATGCAAGAACGTGCACACAGGCAGACCAGAAGAGCATTAATTCAAAAAGGGAGGGACAGAAACAGCAGACACAGAGAAAACAGGAGTTGGCAGGGGAAGGAACTTGGGCCAGAGAGAAGCAGGGGGACACTGGCATTGAAAAGTTTAAGTGACAAAGAGCGATACTGGGGGTTAGCAAATACAGGAAAAGAGGAGGAAGTCGAAGAGTCTCTCTATATGAGGCTGTTCTGAGGAAGGTCGGGGTTTGTTTCTTGCATTGGCGGGGAGGGGTTGGATAAGAAATATTTTTTAAAATCCTTGAGCTGCTTTGAGGTCTTTTGAGTTAACTCTGGTTGAGTTAATTCACTATTTGCATATAATTAGTTTTTGCTGCTAGGCAGTCATATTTGCCATTTTGAGTCTAATTAATCATTAAGGCACCTGGAGTCTTTGTACCAACATTTGAGAAACTCCATGTATAAAGGCAGGTTTGCGTCTTTGTTGAAAACAGGCTTGCTAGCCAGGGACAGAGCTGACACCACCCTAACGCTGCACGCTTATAACCTTCAAACCGTGACCATCAGGTATCTTTATAAGCATTTCTTGTGTACACTGCTAAGTCAAACGCTATACTCGGAATATCTTTCACTGCAACAACCGAGCTATTTGGTGCAGAAATAGATTTTAAAAAGGCAAATACACAGAAAGGGTGTGAGGAAGTAAAAATACTTACCTGTCTGTATGTACTTAACCAGGGGGACTAAGTTAGGTGCCTTCTCGGCCAGTCATCGCCAGTGAGATGGGCCTCTCCAGAGAAGGATTCAGCACCATCAGAGTCAGCTGTCTGACCATTTAGGACAACAAACAGACCCTGGGGAACGGCACAGCTCAGGAGACTGATGGCAGAGTAGAAAACATGGGGCTACAGGTTCAGTTCTGCCCATTTTTACAGGGAGCAAAATGTAGAGTCTGCTAAAACCAGGTGTTCCCAAGGGGCCAGGATGCAATCAGTACAAGGTGGAGGAGGAGGAGGTGTCTTGAACCCAGCTGGACTCAGCCCAGCGGAGACCTTGAGGAGAGACCTCACAATGCCCTTCCCAAACTTTGGGCAAGTAATGAAGTATTTTGAATAAACTCACATTGGTCATCTGGGCAGCCAACAGGAAGTAAAAGAGTAAAATTCGTAACAGAAAGCTCTGTGAATATCAAAACTCATAATAAAAACCTAAATTCTTCCTCAGTGAATCAGACGGAGGAAATGAGGCACATTTCTCTCTAACACTGATTTACTAGAGCTGCACTTTGCATTTTTGCCATTACCATTAAAGTAATGGTTTTGATTGACAGGACCTCATTTTTAATTAACCAGATCAACCAAGGCACAGCATCGGCATTTCTGAAAGCATCTGAAAAAGCAGCCTACTTCTGCAAGAAAAGCTTATTTCCATTTCAAGATTAAAGGTTCCAGACAGCAGCAATATGTTTCTATCTGGCATTTCAAAAGGAAGACTTGAAAACATCAGCCTGTACCACATGAGAGATTAAAAGATACAGGGTGATAACTCACAACCAATCCTGTTTCTCATAGGTCTTTCTTCCTTAATCCTGTCCAGCAACAGCCTTTAACAACAACGGTATAACCGCATTAATCAAGGATTATTAGCAAGAGATCTTAATGCAGCATTTTTACCCATCCAGCTCAGATGTGCTCTGCGTTTCACTGGAGAGTGCCGTCATCCCCGAATTCATCAACAGGAGAATCGCATGCTATTAAGTGAGGTGACCCGTCCTGCTTGGCAGAGCAGGTCGCACGTTGGTCCAGAGCAGGATCTGCCCACCCGGCAGGGAAGCTGGGGATGACAGCAAGGTCTGCTCCTCAGCTGCAGTGACCAGAGATCACTGCAGCTTTTTCCTGCGGCTTGACTTCAACAGCAGCAGGAGAAAGCTGTCGCCCCGTTCAAAACTGTGCTGTGTGAGGAGAGGCAGCTGGGAAGGGGAGGGAGAGAGCAAATGACAGAGGTATGAGAGCATGATCTGCCTTAACTTTGCTCTTCCATCCTGTCTGGCAAAGGCCTTGATTAATCCACAAATGGAGCAAAGCAACAACATAGTAGAAAAGCTGTCTAAACCCTGTTACCTCCACTACTCCTATCGCCAGGAGCGTTCTTGCTGTTTGAGACATTTTTAACCAAGCAACATTTTCCTGAAACATACTGCTTTTCCAGAAAAACTTTCAGCTTGGAGAGATACTGCTTTCAGTTAAAGCTGCTCGGGAAAGCAGGCAGGGAGGCTGGACAGGGTGCAGGCAGGCACACGCACACACCATGAGTTTTGCAGGTCAGTGCCACAGTGACAGGGGAACACCCGAGTCTCCCAGTAGTTGCACCTAATGCCCTTGCACATCAGAACAAGCAGAAGCAAAATGCGCACTGCGTTGAGAACACACATGCTATTTTTACACCCAAACCAGATGTTTCCATTTTTATGAAAACGGTCCAAAGGAATTTTTTTTTGTTTCAATATGAAACAGACACAGTTAAAAACCATGAAAGGCGCAGCAAAGAGAAATTGTCATTCCCTGGACAGCTGTGAGCAGGATGACTGCCAGCTACAGGGCATGGAAACAAACCCTTTTAGAAAATATTCCTGCAGACAGACTGCACCGCTTATGTTTCTCTCTCCTTGACTTTGTAGTCTCCTTACATTAAACATTGGAGGGCCTGAGCATTAATTTCTTCTGCTGTTGGGTGGATCTGCAAACAGCTATCCACAGGGATCTATTTTGAAGAAAAAGCTGAACCAAATATTTCCATATAATAAATTTAGACTCCACAACCCCACGGTTAACCACTGGAAACACTAGGACAGAGCTCCTCTGGCAGTGGAAGTCCTGATGGCGTTGCGCTCCTGCAAACCGCTAACTCTGCCTCTCTGATTTATACCAGATTTCCCAGACCTGCAACACAACCATTTGCAAGCCACAGGACGCGTTTACAGTCTGATCAGCAAACTCCGCAATTGCACATTCAGTGTGCAAGGACTTGTTAGACACCCAGCTTTGGTTTAGATACTCTTTTTTCTTTTTTTTTAGCAGTCATAGCTGCTTTAGCTGACACCAGGGGCTTTGTCACTTCTGCTCAGCATCAGCAAGGTTTCCACTTTCCATCATAACCACTTAATGCTATGCAGAACATGGAGACTAACAGTCTAATTGCTTCGCTGTCCTCTCTGCTGCAGCCTTTTTACTCCAAGAGCTCATTTTGAGTTAACGAGGCTACCCCTCTCAGCTGCGGTAGCCAGGCTGTGCAGCGAGGCTGGGGGAGCCCCCGGCAGCAGACTTGGGACTCCCACCAACCTGGTCATTACCCTTGGGAGTTCACCGCTGTCTGCCCTGTCCCTCTGCTGCAAGACCTGTCTAAATGCCATCTACCAGGCACAACCCTGAGCACCTATGGAAGTAACGCACACAACGTGACACTGCCTCTGCTGTTTTGGTACTGCCCAGACTATTGAGAGTGGTTATATTTAAGATTCAGCTTTTACTTACAGCTGGCACAGTGTTTAGCTTTTCCTTCTCCGATCCCACTATTAGCCTAACATGCATACTGCAATCTTTGAAAAAATGCTCCAGCTTTCCAGAAACTGTAGCAAACTTGCACCACCTATCGACACGACAGAGCCATTTGTTTAGGGCCAGAAACCTGACACAGCAACTCAGCAGTGCTCCTTAGTATGGGAACTCACCGTTGTACTTCCAGCATCTTACATTATAATATGCCTCAAAAAGCAGCACTTGATCTTACCAGCTGTTTGGCAAACACCAGGGTGCACCTGACCAGACTGTACTTTCTGCCCTCCTACACGTCCACCCATCCCAGCACGGTGGGTGAGCCTGGAGGCCCCAGCGTGGCCAAGGTGTGCTGCTGCCCCTTCGTGAGCGACTGTGCTTTGCAGAGGAGGTCCTGTGCCTCATCATCTCTGGCTCAGGCATATCTGGATTCCTTGTCACAAAGAGCCCTGGCCACAGAGAACTTCCTCTGCTTGAAATTAACTTTCTTTCTCCTTCCCATGTATTTCAAGAACTCAAAGACAACGTCTTCTCCCATTTAATTTATTCTTACTGTGTAGGAAACTCTCAGCTTACCCCTACCCCACTGGCCCTGCAGTGAAGGATGCCCATCCCTTGCACAGGTCGCAGACATCCCTGGCACCTCGCACCGCTGAGCCTTTTCTGCACACTTCACAGCAGGCACTCAGACATCGGTATCATCAGAAATACAACGTTATATAAAACTTTCTCCCAGCATCATCTGTCCTCTGTGAGCAGCAGAGAGCTATGGACACGTTGGGAGGCTGTCTCAGGTGGTGACATCTGTGGTGACTTCTTTGAATACCAGTTGCAGCTATGAGCACTGAACACGATGGAGCGTCAGCACAACGCCTGCCAATGACCAAAGGATGCTATTTCCTCACCTTTGGCCACCACTCACTGCCCTCAGGCCATGGTCTGCAGAGGAGGCATCTCGGTGACCCTGAGGACATGGCAGCCTCTCAAAGTACAGAGCTGGCATGACCAAGATGGGTATCAGCCCTGCCCTGCACACGGGCACTGGGAAGCTTTTCTTTTGCTTTTCCCCGGAGTGGGAAAGGAGATGTCAAACACTCTCAGAACAAGAGCTCAAAAGGAATACAGCGTTTCTGGCTAGGCTCTTCCCAGATGGTTTAGCTGCTATTCAGCATGCCCCACTTTTTGACCACAGAAATAGTGTATTAATTCCACTGTAATGCACTGAGCTTCCTGCTGTGGCTATTGTGGATTTGCTTCATATTATAACAATTTTAACTTGCAGGCTTCAGCATTACCAGCACACTTTACACTCCTACTACTTCAAAGCTGTGTACTCGCTGAGGAAAGCTGGTTTTATTCCCATTTTCCCCATTCTGCCTGGCCCATGCTCCACTTTCTACCCACTCTGAATTTTTTTCCAAGAATCAAATCAAGACAATGGTGTCAGCATTTTCAGACTAGGTCCAGATGTCTATGACCCTCAGAGATTCATTTCATTTTCTTCATAAAAGGAACACAGGGGAAAGCACTACCGCATGAACACCCAGGATTTGTACAGCACCTCTCCATCCCTCATAATGAATCTGTTTCTCAGATACACACATTAAGTCACATCTCTATCAAGTTTTAAGTCAGATCGGTTCCACTGAAGATAAAGAAATAGAGCCAATACCCACCAGGTAAGAATTTGCCCAACAACTATAAAACACATGGTGCAGAGCGCAAAGACAAGCTGCTGTTTTCTCCTTTTGGTGGTGAGGAGATGGTACTCTCCACCAGGAGATGAAGGTACTCTCCACCTCCTGCAATAGCAGGGTTTTCCTTCAGCCCCTGCCAGGATTCATCCTTCTCTCCCGCCCCTGCAGCATGGGTCTGCTTTGATCTCCTTGGCTACAAACCCTTTGACTCCCAAGTTTTTTCTAACCTCATTAACAATATACTGAAACGCACATAGCTGACAGAAGCTAAATATTTATGTGGGCACTGCTGCCATCAGCTCAGCCCATGGGCTTGCAGCAGGCAGGACCCAGCTCAAAACCTCTGGCTCAGGAGAAGAAAGCTCTGGCCAGGGGTACCACATCTGGAGCCAGCCCAGAAGTGAGGGGGACGGGGAAAGGCTGGACACCTCTTTTGTCTAATTCCTGTACCAGAGTCTTCACATCTCTGAGTGCCACAAGACATGCACAGCAAACCTCGGAGACAACCAGAGAAGGGCCCCAGGGTGTGTTCAGAGGTGGGATGTGATGGTGCTGTTTCAGAAATGCTTCAGCGGCTTCAGCTGAGTTGCCTCAAGCTCAGAAATTCTACTTTTTAGGTCATTTTGATGCCTAGCAATTAGGTGGAGCTTCCTTCCCTAATTGAAATAACATGCAAATCCTTCCAGGGCAATCAGCAGCTGAGAAAAAAACATTGATTTGGAAAAATTTGCGAGCTTGGGATTTCAAAGTTTAGCTTCGAATTTTATTAAGGTGTAAAACTGCTTCAAACCTGTACCAGTTAGGAGGCAGTTTGCTGGAGAAAGCCAAAAGTACAATTCAGTTCTACTCAGTGCAATGTCCTGTTGCCCCTAATAACCTTTGATGTAACAGAGACTATTTCAGTATTTATGTTATATTGATGCACCACATGGAACTATGATACAAGGGATTCAAAATTTGGAAACTACTTTTTCTGGCAATTTTCAAAGAGAGAGGGAGAAGCCCGTTTTCACAACAGAGCTTGTTCAAATAAATGAACAAATAAATGAATAAACAAAAATCTATTTCAACCTTACTGGCCTGATCTACTACGATAGGAATCCATCAAACCTTTGAGAGAGCCCAAGCAGCTTACTTGTATGTTATGTGCTTACACCCAGGGTACATTACTCAGCACTTGGAAGAGAAATTGGTGGCATCCAGAGGCCAATTTGTTCCTTTTTGCAAAGGATTCAGCTTCATATCAGCTTTGATGCTCAGTTTTACATAGCATAGCATCTGCCAAATGACAGCAATCTCCAAGCACAGGTAAGAATCCCATGCCAAGAAAATACAGCAGTTATTTCTTCAACAGTTTTTAACAAACATGTTTAGCTTTTCAACATATCTATTAATGTTATCCAGTTCATTACTCTGCATGAGCTCTACAAATTGAAAGGTCTGTTAGATTTGAGGTATTTTAATCCATTTTCTTCCAACTCTCTTTTTGATATTTGGAAAAAAATACACTGATGTCTTTCTTCATATATTATATATTAGTAGTTAATTGCAGAATAATCTACTGTAGCCTAGAAAACAATATTATTGTTGACTGTTTCTCGAATGTTTCTTGCCCAGGACACTCCTTTGACTGTGATAAAGCAAGCACCAAAGAACTGCAGTGATCCAGAAAGTGCTTGCCGACTCACATGAGGGCCAGATTCTCATCTTTGTTATAATATTATTTCTTTCCAAAAATTATGTATGAGACAAGTCTTTTGATATTCAATAACCTGTTTACGGGAAATGACTTTACACAAAACATCAAATGAGTTGACAGCAAATTGAATTTAAAATATGATTTTTTAAAATGCTCATGAAATTCATATTGCTTTAAATATAAATTAGCAACAGTGCCAGAAGGGATGAATGTATTTCACTACTTGACTGAAGATAATTTAAATGTACAGTTTTCCCTACGTTCCCTGTATTCATTGTACTTTCCTATGAAGGGGTGAAGGAGCCTTCTTAGCTGCTCCGCTGCCTGGTTCACACACGTTTCCTGGGAATGTCAGGAGGTGAAGGGGTGAAAGGAGAAGCCTTTGGACAGGCACGCTGCCATACCAGTGTCAGACCAAACCTGACTATCCTGGATCCGCAGGATCACAAAAGAAAACCAACAACTGCATGAGATGAGGGGTATCATTTTGCTTTCCCAGATAGCTTTTCACCCTGGTACCAAGAACATTAACTGCACTACTGAACATGCATGTATCCAAATTAAAAGTGAAACTACATCCTTATATCCTTTGATCAATGTTCACCCTACAGTATTTTCCCCTCACTTAAAGCAGTATCGTGCATCCTGGCCAAATTCCAAATCTAATAATTACATCCTTCTGACATAAATTCTTCCCACAGCTTTAAATAGAGTCAATATTCTTTATTTTCTGCCCATAAGTACTCTGTGCTTTTAAAGATTTGCTGCCTGCTACCCCAAAGTGAAGCTGAAGTGATACATGCAAATTATTTTGAGAGGTTTCTGTGCTCCTAAGAGGAAATATGCTCAACTTCAGGATGTTACCATCACTAATAAATTCATACAGGAAATAATAATAATAATAATACACATTTGATGGTTCCTACTACTCCGATAGTCACCTGAATAATCACACTCCCACAGATGAACAGGCTTGCATAAAATTATATCCAAAATTTCACTTAATGTTTTAATTTAACCTCTTACATGAGAAATAACTTTCCTTTTGCTTCCTTACTTCCCATGCATACAACCAAACGCCTCTGGACTTCCTATTTTTGCAGTGGAAGCAAACCGTGAGGCAGCCAACGTGATCAACCAAGAAGCAGCTTAACTGATCTCCACAGCCAGAACCCACATACTTGAGACAGAGTCCTCAAAATCCCAATACCTGCACAGCCGTGGGCTATCTACACACCGACTCTTGTTCCACCCTAACTACAAAATATTTAAAGACACGCTAAAGTGCCACAGATCTGCAAAGTTTAAGAGTGCTTCAACAGAGAGTGACAACTAAAATAAACCTCTCCGCATAAAATCAGCTCTGTGTATTTTTCCACCCTCTATCAAATTACAGCATCCCTAAATTATGTTAAGAGAAGCCCTGTCTCAAATGTGAGTTGCTGTATTTCATCAGCTATCAGAGATGACTCAGGATTACAAGTACTGAAATAAAATGAACATCCTGTTCCAGTTTCTTTAACTAAATTCTCTCCCGCAAATAGCATCGACAAGTGACTCAGTTCAATGTCATAACAAACAGTACTTTTGCTACAGCAATGTACTTGGCAATCAGCAACTCTCACAAATAAATCAGTCACATTTTACTGTAGCTGCTAATCAAAAGATCTTCATTTTATCTTGGGGGGGGGAGAAAAAGGGAGTAATGTATAATAACCATATGGCAAGTAAACAATGTTATTTCCATAATAAGTGGGAAAACTATTCGTCTGCATTTGGATGAACCAATAAATAATGTTTAGGACTATATTTGGCTCCAAGTTGTGACACCAATGTGAGAGCGTATTGCTCTTTGACCAGCAAAAGAGACATCCTTTTCTCTTTCAGACCTTGGTTAAAATATCCCAAGTACTAATGCCAGCCAGGCAAGGGGGAAAACGGTTTATAGCACAGCAGCACCAGCCTGCTCTAGATCAGAATCACCTGTGCAGTGAATTAACATCATTTGGGGGCTGCTCACAAGCTGTACCTGTACACTATTCTAGGGGGTTTTTAATGCACTAGATAGATACAGTGCATCTCTTCCACATGCCCAGTTCCAAGCAGTGACTTTATTGCCACCCTCGGTCACGTCACTGCTACCAAAGCATAAATATCTCTGCACTATTGTCTGTACTCACAGTTTCTTACATTTGGGAATCCTAGTAAAACGCAAGTCGTCGCCCAAAGCCTCTTCTCAAATAGCGCTCTTTGCTCCTGAGCAGTCAACCAAGTTACCACACATTACATTTTGCATTATGTTTGGAAAAAACAAAACACAACCGACGTCATTATGATATCCAATTCTTGGTAAATAATTCTGGATGAAAGGACATGCCATAAATTTTGCATTATGTTTGAAAAAACCAAAACACAACCGACGTCATTATGATATCCAATTCTTGGTAAATAATTCTGGATGAAAGGACATGCCATTGGGAGAATCCGTTCATTTCCATCAAACAAAAATCTCATTAAAAATAAGCTCCTTCTCACCTGTAGCTAACTCAATAATTAGGTGTAGCTACATTAATTAGTTATAATCCAGAGATTACATGGGATAATAGCATACTCTAATAAGGAAAAATGATGTTCGGCTTTTGAACATGTGGGTTTGTGGCAATTTCCTTAGAGGGGAGCTATGCTTCACAAAAACTATGGATTCAAACAAAATAGCAATTTTAATTCTTTACCGTGAGAAGTGAATACGAAAACAGTTCTCAGGAGCCCAGGAAACCAACCTCACTGTTTCTTTGGCCACCCTCTTCCAAATGTCGGGTAGTTATTTTGAAGCTTGGGTTTTTATCGAGTAGTGGAAGCCCCGGGAGCTCCACGCTGCCCCAGCCCAGTGAAGAGAGCGGCCTCGGCCCTTCGGGAGAGACCAGAGCACCTGCCAAGGCAGGGCTTTAATAGCACACAGGTGAGACCCGGGCAGCCAGCACTGTATGGCACATTATGGTCAGAGGGTTCATCTTCTCATCAGGAGTGTTGCAAGCAAGGTGGCAGGGCCACGACTGGATCATCAGAAGTGAAGGTTTCCTTTCTTGCTGCAGACCAGGTGAATCAAAACAATTAGCTTGCGTTCCCCTTCTCTACAGCCCTTAATAACATCCCTATCAACCCCCCCCACTGATAACCTTCAGCTGCCCACTTGCCTATCAACTCATCTTCCTGATCTGCACAGTGTGGTTACGCCTGGTCATATATACAAAATTCAAGCAATACACAAAACCTCCCATTATTCAGCACCTTGTTTCACCCTGACAAACAAAAGCAACATCTGTACCGCTTCCCCATTTGACCTGCCAGTTTTCTGCTAGATTTTTCAACATCAGAGTCTCACCACGAGAGACAGACTGCACAGCAGTCTCCCTCAAAAATTAAACAGGCAGCAGGGCATTGAATTTCACCGCAATACAACCATAAAAGGACTAGCAATGAAAAGTGAGCACAGATTTTGGGGACGGTAATGCCAGGTTTGAAGGTTTTGATGGATGGGGTTGCTTTTGTTATTTTAAGTGGTGACCTATCCTATGTACCAGTGGAAAGCAGATTCCCCCCTTAGCCCCGCAGATTCGCAACACTTATTTTTTTACATCTGAAATCATGCGGTGGTGGTTCAGGCATTCCCATGGATAAGCTTTCAACCCTCTCTTTTCAACTTAAGAAACAAAGTTGTAGTCTTCCAAATAGCTTTACAGTGACTTCATATTTAACTTGCAGCCCAGCAGGTCAGAATACTCTTGATCATCTTTAACACACTTACTCATGCGGTGCAGATATGACAATATCAAAGCAAAGGCAGTATTTGCAGAATGCCTTCTTTAAATCACATAAAAGTTAGTTCAAAAGAATTATTTGTTCAAACCCTAACAAACTTCGTGCTATGGAACTATCCACAGAAACATGACGAACATACACCAAGCGATTTTAAAACACTTATTCTACAGTGATGCTACCAAAGTTACGTGTTTTCTTAAGCAGTTGTAGAAAGGCAGATGCATGGAAACAAATGTATTTTTATCTTGTAAAACTAAACATTTTTCTGCTGAAGAGAAAGACATACTGTTTTTAATGTAGATCTGTTTTGAAAAGGACACAGCTGTTGCTCATTCACTTACCCCACTGCTGCCGTAGTCTCCAACAGCTTTTTACTGCAAATTCAGGCTCAGTCTTGGGATGTTCAGATTTTGTTTGAAACCCTTGAGTGGGAACCCCCACAAAGTGGCTTCATGCTGCCAGGACAGTTAGCACGCTGGGATGCCACTGTCTCGCCCAAGACTTCTACATCAAATGCACAGTCCAACTTTTTGATAGTTTGGAGGTTTCAAGCTGTCCTAGAGTGGTATTTGAGGTCCTAAATGCTGCCGTCAGCCCAATGCGCTATTTCTGAGCCCTTGCCCGCTTGCCCACCCCTGGGAGAGCCTGGGAACGCTCCCTGCTCTGCTGAAGAGTCCTGCTTTTAATGGGTTTCTTCAACAGTTCCTTCTGTCACTGCTGAGTAGATAAAAGATCAAACTGAGATTAATTATAGCAATAATTAATAGCTGACCTTCCAGCATTTAAGCCAGACATCTTGCCTTCTGAAAGAGCCTGTCCTGCAGGTGCAAGGGACAGTTTTGATGCTGCAGTTCTTCATGCTGAGTTACTCTTCACCCATTTACAGATGTGCAATTTGACATATTTTATAAATCACTGCCTCAAAACAAGACCAAAACAACCCAAACCACTCTCATTTTCCATTTGCAAGACTCAGTGCTTTTTCAGAAAGCAGAAAAACATTTATTTCGGTGGTAGAGGGAGAGCAGGCTTTGTTTTCCCCAATACTAATCACTCCTGTCCTTGCATACAGAGGTATAAATCTAGATGCCAGGGATAACCAGGTGAGACAAAGCTTACCCACTCTAGATTTAATTTAATTATTTTATAGCACAGATTAGAAAAAGATCCCTTTAAGATCACTTGAGCTAGCCTAGAGTTAAAACAAGACGTCCCCACTTCCCAGCAGAGTCCTGGTCCCCAGGGCATGGTGGCGAGGAAGGACAGCAGGTGACCCAACCCACTGCCTCCTCTGCCCCGGCCGCACGCTGCCTTCACTCCACGGGGCCTTGGTCGCAATACATACCATATGAACATCCAAGAACCCTCTAAATATCCAGCAGCAGAGCACTACATGGTTTTCTGGACGGCAAACAGCCACTAGCGTAAGCCACAAGTCCAGCAGCCTCTCCTCCCCCACCCCGCTTCTCCCTCCATCACTTCCCTCAAAAATTGGTGTAGCAATAGGTATTTCCAAACTGAGCCAGCCTGGTGAGACAGACTCTGGGCTTTGGTATTCGGAAACACCACAGGCTTGGTTTAAGCAGATATTTTGTTATTTGTTCAGCTATTTTCCCCCACATCTTGGCATCTCATTGAAATGGGCTTTACTAGGCACTTACATAGTAGAGCTGTAAAGAAACCAGCTGGTTAATTTAAAAGAGTGCAGTCCTTCCAGCATTCCCCTCTGGGATTTACTTGAAGCACACAGAAAAAATTAATTTGTATCACTTTTTCTACCACATCATTAGTTTTATTTCCAAATCCATATGCTGGTGGAAAAAAAGTCTCAGTATCCCTTCTGCATTAAGCTACAAACTTTGCAGGGGCAAAAGAGCTACTATGTTATGAAAAGAAATGTAACAGCAGGACTACAGTCCCACTTGCAATCCAAAGCCATGAAGATGCTACTGTCCCTACCAAGAGTACATTTTGTCACTAAAATAGTTGCTGCTGCAGGCCAGAGTTAGCCCAGATCGACCACATATCAATAGAGAACATCTAACATATACCTATACAGGTCTTAGCTGCAGCCCCCTGGAAGGGACGGTGACAGACGGTGCTGAGGACCTTCTATGGAGCTGACAAGGGACGAGCTTAGGATGGGGCAAGGTGCCGAGCCTGCGAAGCTGATACAGGGCAGAAGGAGCAGAGAGACAGGCAGGGTCCTGAAAGCCCTTGAAGGTGGCAGGGTAACAAACAGCTGAACCGCCGGAGCCACAAGACTTTGGTCAAGCCACAAAGCAAGGCTGGAGGCAAAGGAAGGCAAAAATCATCTATAAGCCTATTTCAGCTGAAGACATGGGAGCAAGAAGAATTTGAAGGAAGAAAGGGGGGTATTGCCCTGTGGGAACGATGCATATGTAGACATACAGCTATTTTAGTGACCCCCTTTTAGGAGGATCAGGTATTGTTGTTTAGACAGCCTGAACAGCAAATCCTTCCAAGGCCATGAAGCGAACCAACAAACCCTTATCCTACCCTTGCCCCCAGAAACTACCCATTAAAAGGGTACTCCACAGTTCTCACGTGGTGTCCTGCACCCCATCTCCCAGTGCAAGGCATGATGGTGACATTCAAAAGAAATCCAGTTCCACACAGGGCCAGCCCACCAGATGTCAGAGATGCAGAGCTACCCCAGCAAGTCTGCAGAGTATTTACAAAGCAGTTTGCTAAATTATACAAAGGGAATAATTTGCAATGTAATGGTGTGTTTGCATTCTGAATATCTGATTTCCTGTTCAACAAATAACCTAAACACTCCCAACCAAATGAAATGTAGACAAGACTTACAATGTTTGAAGAAAAGCACTCATCCAGAAAATTAAGGTCAACACAGAACAGATGGTGCCTCTGAAAAATGTGGCTTCAACATTTATCTTTATGTAAAATAAAAATCTTTTAAAAACCTCCGGCTGTTTGGTGACAGTCCTACTTGAAATACTGAATCTTGCACTCCATGGATAATGAAGAAGCACTAAAAAATTACTTCAAAATACTAAATCTAAATAAAGTTCTCTCAACTACTGTGCAATAAGATTTTGTGGGCATGTAAATACATATCAATAAAAGGTAGATTCAATCGTTTCTGTAACTGCTATAAATATTGCGAGTGCTCTCCCCATTTCCATAAATATGACCCACGACTCCCAAGTGAAAAGCTTTTTCATTTGCAGCAGTCAGGAAAAAAATGATCCTTTCTTCTTTATCAAAGTCTTTTGAAAGGCTGAATTTGAAACCCCGCGCACAGGGAGTTGTGAACAACTTGTTACAATGATGCATGAAATGCCTTCTCCAGCCTCGGAGGATTCAATCAATGGGATTGCAAGAGGATCGCTGTTATCCTGGAGGGCAGGCAATGTCATACCTACCTGGGGAGTGCAACAGGGGCTCTAATTGGGCAGGCCTGCAAATTACTTTGGTAATGCAGAAATGAGCTGGAACAAGCAGAAATAATAAGAGACAGACCTGTCAAACACCCAATGAGTAATAACATGTTAGAGACAAATCAGAATTATATTAAAGAAGTTGAGCAGTGGCATAAGCAGGAGTGCAAGTAATCACACGGCAAGGTGAGCAACAGGCAGGGGAAGGCTCAGCAG
Organism: Aptenodytes forsteri; assembly: GCF_000699145.1. NCBI lineage: Eukaryota > Metazoa > Chordata > Aves > Sphenisciformes > Spheniscidae > Aptenodytes > Aptenodytes forsteri. Next base: position 745,277 of record NW_008795122.1, on the reverse strand, counting down.
GACAGCAGGTGAGCCACCTCCGCGGCTGCTAGCGAAGACTTTCTCAGAACAGGTAAAACAGCGGGCAGTGAGAGAAAACACAGAGCTGCACAGCAGGGATCTTTCAAGTTCACCTGAAACAAGAAAAAAAAACAACCCAAAGTCCACACATCCTGGGCCAGAGTGAAACAAACACTTTTGGAGGAAGAGGAAACACCCGCAGTACCTAAAAATACAGTCCCAGGGAGACATCCTCCCGTGCGTCACCGACAAAGCACCCTGCTGACAGCCAGGGCCCTCTGACAGGCTGTTACTTCTGATCACTGGCTACGCACATGACCCAAATCGCTGCACACATCACCCTTAAGTTAATTCCTCAGTGGCCACCTTCATGCCTGGACTGAAGAAATAGCATGTGATAACAACTGCAGCTCACCAGCTTCGGACATCAAAACAGCCACGGCCACAGAAGGAGCTATCTGCTCATAACACCCAAAAAAAGATCAAAATTAGCCCAGTGAAAATAGACTGCTGAAGCACATCCACAAAAACACAAGGTAATTACAGATCTACTATCAGGTTTTGTTTGATGGTCACCAGATATCCAATAGAGCAACCATTATCAATGCACCTCTTTTTTTCCAACGTGGCTTCCAGACATTTGCATCTACTAGAAAGACCCAGATTTTTGTAACTCACACCTTCAGCTACAACACTGATGAAGTTGCACAGAAGGCTTCTGCAAATCCACTTCGCTAAAATCTATGGGAAGCTTATTGCAGCAATTTTCCCGAGTTGACACATCCTTCTTACTGGCTTCATGATACTGACTTACTGATGTTTTGGGTCCCGCTTCCTCTAGAAATTACCTCTGATTCCCTGCACTACTGGGGAAAATATGCTCAGCAAGAACATTTAGACTCACTGTCCCTAGCAATGGGCCCTGCCAGCAGTAAAGCACAGCCGAAATGAAACTAGATTGCGCGTACCAGGAAAAAGCTTTCAAGAGTGGCTTTTGCACAGGGGTTTCTTGCTTCAAGGTCATCCCAAACCACATCACAGACAGCTCTGATAAGCAACAGCACAGCAACAGCTCACCAGTCTTACAAATAGTAGAGAGTAGATCAAGTTCTCTTTCTCTCCCTACCTAGGGTTTTTAAAAACTAAATTAGATCTTTTCTTTTTCTTTTAAGAGACGGTTGTGTTGATTTTGTCAGTTCTATTGCCTAGCCAAGCGCTGCTGCTGCACATAGAAATGTCTATCTGCATCAGGCCTTGACTCACTATTTCTAAAAATAAAATAAGTCATATTAATTTGTTCCTCCGGCACCTGGTGTTTAAAGTTATTTCTTGGCAACTTCCGTTCTTGGCATTTAAACATTTTTCATATTCAGCTGAAGTCTGACAGCACTGTTGGTTATCCTTCTCTGCCTCGCTAATAATTTGGTTGGTGGCATGCAGGTGGGTTTCTCATAATTAAAAAACCCATTTGCAAAGTTTACATTAGGTGATCTGAAAAAAAATAGAGCACTCCATTCAAAGGTTAAATATAAGTAGGCTGCAGAGCTCCATGAAAATATTGCATAATTTAGAGATAAAAATAGTTTTGCTTTATTCAAGCTAGACAGGATAGGTAGATTTTTACTGCAATCAGCCTAAACCTCATCTCTCCAAGTTACATGCTCAAGCTGATTACAGAAAATTAAATTTAGTATTAATCAACCTATGAAGGAGGAAATTACAAAAATTAAGCTAATGCATAAATCATAGAAAATAATGGTGGAAACGGCTACAGATCATTTAATGCATCTTCATGCTTTTTTCATATTCAGCTGAAGTCTGACAGCACTGTTGGTTATCCTTCTCTGCCTCGCTAATAATTTGGTTGGTGGCATGCAGGTGGGTTTCTCATAATTAAAAAACCCATTTGCAAAGTTTACATTAGGTGATCTGAAAAAAAATAGAGCACTCCATTCAAAGGTTAAATATAAGTAGGCTGCAGAGCTCCATGAAAATATTGCATAATTTAGAGATAAAAATAGTTTTGCTTTATTCAAGCTAGACAGGATAGGTAGATTTTTACTGCAATCAGCCTAAACCTCATCTCTCCAAGTTACATGCTCAAGCTGATTACAGAAAATTAAATTTAGTATTAATCAACCTATGAAGGAGGAAATTACAAAAATTAAGCTAATGCATAAATCATAGAAAATAATGGTGGAAACGGCTACAGGAGATCATTTAATGCATCTTCATGCTTGTCCCACACCAGAATCAACTCCCCCCTCCCCAAGCCATTCCTGACAGGTATTTGTCCAACCGTTTTAAAAATTTACACACAACACAGGTACCAGAAGCCACCAGCCAGAGCCCTCCAGGGCCCCACCAGTCCTTCTGCTACAGACCTTTCCCTGGCATCCTCCAGCTATCCTGATTTGGGGTATCCCCCGGTCCCTGCCCTGGTGGGAATGCATGGCAGGACCTGACCAGAGCAGAAGTACCAGCTCTAACAGATCAGTTGCTAATGGCTGCACTTCCCACCTAGCAGGAGGTGTTTTTTCCTTTTCTTCAGCAAAAAGTAAAAGCAAGCTTCACCAGCAGGTCCTGCACAAGCAGTTTTTACACTGCTGGACCGCTGTGCCCAGCAGGGCAGACAGCATTGCCGTGTCCGGAGCCACAGCTTTCCACCCGCGCGCTCAGAGGCACTGGTAACTGGTGCTGGGTTGGAAGGGACGACCTTGCCCTACCTGCTGTGGGGCCATACAGGTACCCACAGACCCCGCACCAGGAACCGGCACCATGAGAGCCCAAGCTGCGCAGCTGTAGCACAAAAGCACTCCTCGAAGCAGCACTGGCAGGCAGGTCCCGGGGAAGCGGCAGCCTCTCCTGGTCGCACCAGCGAGCTCTCCACAACTGGCAGGTTGCTTGCAATTTTGGACACAGAACTGCAGCACTTGGCACCTCTGGAAAAAGAGCAAACTCAAATACCTAACTATAAAGAATCTGAGCTTAGGAATACATATTCTTAAACGTCTCTTGATTTAGAAAGAAAAATCTACACATTGGCTGTGGCTTTCAGCTTTTCCATAGCATTCAGCGTCTTCATAAATTATGAATTTATCATCTGATAGATCTGCCCTACCACCTTATCCTGGTTTTACAGATGAGAACCTATTGCCTGCACAGGACCTGATCCAAATCATGCTTGAAGTTGGTGCGATCTCCTGGCCATCCCCACAGGGCATACGGCAGACCTGGGCAAGCGTGGTTCCAAATTTCCCCAACAGTTGTCCAGGACTTTGCAAGACCATTTCACCATCTGGCCATGAACCTGAAGAAAGCTTGGTAGAGGGCTCTACTGATACACAACAACATACAACTACATTCCTGTGGAGTCTCAGTTAATGACGTAATAAGCCAATTTTGTCTTTTATATGCCAATTTATCTAACACATAGCAGCTAGTCAGCCCTGCAGTGACTGCACTGCTTCAGGTTCTCCACTCTGCAGAGCAGATACCATCCCATTTAAACTTGTATAGTAAGGAAGCATTTAGCTCTGAAGGTACATTTACAGCAGAAGAATTCTCTTTTCTGAGCTAAATCCTGATATTTTACTCCTTCCCTAATCTTGCTCCCTAGGGAACATACAAATCCGGACTGTCTTTATCAGCTGGGAGGGTAGGAAGGCAGTTTTAGATGAAGCTCTTATAACTGCATTGTTTTCTTCCTGAGAAAAATCAGCCGCAATTTAGAGAAATTAAAAAGCTAAATGAAGTCCTTAAGTGTTCCCCTTAGTCACTTCCAAACTTTTTTCTAATCCCTTTGAACTCCATCCTCTGTAGTTTAGTCAACAGCTTGTTTAGGATTAATTTTTTCCATCCCAATTACAAGACGCTGTGTATGTTTATACATGTTATATACACACACACATACAAATGTCCATCACAGAATAGATTAAAAAGCATAATCCTTATAAAGAGCCATAGCAATTTCAAATTCTGTGGAATCAAGAATAAAGGAATTAGTAGCATGATTAAGGCTGAAGTCAGAAAGTGCATTTCTGAATGAATTCCTGAAGGGCTTTGCTGAAAACTTCAACCTCAGTTTTCAGGCAATTGCCCCTGGTTTGGTATGTGCCTTCCAATGGGAACACAACAGCTTTTTTTTTTGTTTTGTTTTAATGGGAGCCATGTCCCCATGAGTGGTTCCCGCCTTCAGCCAGCTCCAATCTCCCTAATTATGCAGAAGCAAACAAAAGCACCCCAGCAAAGAGGCTGTTAAATCAGCCTGGCACCCAGCCCTGTAAGGGCTGGGTGTTTCTGTGGTCCTAAGCAACCACGTCCCCACACATAAAATAGAGCAGGCACTGGGGACATTGAGCATTACCAGCAGTGGCTGAAGTACCACCAAGCCACTGAGGCAGGCAGAGCCCCTCTGAGCTCCCCAAACACAGCACCTGGAGCTCCTGCTCTGGTAGGGGCCACAAGCCCCTGCAAATGGCCAAGCGAACGCAGCAGCCCAGAGCAGAGGCCTTGCAGGGACCAGCACCTCCGGCACCCACACACGGCCCCGCAACAGCCTCAGACGGCATCGCCGTGTCCCTCGCTCCACCCGCAGCGGTGGAGCTGGGATTGCTGGAGAACCCACTAAGAACCCACCCTTGGAGGATGCTCCAGGCCACCCCAAGCAGGGCATCCAGCCCTGGCTGGCCAGGGGTTCCCTGGGACACCCGTGCTCCCCGGCAGCGAGGGCCCAGGCTCACCCCGCAGCATCGCACAGCAGGGGGAGCGTCTGGCTCAGGCACAGCATTCGTTAGCTCTTCTGCAATCGTTAACAGAGCCGGGACGGGGAGTCACAGCCCTGCAACCTTCTCGGTAACATGTGCTGGTGCTGGACTAAGGGGAAACTCCCAAAATCAACCAACTCTCGCTCAAGAGCTAGCCACTTGCAAGAGCTGCAGGGAGAAAGCAGTGCACCTCCCTGGACACCTCTCAAAAGCACTGCCAGAGACCGCGCTAGGCAGTGCAAAGAGTTGCTTGGCAACATAAACAGTATGTCCGAAAGGGCACATCTATGCATATTTGAGAGAAGCAGGGGAACAACCTGGCAGCTGAGAACCCACGGGCCACAAAGCAGCCCAGGAAACTCCCTCAGAAACACTCAAAACCCCATCGCTTTTACTGATTCCTAGTCCTAACAAAGCACTTGGGGAGCTGCTGATCAAAACTGCCTTATAGAACAGGAAAGGATCCTGTTTTGGGGGTATGGACATGGGCTGCAGAGGATGACCATAGCACAGCCAGGTCATTAGCAAAACACAAGCATTAACATCCGTGAAAAATTTAAGGCCCCAACAGGCTGCAGGGAACAGCATTTTTCTACTAAACACTCCCCTGGGTCCAGAGAAATGCATGCACTAACAGAACACGGCTGACATCCCTGTAATGCTGCTAAGGGTGTCATCTGTACAGACTGCACTGACATGGGAAAAACATTTCATACAGCCCGCAGCAGCTTTGCGCAAGCAGCACTAGCTGCAAATAGCTTTACTGGAACTTGTGTGATGCTGAAGAGCGGCATTATTGGAGTGCACAGGACTGCAACCTGCCAGCTTTAAGTTAAGGGTAAAGCTAATTAATTGAGTTGTGAAAGCAGTGATTATCTATCGCATGCCTTGGTCCAGCATTTATATTTGTTCTCACAGAATCATCCCATTTTCACTGTGGATGTGGAGTGCATGACTCTTACCACGCATCCAAGGTTAGGACAGTGTTTCACAGTACAGGAGTGCTTTTCCACTTTCAGGATCAATGGGAAAGATTCTTGCTGAGGGTGGACAGAAGGAACACATGGAGGACTGCAGCAGACATACAGCAAAACTCTCTCCACTGCCACGTTGCTGCAGTCTGCCATCAGTCCTTTTGTTAGGGCAGGTAAGAGGAGATGAGCTGTTGTGGGGTGATGAGAGCTGGGCATCTTGTGACTGTATTGGGATTACTCAATTGCACTTCAGCACTGTGCAGTTTGTGTCCAGACACATGAACACCTTCCAGGTTTTTTTCCTTTGGGAATCTGTATTATCTAGAATGAGATTACCCTAACTGCAGCCTTACCTTTAATATCTTGGGAAGACATCTGTAAAGAGACTCCCTAATGACCTAACCACTGGGCACCCATGAACTGCCTTATAGTGTCAGAGTAATTCATGACAACTGCTTGTTTACATGGAGAAATACATCTGTCTCTCTGTACACCGAGGTGATATGATCCAAACAGATGTGCGGCAGGTTCCCAGATTCCTCTGCAAGCTGAGAACTCACTATCTTGACACTGATACCTCTGAGGGAAACAACTTTCTTGTGTTAGGTTCACTGGAAGATCAGAAGACCTTGAAAAGTTACTATGATTATATTTACTTTAAGTCAAGTCCACGTGACTTTTCAGGGCAGAGATTTCCCCTGCAAAGAAGTAAAAGTTTGTTAATAAACTGAAATAGTTTCACATAAGAAACAGGGAGGCAGGAATGCTACTAACCTTGAAAACATGAAGACCAGCCTCTTGCTTTTTTCCTCCCAACTGCAAATCAATCATCCACTTGACAGCAAGCTTTTAATCTTATGCCACTTAGCAGCAGTAATCATCTCACTTTTTATTTGGAATTTGTGAACAAGTATTCTGTTTATTAGCTTAATAAAAGCTCACATGCATAGAGCTACAAACATCAGGCACCTCAGCACACACTAACACAGGGTTCCCCACTATTTCAACCTTCTTTATGCTGCAGAGAAGCCAAGACCACCAGGATTTGAGATCCATAGTGGAGATACCCCAATGAGTATCAAGTCCCCACCATGTTCACTTGCTACCTTTACAGCTACTACTGGAAAGCACAGCTCTCGCACCATACTTACATCTCATTTACCTCTGGAACATGTCATATATACTTCACAGGTTTAGAAGTCCTCTTGGCTTCCTTCTCACAAGCATATCAAATGTCTTAATGCAACACTGCATAAGAGGTTGTCCATGCATCTAGACTATACATGACTTTTTAAAACAAGTAGGCAATTTAAAGTCCCTGAGTTACACATCACCTCCTTACACCACTTCCCCAGAAGTCATCACATGCTTTCTGGTTTACCGATTAGCACTGTTCTTCCCCAATAGCATCCTTGGGTGATCTCATGAGGCATGCCACCCTCTTGTGTCCAAGACAAGTTTCACTAGTTCCACCTGGAAGCAGGTATCAGGATAGCACTTTACCAGACCAGAGGCAAACAGCCCTCAGGCGTCTGTCTCTCTAAACCTCCCTTCAGAAGTTTGTTGCTGCTGCTGATTACATTTAAAAGAAAGTTCAGTATTTCAGACCAAGCAAGGAACCTTTGCCAATTAGAAGCAATTTTCAACGAATCATCATGATAGAGTACCAAAAGCAGAAGTATCAAATGTAAGCAACTTGTAAACATTAGTGACATAGTAGCAGATTCAATTCACACGAATGACCACAGAGACAACTCACAATTCAGAAATAGCCTTTTGTCATGAAGTCTTTATGGCTTGACAGAAAGAAAGTTAGATTTGTTTTTGAAATGGTTAGTGCAATTTTTTATTTGAGAGGTCAGCTATAAGAAGAGTTAAACAGATGAATCCAGTATGACACCTCAGCTTCCAAGCTGTTTTTGAACCTGATCTGAAATATGGCACTGGACTCTTATCTAGAGTCAAGGCATTTGTGATCTCAGAAACAAAACCACAGCTATTTTCCCCAGGAGATGGTGGTGGTGGGGTTAAGTTCTTTAAGGGATAATTCGTATCTCATAAAACAGAGGAAGGAAAGCTTAGCAGCTTAACAGCATCAGAAGTGCAGCTGCGTGCTTGGCCAGTAGCTCTGCAATCCACACATACAGCTTCATCTAATACATAATTCATTTGGAAAAGTGAATGAAGGAAGGAGAAGTAGGCAGCCTCAAAGAGACAGGTAATGCAGCATTTGAAAACAGTTCTTTCCCGGAAATTCAGACTCCTGCAAAGTAACCTTGGGCTTTTACACCAGCAGTGGCTACAAACAGCGCATTCTCCAATGCTGTCTGAATTTAGATCCTCCTCTCCTGCTATTTCATGCAAAGCAAGAATGAATATCCAAGCTTCTATCCAAAGCAATAAAATCAGTGTCACTTTCCTTGACAGTGATAATGGTGTTTATGGAGAATTTTTCTTTTAAGTAGCATACACCTTTTCGGAATCAGAAGTCAAGCTTCAAGACACTCACCATGTTTTCAGCTTTCATCTGAGTTATCCATTCTTTAATTTAGGAGACACCACTAGGTGCTGGCACCACCATTTCCTTATACTTATTGCTTTTACAAGCTGTATTCTTTCCAAGGACACCTAGTTCACTGGAGCATCTTTGCTCTTCCCCCTCATTTCTCTTCCAATACGAAGAACTCCCATTAACCCTAATGGAAGTCAACGTATGTGCACACAGGACATAATAGACCTTTTAAGGCTATATGGCTGACCAACAGAAACAGAAAGATACATACATGTAACTGAAATTTTCTTCCATTTAGCAAAGGGTACCGAGTTTTAATTGAGACTCTTCAACCGTTACCCTTACTTTCTTATACCCACCTTCTCCCCCTACCCCCTTAATTTATGGGGAAGACTCACTGTGCTTCCCTAAGCAAAACAAGAAATAGATCACATCAAGTTCGCTTCATAGACCAAAAGGTAAAAAAAACAATAAAGGACAAACTGGTTCACAGTTAACTATAAATAAAAGTGCAATAAGTGTTCAAGTAGAGTGTAGAGTTTAAGCAAGCTGTACAACCACATTTGGCATAGTCATCTTTTAAAGGCTCTGCGTGGGTCCCTCCCATTACTGACAGCAGGGAGAAGAGGCTGAACACTATTAGCTGGTGCTGGATTTACAGGTCCTCGTCCATTGCCTCTCCCACTACCTGCATAAGTGTGGCCATGATTATACATAAACGGAAATCCACTTGATTCAGGTCCAGTTTGTAAACCATTTCCTAAAAAGACAGAAAAAAGGTTATCACGAGTTCCATGGACTGAAATCACTGCTCCCTTACATAACTTTAGCAACAGGGAACGCATGGAGTTTACGGCAACCAGCAAACCCTGAGCACCAGAAGGAAAAGCCCCTCGGGCACTGCAAGACCCTAAACCACAGCTTACCTTTTTTTCCCCTTCCCAAACTACCTCCCCTCCATCCCTACCACCCGCTCTCAGCTAAAGCAAGAAGAGTCACAGAGTTGCATGCTGATTCTTTGCCCAAGAGACTGGAGTCTCATGAAACTAGACTGGTGCTTTCAGAAACATGCACTGGCTTGTAGGTCACACACCAAGATGTTCCAGAGAGACAACAGGGCAGCAGAAGTCAAGGAGAAACCAGCAAAAGAAAAGCAGGCTACACAAAGTTCCTTGCGTCATTCCTCACTACCAGGCACACAGAAATAGAAAGCTGCCTTGTGAAGTCCAGCCACAGAAGCAACTCAGCTAGCACCGAGTTCTCATGAACCTCAGCCTCACAAGCATCACTGCTCATGTTTTGCTAGTAGGAAGAGGGACAGAGCTGAAAAGGCAGAATGATGACAGAAGCACAGGGAGAGAAGGAAGAGACAAAAGGAAATCATTGCATTTAAAGACCACATAAGAAGCAGGAAGAGAAAAAAAGAGGCTTCAGAAGACATGCACAAGTGCAGTGAAAACAGCCAAAGCAGGGACACCAAGGAAGTACCTACACACTAATTGTGCTGAAAGCCTACTCGCCTCACCCTGGCACTGAGGAAAGACTGGCCTGAAAGCACTGCCCTTCTTTGCTCAGAATCATTTATTTTCAAAGGAACAGAAAGGGCTCGTAAGAGAAGTAAAATAAGAGAAATGAAAATCATGTTACTAAAGAGGAAGCAGACAGTCACTGAATTGAAGTGACAAAGCTTTTTAACAGCAAGTTATGAATCAGTTTGCTGTCATCCACCAGCAGAGCTTAGCTGTACAACACCAGGTACCGAGTCTGGGCATCATGTAGGCAGGCCACAACTGAGGTTCCCTCTCAGCTTACACCCACTCAAGTCTTGAAGCATTTTCTTATTTAAGATTCAATGTTTAAATACATCACAAAATGATCCAGCCAGGTGAAATATTGGAATTCAGATTACTACCACTTCTGTTTTGGGGAGCTAACCTGGCAGGAAAGCCAAGGTGACTGGCAAGATTAAAGCAAGTCATTTTTAAAGCCAACATCTCGAGTGGTTTCAAAACAGAATTTCAAGTGCTGCAAAAGCTCTTTGAAAGCATCAAAACAATTTAGGACTAGTCAAGTCCTTTTACATGATACAGGAACCTTGAATATTCTGATCTCTTCCTCTGCTAGGGAAGAAATCCCGAAACCATTATTCAGGAAATGTTCATGCTTACGTGCTTGCAGGTTCAGGCCCCAGTCTAAAAGACTTTTTAAAGCATAGTACACTTTTGCCCCAGAGTGGAGAACCCTCAGCAAGATAAATTTCTTTTTATTCCCATTAAGTGTTTCTCATCCCTTCACTTTCACAAAATGAAAAAACTTACCCAGTGGCCCGAAAGTACAAGAACCCATATTACTTGATGCAGAACTATTATTCTGTTCACCCTGTGCCTTCAGAGAAATGTAAAAAAAAAAAAAGAGACATGGATCAGAGAGAAATTTCACATTTTTACAGAAAAGGGCTGATTTTTTCCTGTGTTCTTATAGTGGCTCCACATGGAATTTATCTGCTACTCTAATTATTGGCTCATTTTTGTCTATATATCACTTCAAGTCTATTTTTCCAGAAGAGTCACATCTGATCACAGCCTAGTGTGAAATATTCAGAACAAAGAGCACTTTATGCCAAAAGCCTCAGACAAGTTTAACATACCAGTTTGTTCTGCCCGACGTGTTCCGAGTTGGGCTCACTGAAGTTTGGCACTTCTGAGTATACCATGCAGAACCTGGGGAGAAATTAGGATTATGAGGAAATTCTAAAGCCATTTTTTAACAGAGTTCTCAACTCCACAACTCAAAGAGCGTATGTTCTTGACATATCCCACCACCTAGAAGTAACTAACCCAAACCCCACTGTTCAGAGAGTATCCATAGGTATTAAAAGGCTCTTTGATCCCTTTATAGGCTTGCGGCGAAGCTGTCATATCTTCCTGGTGAGGGTGTTTCAGTCAAGCAGAGGCAAGTACACGTTTACTCTAGGAGGTAAAATGGCCTTAAGAAAACAAAAGGTGATGAAAGGGCTCCCTTCACCTCTCTTCCAGCTGCACAATCTTGTCCAGCACCCACTCACAAGGTCACCTGAGACACAGAGTCACCCAGCCTGCTCCCAGACTGTGACTGCATTAGATCTCTAGGGAAAACTTAAACACTCCCACACACTCCCATGCTATGGAGTGCCCCATTAACATAGTAGCACAGCAGAGTCCAAAACAGGGAGTGAAATTTAAAGCATCCTTTTCCACTCAAGGGAACTATGGAGGAATAGGCCCCCCAACTCACCACAGGGAAGTTATGGCAAAGGGAAAGAAAGAGTTGGATGATTACGCAGCTTGGACTGGTTAAGCAGAAGTGGAGCTCCCACCTCCTGCTGGGAGGCACAACCCAGATGAGGACTCGCCTCACTCCAGCCAGTAAGCCCACAGGATGACACTTCTGAGGCAATGGCTTTGCACCAAAGAAAACCTGCAGGTCATCCCTCACAAAATCCAGCTGAGCACTGGGCATTTTTGGACCATCCGAGAAAAGAGGTGGCCAACCCGCAGCCCCACTTCCCTGATGACTACAAGACCTCACACGGCACTTTGTGCAACAGCAGAAGCACTCTTCCGGTTAGAAAATGTTGCTATTTTTCCTGTTGCTTGTCAAGTATGTTACTCATGTTTGTTCTTAGTCAGGAGGAGTTGCCGCCTCAGTTTGTGGGCAGTTTAAAGAAGGTTTAAAGAGGCTTGCTTCTGTTTAGATATGATTCACTGGAGTTACCTCTGTCTTCCTTCCTGGCACTGCTTGTCTCTAAAGCATGACACACATACACAAGGCTTCCACCAAAATAAAGTGGTTATTCAAGCTGAGGCCTAAGGAAGCAATGCAGATGAAGTCCCTTGTCATTTATACAATTCCCCCCCCTTCTAGGTAAAACCCAGACCTGTGCCATGATGGAGGACGATTTTCCTCAATATACCTAGAATCCAGAGAGGGTCAGAGCTCATTACCACAACAGCATGTAAAAACCTCACACCACAGTTGCCTGTACTGTACCTATCCATGACCAATCAACAGGCTTTTGCTGCCCTAGCTTCCATTTACTAAGAGCCACCATGTCTTGTCTTTACCATGACGCTCTGCTGAGAACAGGACATAACACCGCAAGTATAACACGCAATACTTACTCCCCAATTTTATGCAGCTCGCCTCCTCGTCCTGTGTAAAGTGTCAGGCATCCTTTCCACAGAGATGCGTACCTGGCCAGAAAGGAGAACACGCAATACTTACTCCCCAATTTTATGCAGCTCGCCTCCTCGTCCTGTGTAAAGTGTCAGGCATCCTTTCCACAGAGATGCGTACCTGGCCAAAGAAAGGAGAAGCAAAGCAGTGTCTCTTTAGTGAATGAGAATTACCACTGTTAAAGAAAGTAGATGCTGCTATCTTCCAAGATTTAAGTATTACATATCAACATGAATGGACTAAAAGAATTCCCAGGGACCCCAACTTTACCACACCAAAATTTTATAGATCTCCAAGTTTTACTTCTAGCAAAAGGTACTGGAAGCTCAGCTGGCTCCTTTGGCAATTCCAGGAAAGCAGCCAATTACTTTGAGACTGGATGCTCTTTCCTTGGCTGGAGCAGCCCTTACAACTGTTCCTGCAGATGAAAGGCATCTCGCCAAAAGCAGTATATGTGTTACCATTCACTGACAACTCTCAGTTCTGCTTTCAGCAGGAGCCAAGAATTACCTTTGTTCACTGGAGAATATAAATACTGCTACTGAATACGCAGAATAGGAAGTGCTTACTTTTTTAGTATAGGTCCTTACCAGATTTTTTTTAAAGGCACAAGTTTGACCATCATGTTCCAAGTGACATATAGAAATGCAACGAAACCACTTTTTGATTGAGGAAACATTCACTTACAAGACAGCATGAGTGCACTCTAGTCTTTATAGTGGCACTTGACTTCAGGCACTGGAATTTGAGTTATGCAAAGCTTTCTGTATAATTGTTCCTTTCAGTGAGGGGCATCATGTATGTGAAGAAAATAATGAAAATGCAGACCAGAAACCTAGGTGCAGCCCAAGGGAGTTAACAGGAATATGGGTGTCTTCTAGCAAAGGAATAGGGAGCCCCAGCAATTGCACACTCAGGAGTGACAAATAATCTGGACAAGTCACGACTTCCTTATGCTCCGGTCTATCTCTGGAACATAGATAACAAACCTTCCTCTTGCCCTTTGCCTTACCTGCTGAGACTGGGAGCCATCTGGCTACACACAGAGCCTCGAAGAGAGGCAGCAGGGAGGACCCAGATCAGCAGAAGAGGACCATAATGCCAATGCGACAATAACCTTCTCTGTACTTCAGCACGAGCAGTAAAGCATAGTATCTACAGTTATGGTGCCTGTCTTGGGAGTTTTCCATCCAGAAGCAGGATTAATGCTCTTCACTTCATAATGCTATCTTTCACTTTAAAGATTCCCTCTGTGCTTAACCTTTAATAACCAGCTGGTTGGACAGTCTTGTGGCAGAGCACAAAGGAAAAGAGCTACCAAATAATAAATGTAAGTCAAACATACATTTACTAGGACAAGACCCAGCAAATCATGGGACTGATAACCCCCAGCACAAAGTTATTCCACGTATGCAAGCATTTGTTTTTGTCTCAGAAAGAGCTGGCCATAAAGCACTAAACTCCAGAGCTAACTTTGAATTTAGAAATAAACTGCAGCAGCTTCCTGTAAATGAGTTCATCAGCCAATGACAAAAATCAGCAACAGTGTCTGCGTTTGCAGAGGAATGCATCTACAGCTTGAAATTCAGCAGAAAAAAAAGGACACATTTACATGTGGGGCCTAAGCTTTTGTGCTTCTAAGTGAGCATCCTGCACTGAAAAGTCAGATTAGCCTATAGAGCTGAAATTTACCTGCCTTGCAATGGCAACATCACACACTCAAATTAATCCTATTTGAGTTAAGTATAAAGCTGTGTTTGGAGAACCTTGTATGCCAGCATGAGGGCATTTTTCTTAATATGAGAGGCAAACCAGAACGTATTTAGCTTTTGCCATTTCACTCACTACACAGTCCTAAGTGAACATGCAATTCACGTAAATGAAGGCATGACTTAGCCATCCACTAGGAATAGTGATATCAATTCATAAATTTAATCCATACAAGCCAAACTCACTTTTTGACATGAAGGGATGCAATGACCCTCCCACTTGTTGCACTGAAACACCAGAGCAGCTACAGTAAGCCAGTCACAAAGCAGAGTGCAGTAACAGTGCTGAACAGTATCACTATTAATTTGTTTCAGTGTCATCTACACACAGGGCTTTGTGCTGGCCCAGAGCTCTGGTTTAGTTCCACCCATCTCAGCGCCCCAGCACTCCACGTGCTCTCCACGCAAGCAGGCTTCCCCAGAACCACCTCTGCTGAGGACTCAGCCTATTTCGTGTAAAAGGACATTTGCATAGGAGGAAGCAGCTGTAGTTTTGGTGGCAAGGGTCATCCGATTTCACTCCAAAACCAAGAGCTTCGCTCAGATGAACAACTTAAGAGCAGCTCAGTTAGCAGCTCCACTAAGTAACCTTTTACATACTTTTTCATAAAAACAAATTAGAAGGACCTTACACACACTGTAGTTCCACCATCTCCTGGAGTGCTGTAGGCCAAAGGATCAGTGTAATAGATTTCTAAGTGTAACCTCACTGGCATAAAGAACTCAAATGAAAGTGACTATCACTTTGCTACTGACAATTTAAGTGACATGGAAAAGGATTTTCAAATTGAAACTAGCATTCCTTTCTCACAAACATAAGGTGGTTTTTTTTTTTTTAAATTAAACCAGCTCTGAGATAAATGAACTGCATCTAACCAAACTAACATGCTCTACAGTGTAGCCCTAGTATGAATTTTTATAGTGAATTTGAAAAGCTTCTCCTTCCCTGCCTGTCATTTCCATTAAACCCACTGCAATGAAAAGCAACTTTTCTGCATGAGAGACATTAATCATTCCCTCCTTTCCTTAAGGAGCTGACTGCTAGAGTAAAGAATTGGCTGTAAAAATAAGAACATCCTTTTGACTTCCCCGCTTGATTTACAGACCAGGACCGGCTGGTGCATTTCCCCCCTCCCCCCCAAAAAGAAGTATTTTCCTAAGGAGCTTTTTTTAAAGCCAAACCAAGTCTCTTAAACACCACCTCCTCATTAAAAATACAAGCCCTTCCTAGCCATCGACTAGATTGTATGCTCATGCTAGGCATGTTCTGGGTGGATGAGAAGGTTTTAATTTGGCAAGTGGTCTCAGGGCGCTGCCCCGGTAACAAGGAGCCAGTCCAAAGCGGGGCGAGCTGTGTCATCCGTGCCCCTCAAGAGGCGGCCGAGCCTGCTCACAACCCCGCACCTTCGCCTCGGTGACAAAGGGCTCCCTCCGACCCGGCGCTGCCCCGGAGCGCAGGCAGCGCTCGGCCGGGCCGGGGAGCGGGGCGGCGGAGGCCCATACGCACCCTTTGGTCAGACGGATGATGTCCCCCGGCTGGATGAGGCCGCCGATCTCGTCCCACACGGAGATGGTGATGCTGCCCGTCTTGTCCGCCACTTTGCAGGACCTCACCTCGTGCCCATCCTTCGTCTTGGTGACTCGCCCTGCGGGGAGAAGCGCGGCTCAGGGGGGCCGGGGGGGAGGGATGGCGGGGCTGTGCCCCCCCCCCCCCGCGGGGCACGCGGGGGGGGGCCGGGGGGGGGGGGGGCTCACCTCTGCCAGGGGTTGCACGGCTCCGGTCGCTGGCCAGCCCCAGGCCACCCCGCTCCATGCCGGGGCTGGCGGGCGGGCGGGGGGGGTC
>NW_008795122.1:606224-728929 GCF_000699145.1 Aptenodytes forsteri | reverse complement strand
CCGAATGGAACCGTCCGGGGCACGCGGAGTGCCGGGACTGGGCAACAGGCGGGAGCGGGCTGGTGCCGCGCGCTGATTGGGCCGCGTCGCGGCCATCTTCTCCTTCTCGGGGCGCTGCCCCGCCAGACTCTGTCACCGCCGCCGAGCAGGGTGAGGCTGAGCCGAGCCGAGCTCGGTCCGCCTCACCGAGGGCCCTGGCTCGGCTCACTCACTCGCTTCTCCCCCGGGAAGCAGCCCTGCAGCGCCCCGAGCGCGGCCGGTGCGGCAGAGGGGAGTTAGGAAGCGATTCGCCTCGTACCCGCGCCATTTTAAGGCACAGCTGTAACACGGAGAGGGGTCTCGTCAGATTTCGTGGAGGGCGATTCCCCCTCCGCTCCGCTCCCTCCGGGAGCAGCTCCGCTCTCCCTCATTGATAAAAAGTACGCACCTAGGAGAAGTATGCATCCATTGGGACATAGGCTAGGGGAGATTGCGATGGTATACAGGGGAAGTCTGATTCTGGTCTCTGCCAAGCAGAAATGGCCGATATGGGGGCCAAAGAGGAGCAGGAGGGCACTGGTGCTCTGTGGCACCCTGTGACTTGGCAGGGCTGTACCATATAATGCTCCTGGAGTTGAATGCTGACTGGGCGTAGGGAAAATCTAGGGTTATGCAGTACCGTGCTTTGAACCTTTCTGTGCCAAAAATGTAAGCCTAAATCCTGTTGAGACTAAAAAGGCCAGCAAAGCACCCTGAACTCTGCCAGGAGCCACCTGCAGAGACACGTTACTCTCTGAGCTTAGCTGCAGGCCAGGTCAAACATGGGGGGAGGGCAGCTTCTCCAAGGGGAAAGCCATGAAGGTGGTGGACCAACAGCAAGCCCCCTCAGCCTTGTGACATGCTTGGCTGGAGGGTTCTGAGGAAATAGCTCCGTGCCACAGAACAGCCCAAAGATCTGCCAATGGTTCTGTAATTAAGCTCTCCCCCTTAGGAAAGGTAGCAGAGCAGTGTATGTGCACTTTGCTTCTCCTTTTCAGAGCCGGACTTAGCTAGCTGGGCTTTCCCCTTCTATTTCTGTAAGCAGAAATCCATAGATGACAGCACTTGTGAAATGCTTGGCCGTGCGTTCTGCCACACTGGAGCTCTGGTCCAACAAATGTTGTGCAATGCTTATCTGTAGGCAGTGGAGCAGCCCTGATGTAGTGTACAACTCGGTGCTCGGAATAAAACATCCTGCTTGCAAGTATCTGAGGGAAAGGGAACATGAGCCACAGGAGAATTTGCTTAAAGCCCCCAAGAGGTTAGTCCACTTCTGTCCCAAATCCTTCAGTCGGTGCAGTTGCGGGGGGATGACAGACTCGCTTGGTGGCCTCTCTCCTGACTGGCTTTATAACTTTAATCTGGTAACTAAAACTTTCAGAGTGATCAACTGTATTGTCAGTAGATGAATGGCTTTAATTTAGTCACTTGGGAAAGAGTTCAAACCAAACTCCAGGAATGACAATGTCCCTGGCAGAGGTTAGACAAAAATACTTTTATCTGTAGAACTGGTAAAATTTTTCCATACAGATGGTGTTTTCCTGCCTTCCTCTCCACCTTCTGTCTGCCCCATCTATTAAGAGCCCTTGGGAAAGAATCATTTTGTATCCTGTGTTTTCAGCCCCAAGCACAGTAGGACCCTGTCCTGGATTACTCACTTGGCCCTACCAAAACAAAACATGACTCTCGGTACTAAAACATGTGGGACAGGACAGCCGAAGGCTGTATGCTGCTCTGCCTCATGGAGAGCAACCCTATGGAAAACCTCCATAACCAGTCCCAGCTCTTGCATTCTGACTTATTAGGAGGAGAGAAAAAAGAGAAGGTGGACCATACAGCAAATCTCATTGGAGAGTTGAGAAGCCTTCATTTTGCAAGAAAAAACAGTTGAATACTCATGGCAAGTCTCAGGCAGAGGGGAAGTCACAAGGGTGGTTAGCTCAAAAGCAGGAAACGCTAAAAAACACTTCACCAAGGACACGCTTCTAGTGATGTGTCATCAGTAAGATAGTTTCAAGTGAACATCTGTCCAGGAAGGCAGCTGGGACAGGTGCAAAGGACACCAGATCTGGGCTACCAAGGCACCTTGCTGTGGTAGTATACTTGCAAATAGGCAATCAGGCTACCTTTGCATCAGTGAGTGTGACCACTTCTCTAACACATCATGCCCAGGCCGCCTGGTGCTCATCAGCCAGCACAGAGCCACCAGGCCTGCAGCAGGGAGCGCAGGGACCGACTGAAGCACAGAAGGAGGTGGATTTATTTTATACTAAGGTTAAGTTTAAAGCTGGTAGGAAGAGGTTTAAACTAGAAATGGCAATACAGCAGGGCCCAAGCAATCTAGGAGAGTTCAAGAGCACACTGACGACAACTCTCTGGCACAGGTGATGGAGGAGCTAAAAAGGAAGGATGCTGTCCTGGACCTCATACTTCTAAACAAGGAAGAACTGGTTGGGAACATGAAGGGCGGGGTCAGCATTGTGTGCAGTGACCATGAGATGGTGGAGTTCAGGATCCAAAGAGGGGAGAGCGGGGCAAAAGGCAGGACCACAACTCTGATTTTGAAGAGCAGACTTTGGCCTCTTCAGAGATCTGCTTGTGATATGGTCCTGGAGAGCATAGGGGTCCAGAAGAGCTGGCTGACTTTCAAAGATCATCTCCTCCATGCTCAGGGAAGGTCCATCCCAAGAAGTAGGAAATCAAGCACAGGTGGCAGGAGGAAGGCAGACTCTCTTCAGTAGTGCTCACTGACAGGGTAAGAGGCACAAACTGAAACACATCAGATTCCATCTGAACACAAGAAAACTTTTTCTTTACTGTGAGGGTGCTCAAAAACTGGAGTAGGTTGCCCAGAGAGGTTGTGGAGTCTCCATCCAGGAGGATACTCAGAACCCAACTGGACGCTGTCCTTGGCAACCTGCTCTAGCTCACCTTGCTTGATGGAGGTTGGACTAGATGATCACAAGACGTCCCAGCCAACTTCATCGATTCTGTGATTCTGTGAAATACTTCCTATCTGACTTCTCAAATGCAAAAAAGCGACACAGAGCTCCAGAAAGCTTGATGTGTGGAGTAGGAAGGCAAGGTCACAAACTCCTTCTGTATCTATAAGGGGCTGGGACTGTGCTGGGAAGACAGAGCTGGTCATCTTCTCTGTGATTATTGGGGAGGTACACATTGCTTCCAGATTCGTTTTAAGACAGTGTTTATAGTGTCTGTTCTGCTACTGATGAATTTTGCTCTGTTTGTTTCACAAAAAGACATTTAAAATCTCTCGTGTTTTTTTAATTCATTCCAATTGCCATCCCCTGAGAGTGCCCTTGGTATTATCCAGCAGTGATTGAACAATTCCTATTTGCTGTGAAGGTGACCTGCAAAGCAAAACAGTTTTTTTCCCTCCTTCTTTATAATGTATAAAGAAACCAGCATTATTATTAATTTATTTTGTTTTCCTAGTGTCTTCACTCCTGCTTCTTTTTTAACCTCAGAACCATAAGGCTATCAAGTTGCAGCTGTGGGTGATGAAAGCGCCAGCTTTCTGACCTCCTCACTGGAGGTGTAGTCAGTCTTCCACAACCAGGAGGAGCACAGAGGGCTTTGATGCAGGTGTATCTTCAGGCACAAGAGCTTCCAGAAGACTCACAAATACCCTGTAACAACAGGTAGGCCTAAAAAGAAACCCGGAAGCCACGACAGCAATATGCAATGGAAAGAGAGAAGAGAGAGATGCATTGTTAGTATCTAGGGTTCCTGCAATAACATGGTCTTAAAATATGTTAATGAGCACTGACTGCATGAGTGGGTCACACAGAGTGACAGCACCAAAACTTTGCTCATGCAGTTCACAGGAGCAACAGGGAACATGTCAAATAAACTGTGACCGCAGCCAAAGCAGGAGCCTTTCCATCACTGAGGGAGTTGAATGTCTGTGTGCCACTCAGTCAGTGTCTTACCACACAAGCCAAATTTAGCCCACAATGAATGTCTACAGCAGGGGTTCCACTAATGAAGTTAAATCCGTTTCCAAGCTCATTTGCTTGCTGCAGAATATTTTTCTTCTGCGTGCAAGATGTAAGTGTTTGTAGGCTAAGACTCATGGGGAGGTTTCAGTCCGAAGCAAAATCACGGTTGAGTTGTTAAAAGAGTTCTCAGCAGTCGCAAGTCTGGCAAAAATCCCATGCATCTCAGCAGGGCTGGGATTTCACCCTCTGGCTGTAATGGAGTTACGCCAAGCAGAGACATTGGTCCAAACTCCCCGTTTTCTTTCAGTTGCTCGGTATTAAGTGCTACTGGAGTCCCAGAGTAGATCTTAGAAATCTGCCAGCAAGAGCAAGAGCTGGTGTTTAATATTTTATTGTACACAGAGATTATAAATTTACAGAAGCCTGCAAATGCCACCTTTAACCAAACCTTACCAGGCCATTACCATACGTCTGATAAGCTCCTAAATTAAGCTACAGGTTCAGTCAGCTGTTTTTTAACATTGATGACACTTCAGCTCCCTGATGATACTTCAGCACCCATTTAACAAGCTGGCAGCCAGTCTGGCATTCTGGAGACTCCAGAAAACAGTGGTTCAGTGCCTTCAGCACACCATATTCGACCATCAGGGTCAGGATTTCCCCAAGGAAATATGAATGATTCCAGAGGAAGCCACACAGGCTTGAGAGGAGCTTCAGCCAGAAGTCAGTGGGACAGATGCAGTGGGGAATCTCCACTCTGTTGGGGTCGAGGGTAGTTTCATGCATTTAGTCCTGCTCCCGGCTCAGGAGCACAGATCCGAGCTGCCTGCTGCCCCGCTGCCTCAGGGCAGTGTACCTGCATGATGCCTGAAGCAGGAAGAACTGCCAGGTGTCTGACGCTGGGATTTCAGGCAGCTTTGTCTGCCTACCTAGCTGTTAGCTAACAAAGCCGACTGCAAGACTGAGTACCAGGGCACTGTAATGTACCACAGGAAAAAAAAAAATTGCAAAGTAAACATTCTGAATTTGCAGCATTCTTTCCAAAGGAGCCACGTGTATGTCCTGCAGCACTAACGTAGCCTTTTCTTACCGGGCTCCACACATTTTAGCAGATGTTTTCATCTGGGGACTCAGTCCTGCGGGGCGTTTATGGAACTTCTTTACTTCCCTCTTTTGATTAATCCCACACGCATCAGTAGGATGACTTACATGAAATCCCTGATGTGGGGCAATTCTAGGGCAACTTTCCTGCTCAGCTGCTGTGAACCTGGCCTTGGATCAGAGGAATTTGGGTCTAAGTTTGCCCCATACAGATGGAGAGCATAGGAGCTAGTGCCTCCTCAGCTTTTCGATTAGAGATCTGAAGGACTATGCACAACAAGTCTCAAAGATTTGTGAGCTTAAAGCCCACTAACACAATTGCTGTTTCTTGGGTCTCCAGCGAGTGCTATAGCAAAAACCAGACCTCACAGCCTTGCTCCTTCATCAGACTGGTGTTTACTTAAAAGGTTTAATAAGTGCAGATGGGGGGATTAGCACTTTCCCACTGTAGCTATGCCAGAATAACCCCCACTCTGTTCACGAGGACACCAGTCACAGTCACCTAAACCAGCACAGTACCTCCTTTTTACATAGGGAAAATAGATACCAGCCTTACACCAACAAAAACATGGAGTCATCCCTTAAACTAGCCCCACTGCCATGGTTGGCTGATACAAGAGACAAATGCTTCAAGTCAGACAAAGGCAGTTCCAGCGGGGCACAGAGAGCTCTGCACAGACCTCTGCCTTTCCCCAGTGTGAGCTGAGTCACTTGTTTCACAGACGTGGATCAGCGCAGGGCAGTCAGCACTAGGGAGTTCTCTGAAGTGGCTCAGAAACCCTTAAAATACCAGCAAGGTGAGCCCTTTCCTATCAGTTGTAGCCACGGGAGGCTTTGCAAATGTCTTCTCCTTTTGCCAGCTCTGTCTCTGCCAGGGGTGATTCCTGCAGGCTAGCCCACCAGTTTGTCCCATGACACCCCCATGGCAGCACACATGCCCTTAGAGATGAGGAGGATCTCTTAACTCTTTCCACCCCAGGAAGGGTTTCGCTTCTCACCTCTCCTCCAGTGCCTGGAGGAGGTATGCAGACAGACCACATCACCCTGTCTGCCGGCTGGCTCCACAGAGGCTAATGGGCTGGAAGTTCAGTGTTGGTCTTGCATCACCTAATGCTGACCTTCAAAAGAAAAATAGGGGATTTATGTCCAGGAAGGAGGCTTTGAAGATTTAATTTGGTTTGGATTTATTTTTTGTAATGGGGATTTGGGTTTCTTTTCTATGTTCTTTTTTTTTTTTCTTTTTTTCTGTAGCAGTGTCTGCTTTTTCCTGAAAGTTTGTTGGTGGTCTTAACAATATGGACTTCTATCTTTCTCAAATCTTAATAAGCAATAGGGTGTGTGAAAGGTGGAAAAAACCCGATCTTCCCGCAAGTCTGTTCCGTAAGCAGAGGAACCATGTTTTGGTCACACTGCCAAAGAGCTGGATGAAGATGTGATGACCCCCACCCTGCCCCAGGTAGTCACCACACCTCCTCCCTGACCTCCCAGCACTGCTTCTATGTGTGACCACTGCATTCCTGTTAGGCAGACAACTTCGCTAACAAGTCAGAAGCGGCTGCAACACCTGGTGGAAAAAGGGGGGGTGCGGTGCTGGGATGAGTAACTGTGGGAATATTAGCCCTACCCTCCGTGCTGTGCAAACAACATGGCCGTGGTGCTGGTGATGTGGCTTATAGCTGGCAGGCGCAGGGCACGGAGCAAGCTGGCATCTGCAGAAGAGCATGTAGACACAGTCTCAGTTGTTTAGCTCTGAGTTAACAGCGAAAAACAAATCCTAAGCGGACTAAACAAATCTCATCGTGGCAAAGAGCTTCATAAATTACTAATTCAGCCTCCTGCAGACTAATAGGGAATCAAGCTGTTTACCTCAGAGTACGACACATTTTTCTTTTTCGCCTTCTCCCTGTGGCACCTGTAGATATATTCTGAAGTGCAAAGCTTTGTGTCAGTGACTAATGAGTACCTAACAGTTGCTGCAGATTTCCGTAGGCTGCACATTATCACTCCTATTTACAACATCAGGCAAAGACCTAAGAACCATCCACCTGGGCCAAAAAGGGTCAGCAGATAAAAAATATTCTTTCAGAACATCAAGCTTGGCATTGCGGCACATTTCAAGTGCCACTGGCAACACGAAGAGGTTTTGTACCACAGCCTTTACATTTTTACTTCCATTTTCTGACCATATATAAAATGGACATTCCTGCCCAGATGGGATAATGAAGGAAACCGTTCCTTCTGAAAGCCACTGATATACATGAAATCAAATGGGTACTCTAAGCGGTCCTTTCTGATGAGCACCTCTGGGAAGGTGCTGCTTGAAACAAACCAAGTTGTAGTTTGAGATACTTTAAAACGGGGAAAAAAAAAAGCCTAACTCATAGTGATAACGTGTTTGTAGGAACCATTTTACTGCAGTCTACCTTGTTGCCCAGTGTTGTGTTAGGGTGTGGGGGGGGAGGGAATGGAAAAATAAACGGAGTACAGTGAAAGCTTCCTAGGGCTTCCCAGCTGTTGGACTTGCTGATTACTGACATGTCGTTCAGGAACACAGGTTCCTGCATATTCCCAAACAATCCAGGCAGGGCAGCTCAGAATAGGACCATCCACACTGCGAGTTACTCGGAAATAGGTGTTGCACTTTGAATTCAGACTCGACTTAAAGGCATGCACTCAGGAGGTCAACACGGCCAAGCTGCTCCGGCATTGCACAAACAGGGACAGAGCCATCCAGCTCCTTATGATCCCACAGAAACTCCAGGCATGAAAGCTGTACAACAGGCTATCCGGTTACGAGCCTCACGTCATCAGCCGCAAACCAGCCGGGTGATCATTCCTTTCTGGCATCTTACGGCATCTTACGCCTACCAGCAGGTTAACCTTTAGAGGCCTGATTTATCTCTCACTGCAGTCCCTGGGAGCTCCTCCGAGAAGGCAATGCCAGTGGAGTAGGCAATGCCAGTGGAGTATGCAGCATGTAGTCAAAGGGGATTTTACCCACGCTTAAAAAAAAAAAGACTTATCAGACATGTCAGTGAATGCAGCTTCACTTTAGGAAAGAGAAGAGTGATTCCTCACTGGCACTGCTGGAGAAATGCTTATCCCAAGGCATCAGATGCCTTCATTGCTTTTATTTAAAGGGGTTTGCCAATTGGGTGCGTTTCCGCTATTGTAAAACTTGTACTACCATGAAATAACTATTGTTTCTGTTTTGCTGGGTCTCCTTGACAAAAAAGGCTTTAATAAGAGTAAAGTATCAGGCACTGTCTTCATGTTGTGCAGCAAGTCACTCCGTTCCCTTCCTGTTACTTTCAGATATGTATAAAGCAGAGCTAAAAATCAGATTCTTGTATGGACTAATTTTTTCTGTGTTTTTAACCATGAAGACACTGGTGCTGCCAAGTATACTTCTTCCTGTTGAGGTTATAGTTAAAGCATTTCTAAGTCTCATCTTTGCTGCAGGGTGGTATTAGATAATACTTAATAAAATATATTTTCTGCAGAAGGGTAATTAGTTATTGGAATTAAGCCTAACAAGCAAACATAAATAAAAAAAGTCTTGTATAGCTGGAGGATCAAGAATTCCCCCAGGTTGGTCAGTTTGCAGTTGTATTATCTATTGATGCAGTAGTTTCATTAAGTCCTCCAGTCAAGCTAGGCATTACTGAAATCTTAGCATACAAGAAAATTATTTTGTATTACAGATATTTCAAGCTTCTTTTGCAATTTATAAAGAAATAGAAGAGCATCGGTCCAACTGTTTTATGTAAGTCATCTTTACTGTATGTGGATATTGACCTCCACCTGATACAATCTGAGGGCTGTGTCTGGCATCTTGAACTCCAGGAGGAGCCGATCCTTAAACATTCCACCCAGCCATTGTGGAAAAATACCCTTAGCCTCTGCTCCAAAGGCTGAATATGATAGCAAGAAAAATCTGAATGACCCTACTTCGAATTTGAAACTTGGTCCCCTTTTTCTCTCACATCTCTGGAACGATTAGGCTAACTATGAAGCAAGTAGTCCCAATGACCACAGTGAAAAAAGGATGTTCCTAAAGTGGCAACCACCTGAAGGCAACTGGTAAAAGACTCAGGTGACGGTTAACTGGCAGAGCCTTTGCTGGGCAGATGACCGTGAGCCTAGAGTATGGTTCGTGCTGTGTTGATTTACTTCATATGATGAAGGCTTTAGTGTAATCAGAGTCTTTCATCTAGTGGGCTTGTCTGTACCCTGGACTTCAGTGTGAAAGATTAAAGCCAATACATGTTTATTATCAAAGTTTTGTCTTACTCCTTCTACAGCAGTATTTTAGGTCCTGCTGGGTTCTCTGATTTTTCCTGTACCAAGAGGGAGTTTTTCCAGTAAGCTACACTACAGATTTGTTAGACTACTGTTTCATACACTGTTAAAATATTGTTAGGTAAACTAGACCAAAATCCTAGAAAAACAACCCACTTACTTGCAGTCCTGATGAAACAAATAATATTTTATACTTGTGTAGCATCTTCCATTGGATAGAATCCAGGCATGTTATCCGTGATATAATAACCTCTTGAAATGATTGTAAATTAATGGATATTATATTTGATTAACAGATGAGGATATATTAAGGAAACCGGGTACCTTCTCAGTTCGGGACTTGCTAGATTTGGGAGTAAAATCTGTATTTCCCCAGTTGTATTGCAATGTCTGCTGTTTCTTTCCAAAGGAAGCAAATGGCAAACTATCAAAATGATCTCACCACTGACATAAGTAGGAGCAGTACTTCATTCCCTGATGCAAGGTATTTTCCTGTGATATCCTCAGCGCATTTTACAGCTCCGGGTAAAGTCAATGTGCCTCTCCCTCCCACGTGGGCTCACACATGGAGAGTCCGACTGACAAGAGTACTTACTGGGACATATGTCTGTCCACGGAAAGTCTTCCATTTTGTCCAGTTTGTTTACTTCCCATAGGATCATTAGGAGGCACATCATCCGCTCATTGTCTATACAGTCATCTAGTCATCAGTCCCTTCTGACTGAGCTTCAGCTGCTGTGATACAGAATTGAGAGACACGAACACCTCAATAACACGGTTCAATAATCACCGAAATAAGTTAGATCCTGATTGTTGTCACATGCCACGTAAAAGAAGATATATAATGACACACGTGAATATTTTGGGGTTCAGGTTTTCCATATTCAAGCTCATTTTTATCTCGTGATACAACAAGAGTTCTTAAAACGTTCATATAAGCCTGGCTTTAACCAGATGTTAATTTCAGAAGCTTGATGGCACCTTTCTGGTTTTGAAAGCCAGCCCTATACTGGAACTGTAACGAAACTCTGCAATGCACATATGCCATTTTAAGAAAAACTCCTCACGAGATTTGTCAGCCTAGCTACCAAGGTGAAATCGTGGCCAGTACAGCATAACAAAGAGGTGTGCGTCTGATAGTCCCTGCCCATCTGCAGTGCACAGGGACCATCGAGCAACACCAAGGACACATTGCTGAGATCAAGGGTTTTGTTTAGCCTGGCAGAAACCCTCTCTCAGCACAGCCCCTGCCATGGCTGCTCACCCCCAGGAAACCCCGCTGATTTCCCAGCACCGGGAGCCACTCCTGCAGTTCCCCCCGGCCTCTCCAAAGCCTGCAGAGCAAGGGAGCTCCCTCCTGTGATGGCCTTTCTGCAAGCCTGCAGAACCACGGCATTGTCTCTTCCCCTGCTGTTTATTTTTCCAAAATGCATCTGTGCCAACATGACTGGGTTTCTTTTCCAGCCAGATAATAAAAAATGGCTTTTCCTACCACAGTGTGTTCACTTCCCTAGAGTTAGGAACCATGACATTTACATACAATTATCCAATCAATATTGCTGTGTTTCTGAACAGGAATACCAGAATATCCTGAAGAAAGTAAAAAAAGAAAGATCCCACTGTTGTATTAGCCATTCCAGGTTCTCTCTATTAAAATTTTTATCCTCCACATTCACTGAATTTGGTGGTCACTACCCCAGATAACACACATCTCAACTTTGCAGCTCTCCTTAATTAGCAGGTAGCAGAGCAACACGTAATTAGCAGTAAGTGTTGTCTGTTTTCAGCCAAATGATGCACCAGGTGAGGGTGCAGAGAGCTCACATGGAGCAGATCTCACGCAAGCCACTCCATACTGGCATGATGGTCACACAGGCTCTTTTCCTGGGAGAGCTCATCAGGTACAGGTTACCCAACACCTCAGCAGAGAAGTGTAAGAATGATGTAAAAGCATCATTTGGATAGCCACCCTCTGATTTCATGGGGTTGATTTGGCATGGAGTTGTCTGGTGTGCAAATGGCAGACCAGGTTAAAAACTTTATAAAGAGCCCCAGGCTTTCTATCAACCATCACTCCCCTCATCCCAGTAGCAAGAGCTATAACAGTGGCAGGAACCGCATTGCTAAAGGTGCATCAAGCAACTGAAACTGGCAGTGGTGGCTAGTGCCACTTGCTTTCTTCCATGTCAAGACCTAAGAGTGGGAAATACTCATTTTTACCAAAGCATGAGTAAAGATACAGCAAAACAGTTTCAGGTCTGTGTGAATTTAATCAAACTGCTCCCATTTGTCAAATGGAATAAAAAAACCCCAGTTGGTTTTGGTTCAGCTTGGCATTAACAGGTATCTACCCAAGTTGCCAGAGTACTTCATAAGAACTACAGTTAAATTATTTCATGCCCCCATTCTCCTACATGAACCGTGTTCCCCCATTTAATTTTCCATCCCACTGTCCCCTCTCAGCAGCGGCAGGGGCCTCGTGTGGTTTCCCTGGCCAGGACGCAGCACAGGAGATGCTGCCCTGCTGGAAATCTGGGCCACGGAGGAGAATCAAGAACACGGGGCATCCAAGACACAGTTCCCATGGGCACTGCCGCTGCTCAGGCAGGGACTTCTCTGCCAGGCTGACCTGCCAAACACGGCTTCAGCATTTCAGAGTCATGATCTTTTCCAGAGAGGAAAATGACTGTCTTTGTCCCTCCCCTGGGGGAAAATAAGTGTCAAAGAACTGGAGTTCTCCATGGGACAAAATGTGTTATCAACTCTCCTGCCACAAGCCTGGGGCCACTCAGCCCTGCCTGGAGGAGGTCAGCAGGGTGCGAAGGCTGCCCTGCATGCGCCCTGCCAGCAATGAAAGGGACGGGCATCAGCAATGACTGGGAAAGCAGGGTAAAAACAAAAACCCAAAACACAATCTGACATTGAATGCCATAATACCATCAGTGAAGCTTCCCTGGGCTTCCTTATCAAGACTGACAATTTTGCACGAATGCTGCCAGACTCTGCACAGCACCGCAGTCGCCCCCTGGGACTGCCTCCCCCCCGCGGCACACAGCTGTGCTAGGTGGCCCAGCACACAGCTGAAGCCAGCATCCGAAGGGTTAATTCTGCTCGGGGAAGTATCACTCATTTGAAGAATCAGTCACTAGACACCAGATAGTTTCCACGGATGGTAATTAAACCAGTTTGGACATCCAAAGGGTAGTTCTCTTGCCAAGGTGCAGCAGCTCCTGGCAGACAGAGCTCCCAGCTCTCCTGCATCCCGCCGTTGCCATGGCAGCGTGGAGGATGTGCACCTTAGTGCTTATTAGGCTCCAAACAGCATTTCCCATGTGAATCAGGCTGCGCAATCACAGGCACAGACCTGTTAAACCATCATGGTATGAAAATTAGCAATAACCACAATTACACGAAACTCAAAAAGCTGGAAGAGGGCTCGTCTTCTTTGCATGTTGGCTGTCCCTATTTAATGGTTGTCCCTATTTAAGGTTTTATCTCTTGACTTCCAAAACACTCCAATAAGCAGTGTCAGCTACGTGGGGACATCAGGTAAACAGACATCCTTTGACTCTGCGTTTGGCAAAGGAGCCCCCCTCCCTTTCCACTCCTGTTACAGTAATTCCTTTAGTATTTACCCCCCATGCAGTGTTTATATTCTGCAGTCAGAAAGGAAATTAATCTGCTGTGCCTGTGCTAGCGACCCCCTGGAATTGCCGGCAGCAAATGTAAACTCCAGTGTGACCTCCTGGGTCTATAAAGCCTGTTGCCCTGGATCACGCTCTGCTGTTTTAGTTTTTTAGGATTCCACAGATGCCAAAAGTAATCTTAGTTTACATTAAAGGCAGGCAGGTCAAAGACACTCCACTGAAGCCAAGAGCACTACTTGCATAAGTAGGGGCTACTCACAGGAAAAGGATTACTGGTAGAAATAGAGATTAAAAGACTGAAGCCATCGGACTGTAAGTCTATTTTTTGCTGTGTCAGGCCTTGAATATGTAAACTGGTCACTGGAGCTGAAAGACTCCCAGGATGACGTTGACTGGAGATCACAGCCCCACCTACATTCCCCCAAGGTTAGGCTTGGGGCTTTTGAAGTTTCTACCATTTTGGAGGACACCCAAGCCTAATTAGAGCAGGGACTGGGTGCTGCCAAAAGCACAGAAGCTGCTGAAAACGTCTTCATACTCTAATATTGCAAAAGTGGTTTGGTGAAGCTGAGCAGTCGGTCCAGGCTCTGGCTCCCAGCAGAGTGGTATATTAAGGAGCGAGGCGGTGACAGGGAGTGACTGAAGCACCCACAGCAGTGACCCTTTCAGGGCTGTCGCCACACGCTGCAGCAGGACAGAGCATGCAGTAGCTGGCTGGCACGTGGGTCTTCTAAAGTACATGAGGGGCGCAACCTTTGACAAGGTCAGTAACAGGTTTAGGGTGACCCAATGTGTTAATTTGAGACATTCACAGCAGAGGGGGAACCCTGCGATGTTGAGTCATGTCACACAGCCACCGCTTTGGGCCAATGACTTGGCTACAGCCCGGGATGCTGCCCTGCCTCCCACTTGTTAGCTGGGGCACAGGTAAGAGGGGTTTTGCCCAGAGTGTGGCCTGAGAGGCCTGAGAGCGTGAGACAACGTGGCTCTGGTCTCTCGCTCTCTCCTACTTTCAACTAAAAGAAAGTCTGCCTTTTACAATGCATCGACCACCAGTGAACTCGGTGGTCTTCTGTGATGGCTCCAGCTCTGTCACATGCTCTACAGTGGTGGACATCACAGCACTGACGTCTTTGCAGGATAGGGGCTAACTCTGGTTAGGACTTCCCAGCACATGTCGTCTTGATACCAGTTTCTCTCTAACCGTACACGATGCATACCTCCTAGGGAGGATGACTAGCAGTCTGGTAAAAACCGCTGTGCTGACAAGAGCAGTAATCTCTACGGGGTGGGTAGGAGCAATGAGGGGAATGTCAACATAGGGACAAAGCAGAGAGCCTTTTCCTAGCAGCCTCCAGTAACAAGAGCATTTCAAACCCCCACATATGTGCAAGCCGGTATTTCAATGCCTTCAGGTTGCTATGGACAACCAAAGATTTCTAAACTGTCTTACAGAGCAGAGCCCTGTCACACTATACACAGTAACAACGCTTGGCATTTTTATTACCAAGAGCTCTATGTCAGAAGGTAAGAAGTACTGTCATCACTTTGCAACTGAAGATACTGAAGGTATGATTAGTTTTAAATAAAAGCGATCCCTCAGGTAAACCCCACCAATTTAAATGCTTTAGTACCTGAAATCACCCCCTCAAACATACAGCCCCTTCAGATAACCCACACAGCGTCTGGGACTGAAACACTGGCAAACTATATGGAAGCGAGTCACTGGGATAAGAACAGGCTCTAGAAAACGACAAGGGGGATTACTGGGAAGAAAGGTCCCTGGAGTGAAGTTTCCCCATGCGTACAATCCCGGCTGCAGTGAAACTGCACGTTTATTTACAGAGCAGCCTCCTGATTGCACGCACAGCGAGTGGCATTTCCAAGGGCATACATAGAGCTGTGAAGAGAAAGCCAGGGACAGGGTGCAGAACCTCAACAGCCCCCCGTCCGGCCAGCTGGCATCCGCCGTCTGCAGCGCATTCTCATCTCACCTCACACGGCTTCAGAAACCCGAATATTTAAAAAAACACGCCCACAAGTTCTTTCTTTGGATCTATCTCATGAACATTAACATGGCGTTATTAACGCTGTGCCTTCTGGATGCAGGGAGCACTGTTACCTGCGTTTCAGACAGGGGAAATGAGGTAGAGCAAAATGAGGTGACCTACCCAACATCATGCAAGAAGTCTGTGGTGGAGCTGTGGCAGACTTAGGCCTCCAGAATCTGCTGACAGCATTGCAGTTTCTATCAGGACCAAGACAACTATGAAATTTAGTAGCGTACTCCCATCTTAAGCTGGTGAAAATGCCTGTACAATCTGCAGAGTTACAGAAACTCATGCCCTACAACCTGTTGCCTTAAGCATAGAAATACACTTTCATTTGCTCTAAAATGAAAAATATGGTACAAAATGATGCAGGTTATTTAATAAAATTACAGTCTCTGAACCATTCTTTGGCTTGGCACAGAGAAAATGTCAAGGAAAAAAGATCTAGGAGTAGATTTTGCTTATCCTTCTCCATCTACACACAATGCATGCCCTCCTCTCTTTCAGCAGATCTGCAAAGCGCCACCTAATTTATCTTCCCACCAACACCGACACAGCACAGCTCCATGATTAATAGAGTTTTATACCCAAGGAGTTGGTTACATTGCAGCAGACAGTGAGAAATTTGATTACCACTAATACGGTATTGACACAAATGTCAATGCTGTAAGGCAAGCAATATTGTTTTGAATCAAGGATCCCTTTCATCATGATTATTTTTGTTTGCTTCTTCCATTTTAATAAGCTGTTGCTCTGTGCATTACCCAGATTCTCCCAAGTAAAACTATCTGGGGACAATTTAGTTTTTATGTAACACTTCATTAAGTAGGAGGCACCTTTAACAAAAAGGTGCTGTGTGTTCATGTAGCCCTATTATTTAAACACACAATACTCCAGCCAAAAACTCCGGTCAGCTGATGCCTTTACCTCAGTGATAACTAATCTGTTGTTTTATCAAAGTCAAATACAGTGGGAAGCGGGAATAATGGCTTTTTTTTTGTCTCTGGAGAATTGCACCGATCAAATCACTTAAATCTCGACCGGTCAAAAATTAAATTAAG
The DNA here is from genome assembly GCF_000699145.1 of Aptenodytes forsteri. Taxonomy (NCBI): domain Eukaryota; kingdom Metazoa; phylum Chordata; class Aves; order Sphenisciformes; family Spheniscidae; genus Aptenodytes; species Aptenodytes forsteri. Next base: position 712,787 of record NW_008795122.1, on the reverse strand, counting down.
CCTGGCAATCCCGTCACTTAGCCAAACGACTGAGGGAGTCTGATCTGCAGGTGGGCATCTTTCCTTGCAAAGGACCCACGACAACATGGGCAGGAGGCTTCAGCGGGTCAAACCTTGTGCTCCCCTGGCCACCCCTTCGCTCGGGAAGAGGACCATCCTTCCCAGCTGGGCAAAGGCATAACAGGGCTACTCTGCTGGGTTGTCTGGTGGGAGCAGTGGCTCGGTGTGGGGCTGAAGGGCTTTGCACTCAAACGTCTTTCCTGATTCTGGACTTCCTTGGGCAGGCTGCCAAGTCGGACTGCAGTGCCTGACCTGGGCCTTACCTCCTGCCTCCCTCCCCACACCCGTCCCTTCTTCTCCATTGCAGAGGTCTAGGGGTCTCCCTCCCATGAAGGACGATGGCTTCATCCGTTTTCCCTGTCTGCCTTTTCATGAGTGAATCCCATTTCAATGCTTTCTGATGGTGCCTCCAGCCTCTTTGGGCTCTTCCAAGCACTGCCTGCAAGCCCCAGATCTCAAATAGCATCCAGCTTGGAGGATGGAAATGGGTCCATGAAGAAACCCAGTTACCCTCACTGAGCGATCATTAAATTTCCGTATCTTCAAGAAGGAATTAGCTTAGCTTCTGACACAAAAATCAAAGATCACTACCCAAATGGTTGGTCATTAGTGCAATCTGTTAAACAACCAGAGACATGAGCTACAATTACACCAGTGAATATAAAAATTGTATGGAAATGCCATCCATTTCACGCTGCAGGCTATGAAACAGGCAACAGCTGTGACAAGGAAAAACATTTCCTTCCCCATCACTGGAGATTTTAAAAACTGAGTTAGACAAACACCTGCCTGGTGAAGGTAAAGCCAGTCATGCCCTGGGGCAAAGGGGTAGCCTAGATGACTTTGAAAATGTTATTCAAGCCCTGTTTGCTACAGTCATACATGTGAAACACTTCACAACTGCGGTACTGACTAGTCAGAAGTCAGTGTCTGCTGGCAGATGAGATCACGGTTACTACAGTAACCACAGCGATTTTCTTTTCTAAAGGATAGACAGAGGAGTTTTTTTTCCTCAAACTGTAAGTATGCTCAACTCACATGCTTAAAAGCCTGCCGCTGCCAGGCTCTACAAACTAGCCCTGAAACAAAGAGTAACAGCAATGTTTGGTCCATGCGTAGGCATGGACCCACACCTGACACCGCAGGGCTGCTACAGTTAGCACCACTCTCTTAAGAACTTTAAAAAAAAAAAGCCTCCACAAATTTCCTCCCTCCAGATGCAATGCTCAGGTTTAAAAAATTGCAAATTAAAAACTAACTGAAATAGCTACAGAAATGAAGAACAGTAATAACCAAGAGAATTTAGGGTTCTTATTGGTAGGCCAGGAGCAAGCTTAGTGTGAGACTGGAAATTGCTGTGCACCCTGTAAATAAGATACGTGGACTGCCCTCTACAGTATATCATTAGACTGCGCTTTGTTGGTGTGTTCCTCAGCCACTAGGACTATTTTAAAATTCAAGTTGTACATTTAATTTATCCTCCTGCTTACCCACACCGTTTGAATCTAAGTGTGAAAGCTTGATCTGCCACATTTATCTTTCTTTACTTTAGACATTTCTCCAGTGCTTTACATTTACTTTCCCTAACAGAGAAATAAATGTTATTCTTCCTTTGGTAATCTACTAAAAACCCCTCTATTGGTACTCATATTGCTGATAGGGATATTCTCTAATGCTTCTAATCCTCCAGTCCTTATTCGGGGAGTCATTACTTGGGAAAAACTTCTTTTGAATCATCAGACTTGGCCTGAAATTGAACTGATGGAGCCTTTATTCACCCCAGATACAGCACTGGTTTCGATGGTATGATGAGCATTAAATGCTCACCAGTAAGAGCAAAGGCTTTCTAAACTGGCCCTCGTGTGCAAGTGGGACTTAACACCTCCCATCCCAGCACCAATCAACTGCAGAGATCGTCCTAAGCATATTTCTAATGTCGTGTAAGTCTGATGTTTTGTATGAATTTACTGATGCCTAGCTTTATGCCTTGTATCCCATTTTCATTGTCATGTGTAAAACTTGAGGGTTTTTTCCCCCCTCTGTGAAAGTCTTCCAGTGGGATCTGCTTCTCTGTACTGGGCATTTTTAACAGCATCACAAACTCCTTTTCCCTAGCACATAGTTTCCCATCCTATTATATTTATGTCTCTGCTTGACTTTCTCTGCCAGCACATTTGTTGAGAAAATAACAGCCCTTGGGGGCAGATATTTCTTATGTTTTCTTCATGCCTAAAATAATTGTACCTACTTATTAAAAGCTTCACTGACAGTATGATACAATAACCTTCGTGATTTATTTATCTTCCAGTGAGCTCTAAAGAGAGCTACTGCCTCTTTTCCAACTTTGTACTCTATAGTCCATAATCAAATGCAGCCCTGCACTCTGATGTTTGTAACATACTACAACAAGAAATTGGTCTTTGAATTACATTTATTCTACCCTTATCTAGTTGATTTACTGGTTCCTCAAATATTTGCTTCCTTATACTATCTTAATTGAAGATTCCTCCTGCCTATATTTTCTTTCACTGCTGTTCTACAGAGAACACCACTGTCCTAGCAGCACTTTCATGCTGTCTCCCCCATTTTCTGTGTACAGCACCATACCTTTTTTTTTCCATCGCTTTAGTCTTTAAAAAATCCAACTAAAAGATTTCAAGGACATTAAAACCAGCTGGATTCCATGATGCATTTTTTCTTTTCCCCAAGGAAGGTCTGCCTTCTGACGGTACAAGCAAAACATTTATAGCAGGTACCAGCATCATTAAGGAACCTCCTAAGATCCCTTGCCCTTGTCTTCTGTATGCCCAGTATTTTTCTGATAACTTTGCATGCAAGGCAAAGGACCTATTAATTGTGGGTTTGTTTATGTTTTCTGGTAGATGTGCCTGGAAACATGGCCAAAACCTCACCAGTTTCTGGTCTGTTCCTGCCGTTCTAGTTTGGAGTAACTCAGCTGTAATCAACGTTCCACTGGTATAATGGAGATCAGCGTCTGGCCCCACAACCTGCCCAAAGCAATGTCTGATACACCCAAAATCAAGAAGTTTGGCCTTCCTGTGGCGTCAACAAAGTATTCGTGGTTCCCTCTGTATGGGGGATCACAGACATGCTGACTGATGACACTGTTGGATAGGGCTCAATGCAAAGCAGCTCCTTCACTCTGTGCCTTGCTAATGAGAGGTGAATAGTAGATACTGGAGTAGATTTATTCCTGTGACCAGTGAGGTGGACTGATCCTGGCATTGCTCCACATCTGCCAGCACTGTCTGAATTAGCCTCGGAGGGCACTGGTACTTTTTTTAGAAGAAGCTGCTGATTTCAAACCTCTGCCCTGCAGTGGAAGCTCTTGGCTGCGTGCCGAGGCTCTTGCAGAGCTCAGCTTGGAAACCGGGAAGAGCCCCAGCAGACTAGAACAGCAGAGACATGGTTTTTCCAAACAAACAATGAAGCTTTGCTAGCTCAGCCTCACTATCAGTTAGATCTGTACCTGTGAATGAAAAGTAGATGAAAAGATCTACATATTTGATCTGTTGGGTGGGTTTTTTTTATTGAAAACAGGTACCTAGAGTATGGGAACTCTTATCACGGAGCAGACTAACAACCCAAAATTGTAAGCGAACAGGACCAAGTGCTTGGAATAAAACACCAAAGAAATGGTAACAGGTTCTTCCAGAAAAGTACCAAACAGAAAATGCAATTCTTAAACCTATTAGAGAATAGGCAGCCCCATGTCATGGGGCTGGTACAACTCGATGTCAAGGACTAAAAACTTCACTTTACAGTCTCTCCTGCACCATACCAGTTTATCAGAGAGGTTGGTATTTTGTGGCAAGGATTTACACAAATTAATTCTGAGCATTTCTTTGACTGGTTTAACTCTTCTTGGTTTTCATATCTTTGAGCGTCCCCTGTTTATCCTTAAAAGAGAAAATGGAAATGGAGCATCTGATCACCTCCTCACAATACTGCAGAGTGTGGCATGGCTCATGATGGCACTCCTTATTCTTTTCTATTACCTTTTAAAGTTTCCCAGGGCTACTAACACATTTGTAGCCCAATTTTGAAGCCTCCTCTTTTGCAAAAAAAATAATCATCCAGTTAGAAGAGAGTTTAGCCCTTGAGAGCAAAAGAAAATCTCAGTGTTTCCTTTCCTGCTGTGAGCTGAAACAGAGCTATATCTTGTCTTTTTTTTTTAATTAGATCCAAAGAAGGCAACTAATAATGACCACAAATAGGAAAGCTTTGCCTGAAGTTGCTAATAATATTCTAGCACCTTATCTTTAAATTGTTTTTCATGGATTATAGACGTTTATAATTATGAATCCCCACAGCTTCATTTTATCTAGTACAGTAACATAATCAAAATCATCCTGCTCTAAACTCTCTATAGCAAATCCTCTTTAAAACCCTTATTCAACATCCTCCCTCATTTTCATTTTCTTTGCTGCTGCTTATTAAACTAAAGCCTGGCATCTGAAAATTGAACTGTAGCATTAACCATTTTTTCAACACAGACCATACCTATTCTTTCTGGGTGTTGATGCTGTAAGTATATTTTAAAACACCAGGCCGCCTGCAGTGAAATGCCTTACATTCCCATTGTGTTACTGTAAATACCATTATTATGAAGAAATTATTTACCTTGTTTAATGCACTGTTCAAATAGTCTGCAGACATGTCTGTGGTGCCAGTGTCATTCCCGTGCTTTAATTATAATTTTAATCATCCGTGATCTTCCATTTGTTTGTGCTATAAGGTAATTATTTTTTTCTATCACAAAGCACTGGAACGATGTCTTAGTATTAATAATTTTTATTATTAAGTAGATTTGCACTTCACTCCTGCTCACTTGCATCGCTAGATCCTCAGTTTCCAAAGCTGCTCCTAAAAACTCATGAAACATCCCATTTCTTCTGCCTCCCACCCTCTGTACCTAACCAGGACATTTGATGACTCGTTTAGATTTGGACTTGCATTAGCAGAGAGTCACACCGCAGGGTTAATACAGGTACATACCTAACAGGGCAGCAGAACAATTCAGTACGCGCCACAGCCAGGGTCCCACAGCTCTGGGGACCTCTCAAACCCTTTTCCTTGCCCTGTAGACAATACTGTACATCAGATGTCCTTCACAGGTTGCGGCAGACTATATCCTTTTCTCTCAGGTCCTCGAATTCCCACGAGAGGGGAGATATAAGAGTGAGGAACTCAATTTCCTGTGATATGTCTCTGCTTTTAACACTACTCCCGTACTGTCTTTGGCAGGCAGATACAGAACTTGCTCTGCTCTGCCACCTGGACACCCTGTAGTCACATAACATGGCACCAGTCCTGAGACAATAACTCCAGATGAGTGGTGGATCATACTTGTTTGGGGCAAAGCACCTCTTCCCTCATACAGCGAGCTCACCTTAGGCTGCAGCAGAGCAAAGACAACTTGATTGCAAAGGAGCAAGGCACTGCTCACTTTCTGAAGTCACTTCAACCCCACCAAAAGCTCTGCCAGGAGCTAGAGGCACTCTCATCCTGAAAGCAGGCGCAGCAAGGCATCATACCCAGAGGCTCCCAGGTGACTGTCATTGCCTTGCAGCAGGTAGGGGGGCCTACCTCATTAATCAAGCTTTTCCTAATACAAGGTTATAGCTTTATTTCTAATTCAATTCCTAGGGATGCAAGGGGAAACACTGAAGCCCTATTAGCAACTACCCTCTGTGAAGCAGAAGACCCTGTAGCAGCATGCTGTATATACTTATAAGCCACTGAACTATGGAATGTCAAAAATAACAGAAAACACTGGTTTTGTAGGATTTGCTGTATTAGTTTCTCAGAAGGAGATTCACTGATATGTTTTGACAGAAACTTTCTTTTCCTGAATATAAATATCAGGATGCAATCAACAGATCCCCTGCTAACGCTGACTTACGGAAGCAGGTAGACAGCCACTGAAGGTTCACTGCAAAGACACGCTAAAGGAATCTGCAGCAGCTCTAGCCTGACATTTGTGGGTTAAATGTTCAAAGTGCCTGTACGCATGTGCCGGCACACAAACAGGTATGTGTTCATTGTGATTTTGAAAACACATTCAGGTAGATTAAAAATTAGCCTAATAAGAACATGCCTCAAGTCTGAATACAGAAAATCTGGAAAAGGACTTAAAATGCATGCCAGGCCGACTGAGCCTCCTGCTCCACACACCCTTAACTCTAGCAGGGACGCGAAAGACTCGCCTCTGCCACAGCAAACTACCTGGCAGGCTGCAGCTTGGCAAGAGAAAGCATGAAGGAAACCACTACTGATTTTAGTAAGTGATACCAGGGCTGCAGAACCTGATTGCCACAGTCTGCTCGGCTGCTCCGCCACCTGCGAGAAGTACTGGCTCAGCTGCCTGTGTTGCTCTGAGAAGTCAGAAAAAAATAACTCTCCACCTGATTTTCTTCATCAGTCTTCTTTGGATGCCTGCACACACTAGAAAGCCTGCAGGTCAGCTCCAGGAGCAAGCAGAGACATATCACTTAGAAACAATTAAAGAAAGACTCAAGCTGTGATGCTGGATTCGTTTTTTAAGAATCCCTAAGCACGGCAGGTATTTGGATATCGGTTGTTAGTTCATGTCCACGCCTGGAAACGCAGCAAATTTGCGTTACTTTTCTGCTTCTGCAATTTCAATGAGCAGGCATTAGACATGCTGCGAGGTCATTTGATATTATGCTTTTCTGCTTTTATTTGGTGGATTTACGTTTCTTACCTGTGTGTGAAGGGTTTCTCATTTTCCAGAGGGCTGCAGGCATCTGCCTGCGCAGGGCCGGGCTTGGCGCGCCTGCCCTCTCCTGGCAGCCTGATACTGGAGAGGAAAGAAGGGACTTGCCCGTCAGGAGCCGATTTCATGCAGAGACGGTGATCCAAAGAGGATGCACACAAAGGTTTTCACTGGCTGCAGTGCATGCCAAAGCCTTCCCGTGATGGATTAATCTTCCTGTGTGAACTGTGCCAAAATACTATACTTCCAAATGTATCTACAATAACATAAATATTACAGCAACTGTAAAGCACAAAAAGGGAGAATCCAAACAAGGGGAAAGGGACCTCTTTGAATTAAATGAAGAGTAACCATTTTTCTTCCCATCAAGCGTTTTTGGTCAGTAGCTCTTGTATTTTACATCCAACAGCAAACACAGTAGCCATTTCCAGGACAGCCGCATCACTGATGTAAATACACCGAGGCAAATACACTCACCAGAGGTAAATACACTCACCAAATAGCTACAAGGAAAGCATTAAACTAGGGCTAAACACACTGAACATGTCTTAATGTGTCTGACATCAGGACATGGAGAGCAGGCACCAGAGCGACCTGGAAAAAGCAGAAGCTGCAGGGTGGAGTAAGATCTTGGTGTCACCAAAACCTGGGATGAGGTCGTGGTGGACCTCAGGGGCCAGGAGCTGGCCAGGCTTCCTGGTCTCTGCCTTCCTCCTGCGCCCAGAGAGGCTGAGCCGGCTCGCTTATGCAGCAATGGAAACGCAACCCTCTGATGTAAACAAGACTGGTGGCTTTTGGGCAGCTGGGCTGGAGTTTGGTGCGGCCGTTTCCCTCCTTGCATTACCCAGGATGAGCACAGAGCTCTTGGGGCATCTGCCAGGCAGCAGAACCAGGTCCTGAAGGCCAGGAGGCCCTCAGGGGGGCTCAGCGTGGGCCTGCCTCGCTGCCCGCATGCCCGCTAGCAGTGTACATCTCACCCGAGGGGGACAGCAGCCCCAAAGGGACCAAGAGATGCAGCCAGCACTCTGGTCTGAGTGCCTGGGACAGCTGTGCAGTGCACAATTACCGCTCGTCTCAGCTCATGCTGTGCTTGTGTACAGCTGCGTTGCAGTGTATGCCTATACTCAGTTCTGCATATGCATATTTATACGTATATTCAGTTCTGCTTTATCCCCGTGTAACTCTCCTACTCGTATGGCTCCCTGGAGCACTATGCAGAGGTGGCTGCCACCAAGCAAGGTCTTCAGTACATCTGCAGTGGTTATGCATGCCGAGGAGCAGCCCCACCAGCCTCGGCCAAGGGCCTCCTTCACAACACCTTTCTTACTAAAATCTGCCTGGAGCAAAAATCTGGCCCTGCTGAAGCGAGTGACTTCCAACTCCCTTGATGACTCTTTCTAACGTCCAAGCTTTCCTCAGAGAGGCTGTTTTCCAGCATTCCTTCCAAGTGATACTAAAGCTGAATCAGATGTGACTTCCAGCGATGACTATTAACTTCTTAACAGCCCTGCCATTCCTTTTAAAGGCCACCCAGCACAATCATCTCCTTTTTTGCTTCAGTGGAAGAGTAATTAGCATCTAAACCATCAACCTGTACGCTGAATGCTATGGTTGTGAGAGCTGCACGCTCATCAGCTCCCATTTCACACTACCCATCCAAAAAGATGAAATCATTCTTACTACATGGTCACATTCATGTAACGTTCTCAATTAGTTTGCCTTTACTTGGTTATTTGCAGAGAACAGCCTGTGCTTCTTGACTGACACTAGGGTCAGAGTGGAAAGATGCTGATCTAGAATAGCCATTGTGTTTGTCTTATGTATCTTTGTTTTCTGCAGAGGTTGTGCTTTCGCATTAAATACGGTCTTCCTTTTAATGTTGCTCAGCTGGATTTAGCTCGGTATAAAATGATTACTGCCGTAAAAATAATTTTACAAAAAGCAGCAGCAGACAGTGCGTAGAAGTGATACCTCAGCTTCCTCTTTTCTCCTCAGTGAGACATGAATTAAAAGCCAACTCAGGCATACGTAAAAGGCTAACATCATTTCCCCAGCAGGGAGAGGAGGAAACGCTCACCTGGAACCAGCACAGTACATGGGGGTTTGTGGGGGTGGAGCAGAGCACCGCACACGTACCTTCACGCTGCCTTCCACGTTTTGCCCACACCAGCCCGACAGCATTGTCACAGCAGCACCTCACCCTCTCCTTTTCTGGTGGGTGACAGCCAAGGAGACAATGACGAGAAGCTCCTACTGCTGCTGCTGAAGCCACTTAGCACTGACTCGGGTGAGAGGCATCCCAGGACCCCATTTACCAGCTCCCCGCAGGGGGCTAGCCCAGGGTTAGGGGCAGGCAGGTATGTCTGCAGCCCCCCTCTGTTCTTAGCCCCTGCAGACTTCAGGGAGTAGACTCAGAATCAAGTCCCTGAGCTCCGTCTTTCACATAAGACTGTTCACAGCCTCGGGAAACAAGAAACCAATAAGAAATATTATGCTTTAGAACTTGAATAGGGTTCAGCTGGCTGAAGACAAGCTTCAGAGCCTGCTCCAAAGTCTGTGAAGCTGGTGATAATGCAAAGACTCCCCTTGACTTCAGAGGGATGAAGTCCCAAGGGAAGAGCGAGTTGATAGCTGACCTGCTTGCCTCGCAGCACAGGCTGAGAAAGGGAGCTGTAGCACAAATCTCTTTGGTGCATCAAGTTACAAGCAGGTCCCCTGATGCTGCAGATGCTACAAGAAAGATGAACATGAGGTCCAGGTCTCCCAGGGTTTTTTGTTGTTTTGCTTTTGCTGAAAAGCTGCTGTTACGGGGAGACTCCTTTGCTGAGCTGATTTTGCCCAAGTGTTTGTGCTTCAGAGTGACTTAATTTAGTTAACAAACAAACTACAAACGTGCACAAAATCTTGGCATTTCAGAGCATCCCCATGCTCATCTATACTCTCCTTGCTAATATTTGCCCATTCCCCTCCCTCTATCCCCAGCCACTCCACTGCTATCAAAGCTTTCTCGTCAGACTCTTTCCTTATACTTCAGGCTCACAAACAAACAGCATCTTTTGTTGTTCCCCCCCAGAATACCAGGATATAAAGGGCAAACCACAGCGCTGATACAAATATCAAATCAGCAACAACAAACAGGAGCAAAACCTTTCATATAGGAGTTTCCACAGGGAAGCCCAGGGACAAAACAACACGATGTGTTTCTTACCCCCCCCGCACCTTCCCAGGCTTTGTTAGCAGAGTTATTTTTGCAGTCCTCAACTGAGGAACTGGGGCCCTGAGCGCGCTGGTGATCAGTACTGCATTGAGGGCAGAGAACAGCAAAGCAGGAGATCACACACCGTTGAGACACTGAGGCTGGGGGACAGGGCAAGGACTTTTATCATAAAAATTCTAACAATTATTTAAATGAAGGGGCTCTCTTTCACTGCTGGGATGGGCTAAGGAGGTACATGCAGCCTGTTTTGCTCAGCTGGTGTGTGGTAACCCATCGAGTTGCAGTAACCTGCTGCCTTACGGTTGTCCTTTCATGCCCTAACACCTTGCCCTGCACAAGTGCTGGACAGTGCCTCCAAAATACACATAATAGAGGTAGGAAAAATGGTGTAAATTAACCCTTTTTTTTTTTTAATAAATCTTCATTTCTTAAAAAACAAAAACAAAAAAACAGGAAAAAAACCCTGTTCACAGAATATTGTTCATGATAGCCTAACATCTGTTACTTTTTAAGTAGGAGTTTGAAGAAGGTTGTTAGTCCACAGTTACCCTTTATTAAAATCCTGTAGGTCAATATGGGAATAACTACCCTTTACTGAATAGATAAATTATACATACCAACAAAAATTCATTATAAATGAAAAGTCAGGGGCTTTTTTCTCCAGCTCTCACAATATCTTTTAGCATACTGTATAATACACAGTATGTGTGGTTTCCATTATGGAAAAAAATGGTTTGTTGACTGTGACAGGCTGTAATTAGACTGTAATATAAAGCAGGGCCAGTGTAACGCTCCGTGTTCATACAGTGTGCGTCACAACGGGATCTCGGTCTTGGTTGCCTGTTCCTTGTGCCTGCCCTAATAACCATCATTAACAGCAAGAGTGGGTAAAAGCTTTTTTCTTTGCATATACTATACAAAGTCAGCCTACGGGTTCCATAAAAAGAAAGTGATATTACACTGACCATACCAAACATGAGTGGCGCTAAGAAATGAACTTGTCTCTGACACTCAATTTGATCAGTGAATTCCAACAGCATGACAGACAATTCAACCTGGATAAATGTCAGACCTGTGTATAAATCAAACTAGTTTTGAAGGTGCTCCATCACAAGGCTTCCAGTACTTTCAGGCCCCAGGTGGAGCATGTTTTTTCCCAAGGTTCCAGAGTTAAGTGTAGTTCCATGAGTCCATAAGTTAGTTCGGCTTGCAAAAATGCAAGTCCATTTTTATTTTACTCAGCCTAGGTTCTACTTGAATGCTGGACTGGCTCCAAATCCCTGAAAGTGTTAAAGATACCATCAGCTGCCCTATCTGAGGATGGGCAGAGACACTTCCAGATGGTTGAGGTTGCAAGAGATTGCTACCAAAATATCTAAAGGACAGAGTAGTACAGCAGGTACAATGGGAAGGGGGAAAAAAAAAATAAAAAAAAAAAAATCAGAGGTACTGTGTAGGAATAGAAAGATAGACAATGTTGGATCATGGGAGGGCACATAGGAGCAAAACCCAAAGATGAATAGACTCATGAAAGACCTTGAAATTGAAAAAAAAGTATAAACTTGGTCATGCAGGAATTCAAAGAAAAGAGAAATGAGAAGGTCACGCTGGAGAAGGCTCAAGTTAGCTGTGTATTCTCTGAATTGGAGGGAGATTTTGTGCATACTAGGATGCAAAAGGGAAAGAGGCTGCAGCAACCAACACAGGAAATGTTGAAAGACACCTTTAAGTGGAAGTAGAGAAAACAAACATGAGCGCAATAGGTGACATCTGAGCAGGGCTGTTCTGATCTCTTCCGAAGAACTGGTGAGGAAGCTGACAACGAAAGAACTCTGCTGGGCTTGTCGCAGTGGCTATGCTAGTGAATAGTCCCCAGTGACGCAGAGCCACGTGCGAAGGGTGAAAGCTCTGGAAGGTCGTTTCCCATCTCTGGCTTTCTTTGCTCTCCTCTGCGAGCGGCTGCCATTCAGATGCTGCGATAAAGCAGGTTTCTCATTTGCATTTTCCAAAACAGGCTGATGGTTTGTTTGCTTTTTTAAAATTCTTTCCTACGACCTTGGCTGGAGAAAGCCCACAAATTTCTTCCGCTATTTGGCTTGACTGCTTATAGGAAACAGAGAGAGGAACATTTCAGCAGTTCTCAGCCCATGCACGTCAGTGGCAGCTGCCTGGTGTCTCCCAGGTTTCAGCTGCAAGAACTAAGCCTTTCAAACAAGCCAGTTTGATATGAAAAACCACAGTATAGATAGGAAATAGAAAGTCGCATGTGTCTACTGTTCCTCTGCTGCCCTAACAATTCAGAGCAATACTAAATGATCTGTGGGCTGTCACCCTCGCGCCCTGACTGTGTGTGTTCTGAAGGATTGATTTCACACTCAGAGGGACACATGGCACACTAGAAAACAAAGACCCCTATTTTTTCCAAGGCAGCGACTGCTTGTGAAAGCCCTTGCAGCAGTTTGTTACAGCCTGTGTCACTGAAAATGCTGCCAAACATTCAAAAGAGACAAGCGAAGATCTGAATGATCTGCAGAAAATAAAGCCAATCACCGAGGCTGGGATTTTCTGAGGGAAATTAAGTGGGACAACCTTACTGAACAGGAAGAGTGGGACATACAATACTGTGAATATTGCTGTCTTGCTGTGACCAAATTAACTTTTGTGTGAGTTAGAATAGACCTGACAACTCCATATGTGATCCAAAATAGCTTCATACAATGCAAGACACTCTCATTCACTTCCATTAAGAAGGTTTTCTGCCTTACACAGTCTAACTGCAGGCAAGGTACAATGCTAATGAGAGAGGGTATTAGTGAAGGGCTGAGGCTCCCAAGCACAGACGTCAGACGTGAAAAAACAAAGCTGGGTGTCATGGGCGCAGTGCATCGTAGGAGGGTGTACTAGGTATATTTTCTATTGAAAAACCTACCCTCTTTGTTCAAGGAAATCTAAGTGGTTTCATTTCTCTGCTGCAAACAATTCACTTCCTCCTTCTTCTAGCAGAAGGAAGCTGCGGGGATTTTAGGCAGGAGACCATTAACCCCAGGGAGAGGCCACCTCTGAAATACACCTACGTACACCAGTCACTCACGGCTGCCTCAGAAACACTGTTTTGCTGCTTGACCTGTTTCTAGCTTCAGCAAAGGAGAAGAAAAACAACCCACCATTGATTTTGCAAGTAGTTGTTCTGCAGAATAAACCAGATCAAACCCAGTGTTTATTTTGCTTCCTGGGGATCTGTCAGAGAGGTCACTGGAGAAGTTACAGAGGTGTAGAACAGGAGATAAAGAGAGGTGAACTTGCTTTCAGTTCAGGAGGTTGATACTTGCCAAAGCTACCCACCTGCCCTAGATTTCCCCTTCCTACAAGAGTTTGGTAAAAAAATAAATCTTATAAAGGGCAAAACCTGTGAATTACAAAGTGGCTTTAATTCCCCAAAGGAGGGGGTTAGAGCAGGCTCTTAAAGACTGATGATAAATGGTAACTCTCTGCGCAGGCTCCCAGCGTGAAACACGGCCACGAGCATCCTTTCTCAATGACGCTCTCTTACTCCTTTCACAGCCCCCTGCCTTGCCTTGCCTGTGCTGCCACCTCAGCTCAGCTCACTTTCATTTCTGCTGCCACACGGGGGTGAGTCCTCCCTTAGCCCATCCTGCAACAGCTAGGATGTCCTCCACTGGAAGGCTGCTCTTCGCTAACGATTTAGAGAAAAGCTGCTCCCGAGCCCCTGGATAGGCAACTGAGCTGAAATCTCCTGTGGCAGCAACGTTTTTGCCCGGCTGGAGGCTCCACAGAGGTAGAAATGCTCAGTTGGAAGCAGGTGGGTACATCCAACCTCTGCAGAGCCCCTGTGCTGCACCTCCAGGGAGGTGCCAGCACAAGTGGGCTTGGGCGGGCAGAGGGGAGCAGGTATAATTTCTGGCAGGTTTCAGCCAAATGCTCGGACCTTTAATACTTGTTTCTGTGAAGGGCAGAGGCAGAAAAGCAAAGGCTGTCTATAAGATGTAGTTTCCCAGACCGGTGCAGCGCTGTGGGGGATTGCATTTGCATCAGGTATAAGTCATTAGGCTTAGGAAAGGGAAACATTTAGGGTCTCGTGCATTAACAGAGAATCACAGCATGGGCTGCAGTCACCTTAGAAAGAAGAAAACAAGTGACATCTGCCCACGCAGAGCAAAATGAAATGGGAAGCAGGACACAACACCATGACAACACCCAGCAGCTAATTTTTTTTTCAGGACAAGATGAATGCAAGAGCAGTCAGGCTGGGTGAGACGAGAGGTCTTTCCAGTGCTGTTCCCTGTCCCCGACAGTAGCCACCTCGTAGAGACTGGGAAAGCATGTAGCAAAACTCCCCCAGAATATTTTATCTGAGGATTTGAGGAACTGAAGCCTCCCTCTGAGACGTATGGTGGAGGGCTGGAAATGCCAATGTGCCCACACAAGTCCTGTGCTAGGAAGCATGGAAGTAAAATGTCCTTTGAGGCTGATCCGAGAGGAGAAGCTGAGGTTCACAGCTCCAACGAAGCCTTGTGAAATGGCCCTGTGGCGAGGAGTGCCTCCGGGAGGTGTGCAGAAGAGGCAGGCACTGGAGCTGCCAGTGCACCCAGTGCTTTGCTCAGCAAGTTTCCTGGCTATAGCTGACGCAGTTGAGTGCATGTCTCAGGGGGTAGGCACAGGAGAGGGAGCCTGCAGGACACGCTGCTTCTATTCCCATGTCTACCTCAGGAAGCCCAGCCCAGCCACCAGGATCTCTCCCTGGTTAACACAAGAAAGCTTGAACGGAGCAGGAAAAAGTTGACCAATTTGCAATGAAAGAGACTGTAAATCATGCATGCAAGCAAAATGATGACAGGACAATCAGCTGCTGTTAATGAAGTCCTGGATAAAAGAGATGAGGAAGCAGAACAGTGCACTCTCACCTGGCTCCTGCAATTATGCACCCAGAAGCATTAAGCATAATTAGACAGAGCCGCCTATGTTTGGAGTTGGGAAAATGCAGCAAGAGTGCCTAAAATCAGATTTTCCTAGAAGACAGTGAGAAGAGGGGCTACAGAGAGCAAATGCACTGCCTGGAAAGCGCTAGCGATGGCTTGCCACGCTCTCCTGACCACTGCCGGGGAGGACATCTCACATTGGGGGTCACAGCAACGCAGGGAGAATCCATAAGCTTTGGCAGCAGAATAATTGAAGATTTCATAATCCAGGGCCTTTTGCCATGCCTGAGGACAAAATGCTTGATCAGCACCTTGCAATCAAGCCTGCAAGCCTGATGTATCAGATATGTTTGGTATTCTGAGAGGTGAGGAGAAATTTCAGAGGGGCTGGAGAAACAGCCGTTTCTCCCTAGCCAGAGGCTGTGTCTGCCAGTAAGGAGATGATGAAAGAACAGCCAAGCTGATAACAAAGGCAGCTAGGTGGGAAATTCCCCTCATTATAAGCATAAAGAGCATTTTCCTAGTAGGAAAAGACAGGGAAAGGAGATACAAAAAGTAAGTCCTCATCTCCTCCTAAACAGATTTTTTTCTCAGCAATTCAGACCTAGAAACTCCCCTTCAAATATTCCTTCTCAGAAACTGGAGCTGTAAAATCTGCAAAGGAACCATGCATCTCACCTAGGAATTCAAGAAACCTATGGAGAGGGATGCTAGGAGGAAAGAAAGACTGTATGGGCCATTTGTGCCATCGCCAGGTGCCTCCCTGTTGTAAAGCTGCTTGCACAGAATCCCACCTGGCACAAGGCAGATCTGCCACAGAGCAGTGGGTTGCAAGTCAGGAATGGTGATATCCAAAGGATCAGGCCCCAATCCTGTATCTTCTTATACATGCTTCTCTTACGAGAAACCTACCTCTGTGATGGCACTTTCCTTCTCAAAGAACTACCTGTCTTTAGACCACCACTGGCGTTACAGTGCCATGAAATACAGGACATATCTGACAGGTCCCCTCTGTTCCATTTTGGTTTTGAGTGCTGAGGAGTTCAAAAGTGCAAAAAACTTTTTATTCTGAGAGACAGATTAGAGAAACATCAACATCTGATGCTGTATTCTAGCACCAAAATTAGCAATGGCCATGTTGATCTGTTCAGGTAATAGCTATGCCATTAAGTCAGTGGTTAATTTTGAATTAGATCTACAACTCATGAAAAATTGACCACCACACACCAAAAAACCAGTGTCGCTTGAATATTAAAAAAAAAAAGAAAGGCAGAGAGGCATGAACCCACTTCCAGTGCATGCTTTGCCAGCGCACTTTGCTAGTGTGCAATGAATGCACACCAAGAGCGGCATTTTCTCCCTGCTGGGGCTGGATCCACCACCTGTGGTTCACACTGTTGATCCCAGCTGCCAGTCCTAGAGGTGTGCAGTGCTGCTCCACCACCAGTCTGACCACACCTTTTGGGAAGGGCTTAGTCACTGGTGGCGTCTACTTAGCCCCTGAGGGCCAGTGAGTTTCTCAGATGATGTCAAACCAACTTCTCATATATACATCACACAGGAAAGTAATCTGACTATATCAGTGGTCTAATTTTGTCATTGCTGCTGTGCAACGTACATGGGAAGCCACTCAAGGAACTGGTAAATGACCAAGATCTGAAGCATCTCTGGACTGCTACTGCCATATACCCTTTGTGACAACCAGTCTGTCTTGGCACAGGCCTGCATCTGCTGGCCATGGGTGCAAACTGGATAGAAGACACTGGAGAGAGACATGAGGGTCATTTTGACAGAGGCTTGTTTTAGGCCTTACTGCTTCCTTTTGCTACCACCATTTCTGTTTTGATCCACCAAAAAATGAACTACTGAAGAAAATAAACATACCATAGCCAGCAGGGTATGGATCTGGGAAGACAGAGGGACAAGCAGGTTATGTGTTTGATTACAGTGGAATAGACACATCGGAGATGTGGCCCTGGAAATATTCCTGCACATAAGCCTGCTCCTCCAAGAATACAAGTCAATATTTGCAGAAAATTCCCATGCTCTACATACATCACAAATACATCATGCTGGTCCTTTTCGTGGACCTTTTTCACCACCCTTCCAAACGCCCTTTTGCTTATTGTAGGGTGCAGTCTGAGGCTTATGAGCTATGCGGCTGGTGAGTAGTTGAAGCCTGGTCCTCTCTTGGGTCTTCATGCCATAGTGACCAGCGTGACTAGGCTACCATGGGGTGATCCACATCCCAGTCTGGATGGAGAAAGAGTTGCAAGGGTCATTAAGACTGCTGCCTCCAGATCACCTTGGGGCCTGGACACCCATGCGTGGCTCAGCCCTATACCACGGAGAAGTATGGGATCACCACAGTCATGGCCCATGGTCCAGAAGCATGAGTTATGCCCAGATGCGCATAGGGTAACAATTCACTTCACACTTACTTGGGTGAAACAAAATGCAGGGGAGCCCTGTGGACAGCCTGGGGACCTGTCTCCCTTCATGCCATGGGTGTAAGTCACCCCACGTACTACCCTTTCCGAGTCCCAGGCTCTCCTCACCCCCCCCATTCCCATGCCCTTGTGCCTCCCTACAACCTCATCAGTCAACCGAGTCTTATATGGTGACTAAGACGACCAATTTCTTAAACTGTGCCAGGATTGTTGACAGTGTTCCCATGTAGGGCAGAAGGACCCTAGAGACTCTTTCATGTCTGCATCCTATAGCAAAGACCTATCTGGGAAGTGATAAGACGAGAAAGTTTTTATCAGTTGTTTCCATGACTGCAGATACCACCTGCCCAGTGCTGTGGTTGCTTTTTCTCTAGAGCTCACAAAGGCTCTAAGGCTATTTTTTCCCTTAGGAATGAAAATAAATCACTCCAATCAGCTGCTTTTCTTGAGGTGCTACAAAACAAACTACAGTGGAAATGTTATCATTTGTAACAGATTTAGCCTGCAGGACCATGCGTTAATTTAAATTTTAACATTTAAAAATAGTTTCCCGTGGCACCATATAAATACAAGGTATAGCCAGCACAAGCAGATACAAATTGAGTGAAGTTATACTGCTTGAAATTATTTATTTCTGCATTTGACAGCTACTGATGAAACCTTGCCTCATTACTCCTCCATGCCCCCTGTGCATTCAGGACACTGGAGTGACTCTGAGAAGGAAGAGCATGCAGGAGACATTACCATCTTAATGATTACACTGATGCCTCTCTCTATCACACCTACCTGCCACCCAAATATCTGGGAGGAATAAAGCACTTCTTGTCAAACCAATTGGGCCTGATTCATATCACTGCCAGAATTATAGCAGTCCCTAAGAGCCCAGAGAAGCCATCATTGCACTCCCATTTACCATGCTACCATTACAACTTGGTGATGCAGGCTTGATGAGACAGCAAAATGGGTTTTGAATCCACTATCTTCACAAAAAAAAAAAAAAAAAAGTCACTTGTTTTCTCTGGAAGCTGTGAACTGGAAAGGGGAACCTGCAAATATTTTGTGTCATTCCCCCAAAATAAACTTTGATACACCTGTCTAGCTGTTTACATAAACCAACTGGGGGAGGGGGGGAGAGATGCACAAGAGAGGCTCGTTTCTGCTCAAAATGCAAAGCTTGCTCCTGAGGCGGAGGGCCTGCATACCGGAGGTAGAGGTACCCTGAGCAGCAGCCAGCCTCCCTGCTTTGCTTTCCGAGTGCTGTGGCAGTGGCCGGCTGGCCGGGACCAGCACTGCAGGAGGAGATCCTGCTTGCGCTGGCCCCAGTCCCTGTGCCTGGAACCGCTGCCCGCAGGGCATCGGCTGGCCTCTGCTAATCACACGCTCTTCAGACTCGCAGGCTGGCCAAAACTGAACAGATTTACGCCACGTCCCTAGCAGAAGCTATCATTCCTCCAGATGCCAAGGCTTTGCCCTGTAAGACTATCACAGCTTCTCAAATAATAGGTTTTTCCTCCTCTTCCCTTGTCTGCAGAAATGATACTTTCCTAAAATACAGATACTTTCCTAAAATACTCAGCTTTAGTCCTGCTTGGCACAAACCAGCTCAGGCCACGCAGTTAAATGTTGCCAGACTTACAACAAACTGAGAGCAGGATCCAGTAAGTAGCGATCAGACAACTTGCCCACTTAAAACAGAGCCACTAAATAGCAAAATGAAAGCAGCCGATGCCTTTATACAGGCTGAGGACAAGTGAGAACCAAGGAAACAAAGACAGCACAGAAGAGATGCTGGGTTCTACCTCGTGAGAGCTTAGAAAGCAAAGCAGGGAGTTGGAGAGGCCAAGAGTTGTCTTTGCAAGGAAAAAGGCTTCAGCACACAAAGCAAGGTGTGCTCAGAAATACAGGGATTTCTCCCCCCTCCCAGCTTAACAAAGGGATGCCTGATCAAGGAAAACAGAAGGACATCTATCCTAGCATTTCCCAGCTGCACCTAGTTGGATAAGTGTTCCTCATACCATGATTTTTTTGCCCATGTTCTGTCTTCCCAACTGATCGTGCTGCCTGGTATAGCCGGATGACGTCCAAGGGCTGCTGCCCTGTAACAGCATCATAATCTTTAGGGAGATAATGACAGAGGAAGAAGGAAGGGGAGAAGCAGCAATATGAAAGACTGACTCTCAGAGCCCGGAACAAGTTTTCAGGCCTGGCATTTAGGAAACCTCTATTTCTGATGTGAAGTAAACTAGATCTAGAAATAGAAATAAAGAAGATATGGAAGCCCTCATCATCAATCTTAGAGGCTGGCTTTTCAGAGAAACCAGCTTTTAGGGTTGTGGACTCATCTGCCAGGTGGCACATCTTTTTCAACTGAATCCTTACCACAGATGGGCTTTTCGCTGAATTTGTTAAAAAAAAAAAAAAAAAAAACAACCAACAGAACACACAAAACAAAAAACCCCAAACCTGCTCAGAAATACAGGGATTTCTCCCCCCTCCCAGCTTAACAAAGGGATGCCTGATCAAGGAAAACAGAAGGACATCTATCCTAGCATTTCCCAGCTGCACCTAGTTGGATAAGTGTTCCTCATACCATGATTTTTTTGCCCATGTTCTGTCTTCCCAACTGATCGTGCTGCCTGGTATAGCCGGATGACGTCCAAGGGCTGCTGCCCTGTAACAGCATCATAATCTTTAGGGAGATAATGACAGAGGAAGAAGGAAGGGGAGAAGCAGCAATATGAAAGACTGACTCTCAGAGCCCGGAACAAGTTTTCAGGCCTGGCATTTAGGAAACCTCTATTTCTGATGTGAAGTAAACTAGATCTAGAAATAGAAATAAAGAAGATATGGAAGCCCTCATCATCAATCTTAGAGGCTGGC
The DNA here is from genome assembly GCF_000699145.1 of Aptenodytes forsteri. Lineage (NCBI taxonomy): Eukaryota > Metazoa > Chordata > Aves > Sphenisciformes > Spheniscidae > Aptenodytes > Aptenodytes forsteri. The sequence continues at coordinate 692,483 of NW_008795122.1, read as the reverse complement.
TTTTCAGAGAAACCAGCTTTTAGGGTTGTGGACTCATCTGCCAGGTGGCACATCTTTTTCAACTGAATCCTTACCACAGATGGGCTTTTCGCTGAATTTGTTAAAAAAAAAAAAAAAAAAAAAAACCAACAAAACACACAAAACAAAAAAAAACCCACCCCAAACCACACACAGTCTCATGTGTGTACATGCAGGAAAAACTGTCACAAATGTCAAAGGCTTGTCATTTCATCCCTTCCTTAAAATAGAGGTTCTTTCATAATCCTACAAACATAAGGAATGAGGGAAACGGTAGGTCTATACTAGAACAAACGTTTCTGTTAGTTTGTTTGCCTGTTTTCGTGAGTCAGAGTGGCTACTTAAAAACAGGCAAAATGTTTGGTCTTAAGTATCATACATTCAGAGCATTACCGGCAACAGTAGGGAAATCAAGAGCCATATTAGCTGTGATATAGTTACGGTTCCATAGGATCATCCCAAATATTTGCTGGAAGTTGCACTTTTATTCACGTTTTATTTCTTTTTAACGTTTAACAAAAGACAGTACTGCAAAAGCTAGAGGAGAAGAGAGACCAGTCACACTCCCCTCCTCTCCAGGCTGTTCCCGCAGTTGGCAAGGAATTGCCATACTTACCCACGTCCTTATTTAATGCTTCAGTCATTCTTCACACTCCTTTGCAGGAGACGCCAGGGCTTTGAGACAGGTCTACCAGCAGGTGCACCGGGACTCAAGCACACTGTGAAGGAATACAAACACCAGCTAATTAAATCTATTGTTAAAACAATTTGTTTCTTGCTGGGGCTGAGTCATCTGAAAGTGTTTAAACAAGACAGGTTTCATTTCTGAGGGCAGACTGCCATCTTCACTCAGGAGCGCCTCACCCTCCTCGCTTCTGTTATTTTAAAGTACAGATCAGCAGCAGAGAAAGGATTCATATTGAAATAATAATAAAATAAAAATCCAAGGCCAAAATTCTGAACTCTTCCTTAGAAAGAGCAGTGTTCGGTGGGAAAATCCATGATTTAGCTAGGCAGCATGAGCTCCTAGAATAAACAACAGTGGCGAGCAACGAGATCTGCAGCGCATGAATCATAAAAGTCTATTTCCAGGGAGCACCTGCCCCCAAGAGGGCACTGTGATATTATATATGCTTCATGGCTTATGAGCACCCACCGCCTGAGCAGGGGGTGCAGGCATGCCCATCCTCCCATCCCAGCCCAGGCTGGCATGCCTGGCCTCCACGCACTGCAGTGACTGTTGGTAAATCAAGGGGAATGCCTGGTTTCTGCTTTCAATGGATTTATTTCCCTTTTAGGGAAACATGCAAGCAGGAAAGTGGCAAAAAGCTCAATTTTCTGGAAAGGAAAGCAACAAATGTAATGCAAGGTCTTCTGCTACTTGCGTGGGCAGATCCGTATTCACTGCCCACCCAAACCACCCGTCCTTTTGTCTCTGCATGTGATAAGCCTCAGCCTGCTTTGGCTGTTTTCCTCTCAGGGTCACAACTAGTTTCTTGCTTGGTTTCCCAAGCAGTTTCTTCAAATCCCATAAAACCCTGTCCAGTTAGATGTTGGATGGAGTAGACTTCAGCAAAGAGACCTTCAGGATAGTCCCTGTAGCTGCCTCTAGCCTTGTTCCCAAAGTGCCTGCCTGCCTGCCTCCCTCCCTCTTCGATACATGCATACCCACACCAACTATCTGGTCCAAGATTACCTCCTTCTGCTACTTAGAGTTTGTCTTTACTGATCTTCCAAGTCTCAGCCTAAGCTTTCTCATCAGTCTTGACAGCTCTGAAGCTTTTTGGTTTGCACGTCTAGCCTGTTCTCTCCTTTAACTCCAGCCCTGCCAGACTCTCATACAGGACTGGCTCATCCAGGGCTAACCAGACCTGTGGGAGAAGCCATCTCAGTGGTTATCTGAGCATCTTCAGGAAGTGTTTTAGCATGTGACTTCAGAGCAACTCATGAAATCAGACTCTGACAACTTCCATTTAAAAGGCATTTAAACATCTTCTCCATAGCCGTAACATTTTGCCGTCAACTTTCCAACTCTGTGTACCATAGACTGTCGTATCCCAATTACAGGCCAAATTCTGCAGTCCTTAATTGGCCACAAATTAATTACAATAGGTGCCAGACAACTAAATCTCTTTCTGAATACATAATGCTCTGTGATGAGGTTCTCCGCAGGCAGGTAAGTAAACCAGTGCGAGGACAAAATTTAAGTATCATTCATTTGGGATAGTTAACCACAAAACACTTACCTGCTTTTCTAACTTAATTATGTTTGGATTTAACGGTCATAACTTGATGTAGTAAGAAAAGCTTCTCATTTCCCAACTTTTCTCTTGACCCTCATCACCACCCAATTCCAACTCCATTTCCACTAACCCAAGAGACACTTGCTGCAACTTTTCAAATCTCTGCCTTGCTTAAAGCCCTCTCCCTCCTGTTTGACAGCCAGCCATGACAAAACGCTGGCTAGCTCTGCCTAGGGACAGAGATAGCAGGCACACAAATACAGTAAGCAAGTCAACAGTTATAGTAGACATTTAATCTTTCAGCTACAAAAAGAGATTTGTTGATGCTGAAGCAACAAGGAGAGCAGAGAAGTGTCCCCTGGTCTCAGGAGATGTGCAGCACTGAGCCCAGTTCCTACCCACACCTTTCTTACCCCCTCAGCACTGGGCAGCCAGTATCTCAGCAGGCCTGCTGGGCTCTTTCCCTGGCCTCAAGCAGGGGCAGGAAGAGCAAGCTTAGACACCTGTCTTGACCCGGCAGCCTGTCAACGCTGCACAGCCCTTCCCTTTGGCTCCCGAGGACGTTTACAGGATCTCCCTGGTAAGTGCGCAGGAATCAGCCACTTGAAGGCCAAGCCAAGCAGGCCAAGGAAGAAAAAGCTTTCCAGCTCTAGGAAGGGAGGTGGTAGGAAGGAGCCATCTGAATGAAGACATAGGGAGATCAACACCTCCGGCCAGGAAAGGGGTGTGGTGAGCTCCCGAGACTGAGTCCCCCCTCTGCTCCCAGCTCTCCCACAGCCATGCCTCCCCCCACTCAGCAGGCGTTCCAGCACCAAAAAGGAAAAGCTTGCCTCCCTATGCTGCTGGTTTTCCTCAGCTCTGAGGAGCCAGACACGACTTTCCACTTACCGCAAGGATGGAAGCATAAGATCTAACTCTTCTTCCTCCCTCTTTCCCAAAGGCTTTTTGGTGCAAAGCCTCTAAATGGCAGACCTGCTAGTAGAATCCTCCTGCTCCCCAAGCAACCAGCCTGCCAAAGCCTGCTTAGTCCCTTTTGTCTCCCGCTCCACTCTAGTTTATTCCCTTCAGGTCTGAGATTCTTGGCAGGTGCAGCCTGGCAATGCCAGCTGCAAAATCATGTTGGCAGACCAGCCCATTAGCCCTTTCCATCCTTCATCTCCTTTGGCACCTACTGAGGCACTCACAAGCTGCCCGAGAGGTGGTGGTGTGGCCTATTGCCATATATCCATTCCCTCTGATGGCTTACAAGCCCATTTTATGTCCCTCACACAATTTAAATTCTCATTTACATGAAGAGATGTTTCTGGCACACAAGGCATGCCAGGCTCAGGTTTCTCTTTGGTGTCTGAACAGCCTTGGTTAATCAAATGGACATCCATAGAGTTTTCTGTTTGGTGTTCCTCTCATCCTGCCAGATGTCTAGGAGACCTCTTACTAGTCCCACAACCAGCTTCACTAGTTTATTCTGTTTGAACAAAAGGCTAAGGGCAAACAGCTGTGGAGATCACAGCTGCTTCTGAACACCAGGAATGTGAGGTCCCAGATCTCCTTATCTACCAAAGGGGTAAAAAACCCAACATAGCCAGAGTATTTTAAACAAATACCAATCCTTGAGACTTGAGATGAAAGAAAGTAAGAAAAAGAAAAAGCAGCACATTACCAAGCACAGCTTTCTGACTACCTGCGACTGGTTTTCTCCATTGCCAACGCTGCTGTTGCTGCCAGTAAGGAGCCATGAGACCACGGCCAAATTCAGGCTGCAGCTGTAGGCACACACACAGCTTTCATAAGGCATTCAGAGACAAGGCTTTGCCGTTAGTTTTGTACCTTTGACTTTCCAGGTCCATTTAATACCAGTGCCTAAAATAACCTCACAGACAGCTTGATTTTGCAGGAAAGGATCTAGGGCAACGACAGCAATTCAGCTCCTGAGGCAGCTTGGATTCAGTATACTTTTCATGGGATCTGCCCCATTTTTCCAACTGCTCAGACATCACACAGGCCAACAATCAATTATCTTTAAATAGCTCACTGAATAGTACTTGGCAAGTAAGGGGCAAATAACATCACCAGAAAAATGAGAGTACTTGCCAATAGCGTAATTCTCTTTACTGCCTATGCCCTATCTAATGAGTTTCTGTACCTGTTACAAATTAGCCTTACCTCAGCTTGTTCCCTTTGGTACTAATACCTAGAGAGCGTAGTATAGCTCCATGGGACTACAGAGCAATTCTTGCCTGCAAAATTTTCACCAGCCTTCAGCACCTGCACGATCTCTCTGCAACATCCAAGTGGATGGAAAATAGTGCTACAAGCAGCAGATTTCTTTTCAGTCCAGTGTTCTCTGTAAAACAACTATATATAGAGATATATTTAAAAAAAGAACAAATACAGGGTTAAACATCAAAAGTTTATGTTTAAAGAGCTCTTTTTACTCATTGCTGGCAAGAAGATCCTGATAACTTCAGTTATCAGCTATTGTGGTTACCCTTTACACTATCTATAACAAGGTAGTCAAGCAAAAATATTAACATTAGTTATTTTTACTTCTTGTGCAGCTGTTTGCCCATTCCCACATTCACGGGGTGCTAAGCAATAAGGTCTGATCATAGACTGGCCACAAAGTGGGGCACATAGGAATTACTTGACCACTCTTGAAAGTTATGACCCCTGGGCAAAATATCTCTGCTCGTATGGAAATTGAGGTATTTGAAGAAATCTCAAGGGCTCCGTGCAAGTACAGAGGTCATTCTACACGTCATAACTTACAGCCTCATGACGTAAGGTATAAAACTATGGTTTGTTTTGGCTCCTAGGACACCTGCATTAGCAGGAGTTATATTTTGGTACGCTTGTGCCGGCAGGACCTACATTAGACTCAACAGTGTCTGCTCACATGAGAAATCCCTGCCCCAGAGGTGTCGATCTGTCATCAGATCAATGACCAGCACTCTGAGCCCATGTGGCCACTCTGCCCCCATGCCAGCGGGACTCCCCGCAGCCCTGCCCTGATGGATCACGTCACAGGACGGAGGACTTCGGAGACGATGGGATCACAGGGGAGAGGGAGAAGTTTCCGAAGCATACATGCTCTAACGGCCCTCTTGTTAGCTCGGTTGTTTGCTATACTGCATGACAGCTGGTATCTCAGTCCAGTAATTACACTGATGTAGTACTGCCTCAATGAGGTTTGGCAAGAGGGCAGCCACCCAAAAAGGCACAGCACAGGCATGTTTGATTAACCCTGATGCTCAGATAGCAGACTGGTGATTTCCCAGCTATCAACTGCAGCACAGCCAGGATTTTCCTGCAAAAGACCTAATTATTAGTGAAAAAAATCTATGGGATGACACAGAAAGAAAAAAAAAAAATCCTCCTTTGTTACATCTCATGGCTTGTTTGTTCTTCTCTGGTCGAAGGTAGCTGTGTACAGGGCAGAAGGCTGGAGACCTTCAGCTGTGGTAGCATCTCAGCAAGGTGACTTACCCCCCGGGGAATACCATACTATGTAATTGTACAGCACCCAGGACCCAGGCAAGGTTAACTCAGAGCTCCTCCTAGTTTTGGTGTAAAGTGATGCCCAGCACAGCTTGGTCTCTGGTGAGCAGTCCAGCCCCAGGTGATGCAGGACTCACCCTGGGTGAACTTACCCAGGGAGGTACATTAGCTTATGCTGAGTTTGAAACAGGCAAGTTGCTTCTGGAGCACCTGGTAGCTCTCCGGTGTCCCTGCACTGCACAGCAGCGTGAATGGTCCTTCAGGAGTTTATCAGCCCTTTGGCAGAGGAACTGACTGCGTGTCAGGCTGATGCACGACCACACCGCCAGAGTCGGAAAACATCCCCACAATGAAAACCCTGATGGTGAGCTCCAATAATTTATACCTCTGCAGACCAGCTCCTCCTGCTCACATACCAGATTGAACAAACTAGTAATTGCTGCCTGATTTCTAATTACTCTTGTTTACAAGAGCAACGGAATAGGTCAGTTCTACAAACACAGCTTTGATGTAAAAAATGTACCAGAAAGCTCAGAAGCTCAGCATCCTTTTATAGGTTAGTACTGATTACCCTTCTAAAGTATATTGGTGTGACCTAAATATTTATACCACAGGTAGCAGTGCCTGAGGTGGAGGGATTGGAAGCAAAAGTGATTTTTGGTGCATTTTTATACCAATAAATATTGAGCCAGCAGCTAACAAGGCAAAAATCTGTTTCTCCGAGATCTAAGCACAGCACAAAAAGCTGAGCTCAGATCTCTTTCCTCCTCCTCCTCTGCCTGACAGTGTCCTGCCAAACTGAAACCTCTCATTCATGCCTCTTGCTGTCTTTCTTTGGAGCTTTTTGCAGCAGTCCCAGGCCATGCTGCGAGCTGTGGGTCAGGAGCTCGGAGATGCACGGTAACGATGTCTGCAGCCCTGGCAGCAAACCCAGCTCGCAAGGGTTTATCCTGGAGCGTACAGGAGGGGGAGCGTTTGCTACGATAGCTGCTCCTTCCCTGTTTTCACCAGAGCTTTCAAGGCACCGCACAAGCCCTTCGGCCCCCAGGATGCTCCTGCAGCATTTAACTGCGCAGTGCATTTTCTGGGCTTAGAGGAAGACTTACTGAATAATTTCTGAGTCTGAAACTGTCCACCTCAGCCAAGCTTGCTGAAAACCTCCCAAAAGCAACAAGCTCCCCCGAGCAGATGGAGAGTTACCAGCAACGCGGGACTCCACAACATTACTCCTTACCATCTCAACGTGGTTCGTAGCTGCCGCTTTGGTTTTTCCACTGTGGTTTGGACAACACCTCTTCTGGTTATGTTATTACAGAGGGCTTCAGAGAGGTTTCCCATAAATGAGGATTTTGCCTGTAGGCTTTGGGAACATGCCGCTAACATGAACTCCTGTTCCTGTTTTAAAAGATATACTGAGCATCAGCCAGCCCCCTATAGATAGCTACACGCACATCTTTCTACCTGTCGGAGCGTGTGACGACGGCATTTTCCAGAGGTGCTCTGGCAGTAAGCGGGGAAGGGACACCTGGTCTAAGCATTTTCCCTTGTAAAAATGCCCACATTGGTTCAGTCATGTTTAGCCACCTCAAAGCTCCCAGCTCCTATGAAAAGTCCAGCTCAGACCTCTGCTAAGTCACTGTGGTTATGACTCACGGGCTAAACAGAAGTGCCAGGAAATCATGTGTATCCAGCAAAATGGCTTTCTGCATCTGGCCTACTGATTGCTAGATGGGATTTTTCTGTGTTTAAGTAACAGCAGTTTATGAACAGAAACTCCTGGAAATGGCTTCTTTCTGAACCACTTCAGAAGTAAGAAATCTGGGGGCATTTATTTGATGGCCCAAACAGAAAGGGAGCGTTGGCTAGGTCACATCCAACACCTCCCCCGGCATGTGCATGGGCATGCCTGGCACACTCGTGAGTGGAGGGGACCCACCAGACACCCTTGTCATCTCACAAAGGCTCTGCCACGCAACACTCCATGCCATCACAATACCTGGGTGAGCCCTGGAGCCCACAGAGGCACCCGTGGGACCATGGGGGAGAGCAAAGGTCAACAGCTGCCATGCACCATATATTAAAACTTTCAAATCCTGGAGCAAAACACCAGCTTCAATTAAGCCCATCGGGATCATACATCATGCCAAAAACCAATGCAGGAGAGAAGCTACTTTGTGAGCTGGGCTACAGGCTGGGTCACACATTAGGGGAGGGCAGCTTCTCCAAGGTGAAAGCGGCCACGTCCAACAAATACAAGGGCCCCTTAGCCATCAAGGTGGTGGACCGGCGACGAGCACCCCCAGCCTTCGTGTACAAGTTTCTGCCCCGGGAGCTCTCCATCGTGCGCAAGATCCGGCACCCCAATATCGTGCGCATCTTCGAGCTCATCGAGGTCTGCAATGGGAAGCTCTACATCGTGATGGAGGCGGCAGCCACTGACCTGCTGCAGCTGGTGCAGCAGCTGGGGAAGCTGCCCTGCGTCCCCAGGGCCCGGGACATCTTTGCACAGGTTGTGGGGGCCGTGCACTACCTGCACAACCGCAACTTGGTGCACCGGGATCTCAAGTGTGAGAACGTGCTGCTCACCGCTGATGGCCGCCGGGCCAAACTCAGTGACTTTGGTTTTAGCAAGGAGGCCAACAGCTACCCAGACCTGAGCACCACGTTCTGCGGGTCAGCAGCCTACGCTTCCCCAGAGGTGCTGATGGGCATCCCCTATGACGCCAAGAAGTACGACATGTGGAGCCTGGGGGTGATGCTCTATGTGATGGTGACCGGCTACATGCCCTTTGACGATACTCACATTCGCAGCATGCCCCAGCAGCAGAAGAAAGGGGTGCTGTACCCGGAGGGGCTGCCCCCGCTGCCGGAGCCCTGCCAAGCCCTCATCGCCCAACTGCTGCAGTTTAGCCCAGCCTCCCGGCCCAGCGTGGGGCAGGTGGCCAAGAACAGCTGGCTGAAGGGGGACATCTGAATGAGGAAGTCCTCCCCAGAGATGCCGGGAGAGCAGTAACACTTTAGTGCAATCAATGCTGTAGTGGAAAAGCATTTCTGTGGTTTATTGATCATTTTGAGCCCTGGGGTGCCTGTATGTGGAGCTGATTGAACTTCAAGCACCAGCGAGACCATGTGCTCTCAGAAGGTGGTCAGATCCCTCCGCAAAGGAGACATGAGCCTGCTGCGGGTTAGGTTTCAGGACACATTGACCATGCTGAGCTAGTGGTAAGAGCAAAGCGTGGGGCTGCTTACACCAGCAGTGGCTGCCTGACCACAGGGGGGACCTGCACTGCTCCCGTTAGGCAGGTCGGGGCTCTCCCACAGAGCCAGCGTGGCCAGGGCAGGGTGGCGAGGTGCAATGTGAAACAGCACAGTCCTTTATGGTGCCTGCTCCCTAGTACATGTAATGAACACCAAAACTCCCACGCAGCTACCCCTCTCTGCTGCTCCCCACCCTCTGCCACTGTATGCACAGGGCACTGCCCAGGACTGCAGGAGGAAAGCTGTTCTCACATGGGTCTTGGCTTGTCCTCAACCTTGTTCACCACCAAACTCTATTTGAGCTGGTGGGAGGGGAGAAGTAGTGGTCCTGCAAATCGCTACTGCAGAGAAAATTTCACATTTTTTGTATACCACCGTTTAGATCTCACAGTGATAGTCACAGCCCAAATTCACAGCAGGATCTTTGCAGGCAACTGGACAGCATTACCGAGCCAAAAATTTTGGTGTGGGTTTGAGATCCACACCTTACGTTCAACTTCATCTTTCAGATATTGATTCTTACCACCATTTGAAATCTCTGCCAAAAGATATTTGATGAGAAAGAAATGCCACTGGCCATGGAGAACCTGAAATGGGAAAGAGATAAAGATACAAAGGAGAACTGCTTTGCTAACACCTGCTGTCCAGCTTCAGCGTAGAAAGTTACCAATTATTCTGAATGCAACCCCCAAAATCTACTACAGATCCTTACTGGCAAGTCTCATTTTCAAAGGGTTAACTGAAGGTAGGAGCTGGCATCTGATATGTGCTTTCATGAGATGTTTCAAAACCCCTTTAAATAATCTCCAATCTAGCTTCCACCAAAACTGAAATCAAACAGAAGATTGCCAGCTGGGTGGTCTGCCAGTCTTCGTGTTGCTGGTGCCACATGAGCTAACACACAGCCAGGCTACGTCTTACATGAACAAACCAGTGCACATGGTTCCGCTGGAAAAGAAGGAAACGTCTTTGGTAAAGCAAACATTTTAGGTCTATTAAAAGCAGCAGTTTAAGTAGAACAAGATGTGGCAGCAGAGCCAGCCCAAGGCTTTTCAGCATGCGGGCTACAGTGAATTTTGCCAACCCCAGAATGAAGATTTATTTTGCTCTCCTCCTTGCAGCTGCAAAATAAAACTTCATAGCAGCAGCAAAGTCCAAAGTAGACAGAGTAAGGGATAGGAAGGCTGTCTTGGGGCCATCCATGGCTGGGGAAACAGGCTTGGGAAGGATCAGGAGGATGCTGGAGATGGAAAAGAAGGAGAGAAGTCGTAAGGATGTGGGAAGCAAGGAGGCGGATTTTAGGGTAGTGAGATTTTCAGCAAGGCTCAACTCTCCTTTTTCTACTCTCCTTCCAACCTCCCTGTCAGCCTCATCTCTCTCCAAAGCCACCACCTTCCTTTGGGAGAGCTCCCCAGTCCCTACCCCAGGATATCCAGGTACCTTCTCATCTCCATCCCCTGCCTCACTCCAGCCCTTACTTACCTCCAAGTACTTCCCCACAACCTGGGAAGCAGAAACCTGGTGCCAGACCAGGTGCTACTGTATTGCCTCTCCTTTTGCTTTTGTTTAATTTTCTTTCATTAAAGACAAAGCTAATATAAAACGAGTTGTTCTAAAACCCAGACCCTATAAATCTCCCCTCAGCACTGTGTTCTCCTAAACAATTGCATCTGTTGAGGACATGAGTTAGGACAGACGACTAATGTTTTGCAAGGATGTACCCCCTTGAGTGGCTTGGGAAAGCAGCCGGGGTTCAAATGACAAGTGATTTGAACGAGCCACAGGAGGCTCGTAAGGCTGCCCCGCAGCCCTCGTCTTCTCCACACAGATGGCAATCTCACAGGACCCAGCACTAATGATCTCAGAGCAGTCCCAAGACTGTGAAAATAGTCCATTACAAATCTAATTATGCAGATTAAAAATAAAAATCAGAATTAAAGGCTCTGAACGAATTCTTGTCTAATTTACACCAATGGAAAATCAGTTTTGAAGGAGAGCAGAACCAGAGGCATTGAGCAGGCTGGGGAGGAGGCTCCTTGGCCGTGCCCTGGCAGTGGGGCCGGAGGCGTGCTCTGCAGGCATCCCTCCCCTCCTCGCTCTGTGCCGGAGCGACTCCTGAGGTCTCTGTGTGGGCTAAGCCTGGCACTTCCCTAGGCTTATATCGTCCTCGGGAGGGTAGAAATGCTTTTTAACCTTCCTGGGAGGCGCACCGTCGATGGAAGTGCCCCTTCCCTGACTGCCGGCAGGTGAGCCCCCCTATCCTGGCTGTAAATCACAGCGCCCTGCATTTATGGGAGAGCCCTTGAACTTTGAACGAGCACCCGAGGGAGACATAAACAGCTACACTGGGTTATCAATATCCCGATCAGTCCCACCGGAGTTGTTCTGCAATGTGACTCTGTCCTCCTCAGGCTGTTTGTAACATACTGGTGCGGTACGATCTGGAAATGAAGGGTCCTGTCCAATATCAGCACCGAATAAATAACTTCCTATGGGGGAGCTGATCACCATGCAAGATACACAATAAATATACTTTATTTAATCCTTCTTCAAGGACAAGAAGGGAAACATTCAGAGACTGTATAAGGCAGCTCTGCGGTACGCCACCATCTAGCTCCTGTTGGCTTACTACGTGGTCAGAGCATTAGCCCGTCCATAGCCCTGTCATCGGCTGTTGTCATGCCCTATGTCAGCCGACGGGCTTACTCTGTCCTCCAGATTTTTAAACCCATATCTTGAAATCAGTTAGAGGAACTCTCAAAAGGATGCTCAGTGGAATAAATTGTTTAGTATTTTCTCGAGGTATTTTCTAAGCATCTTGAAGCAATTTTACCCCATTTAATCTGAGAAGAGCGTTAATCATTTCAAAGACGTCTTCCAGACTTTTAGTATAGCTTTCCTCCCACTGCTCCTTTGTCCAAATTCAGCATCATCTTGCCTGAAATACAGTCTTTATTTTAGGCAAATGAAAGGAAGGGAGATAATTCACTGCACGTTGACATTAAAGCTCCCTTTTCAGCTAAGCAAAATTTGCTTTCAAGATGTTAGGTCGTAGCTGATGTGTCTGATAAACTTTAGGACTCAGCTATTTAAAAGTCTACACGTTACAAAACTGGAGATAAGTATATTCATGAATTGTGGGAAAACACTGCTGGGTAATCAAACACCTCATGTATTCCTGCATTAACTCTCGAGCTGGCTCTCTCAGGGCTGTACATTTCTGCCTCCAGCGAAGCTGGACTGCCCAGCCTGCAGCTAATGACCTGCTTCAATTACCCTTGGCCGAGCCAGCATGGGCAGGTTGGGTGAGAGACATACCTGAGTGACCCTGCCTCACTGGGAAGGAAAAGCTTTCAACAGGCGATTCAGCAAATAAATATACATCACACTGCTTGAATACATTAACCTTTCCGTAATTGCAGTCGTCAGTGCTAGCAGCCTTTTTTCTAGCTACCTAGTGTCCTTCTCTCTCTTTTCAAACCCCACGCTGTACCAAGTTATGGGTCTCCCATGCTCTTGTGTGCATCTTAACCCTTCTTCAGTTTAATATCTCCTCTTCTTCTCTTTTCATAGTCCATCACTCTGCGGGTCTCTACGCTTACCTGTCTGTTGGAAGAGATAGGGAGGGAGAAAGGGGGCAAACATTTTCCTGCCTTGAGCCATTTGATTAGATTAAGCATAATTTTAAAAAAGCTAACAAGAGGTTCTTGCCAAAGGACAGGATCCAGAGGCTCTTTGTGTGCATAAATTTTCCTTGCAGACAAGAAGCTTTCTGTGAAGAATATTTTCATTTTCACAGCACCTAGCAAACATTAATCCTTGCACTAGCACCAAGTGGTAAATACTATTCTCCCAATGTTATAGTGAGCAGAGTTAAGTGGCTTACCTCAAGCCAAGAGGATTTCATTTTACATTACAGTTTAAAATTTCCCTGGCCTCCAGTCTTCTGGTCAGATCATGACTCTGTCTTGAAACAATAATAAATTCAACAATATTTGATGGCCTGGAAAGACATTTGAATTCCCTCTCCCAAAACTGCTTCCAAATCATCTCATTTTATCTCATAAATGAATGAAAGAGAATATACTACAGAAGCAGATGGCTGGAGCTTCTTTTCCACACTCTGAATAAGGGTTCCGAATTTCTTTTAACTGCATTTAACACCCCTTTTCAACAGTCAAGAAGGAACCCACACCACGGGATGTAACGTGAGCCCAGGTTGCCCAGAGAGGTTGTGCCGTCTTCATCCCTGGAGGTTTTCAAGGGCTGACCAGACAAAGTCCTGAGCAGCCTGGTCTGATCTCAGAGTTGACCCTGCCTGGAGCAGGACGTTGAACTGGAGACCTCCGAGGTCCTCTCCCGCCTGAGTTACCCTGTGATCTACGAACCCAGAATTCTGCTATGAGGTGACAACTATTCTTTCTCTCACAGATGCACAGACTTCTCAATGATTTTGACTGCAAAGGTAATAAATAACTGTATTTTCTAGACCCTTGAAAATGTGGGACAGCAAGCGATGCCTGCATCTGCCAATTACGTTTTGGCTATTGTTGACTTCTCTTATAGGTGGCAACACGACATAAGCACCTAAAAAGACAGAGCACAGGGGTGAGCATGGTTGTTAGGTGTTTCTCTTTGAAGGTAAAGAGCTGCACAAGGGTGGGTGGAGTGTCTGTTCTCCTTCCTTCCTTCTCACATTATTATCAGCCACAGCAGCAACCAACAGATTCCTTGAAAGACATATGTGGTGTTATTTCTTTCTCTCAGCTGACAGATGTTCATTATATTCAGGTAGCACCTAAACATCACAGGAGCCCTACTGGGAGAGGTCCTGTGTACAGATGTTGTTATTGATCAATCCTGCCTCAGAAGATCTCACCTCTTAAATGAGAGAGAGGCACCTTGGCCACAGGAGAGGACCTCCTGGACCATGCAATCTGTAGGTGGCCTCGCAGAGAACAGACAGTAGGACACCACAGTGATCTGTTTGCCTCGTGTATTACCTAGCATCAGAGCAGCATTTCTGGGCAGCGCGGCTCACAGTGTGCTTTACAATACAAGTGATTCCTGCTAACAAATAGGAAACTAATTAAATGCCTCTTAGCGAACCAGTTTAACACCAATAATGAGACAAGGTCAATAGCAGCAGCAGCAGAGTCAGCATGGTAGCTGACAGGTTCACAGATCACCTTGCACCCTCGTAGGAGTGTATTTACAAAAGGGCTGGATCCCACCAAATGCTGAGAGCTCTCAAGTCCTACTAAATGGTTTTAAAGTAAATAGTCACTGAGGGAACTGAGCACCACCAGACAAGCCCTTAAGAAATAACAGACCCCTCCTTCTCCATATGGTCGCTTTGCTTATTCTCCATGTACCGTATTGACCCACTGGAAGCATAACTGGCAACACCATTGTTTTCATAATACTCTGCACAGCACTGTCATATCAGTATGTTCTCCAGAGAGGGACAAATGCGCCATTTCCATTAAAACCTTAATTAAAAACACAGCTTGAGCATTTACTGCAGCTGACTTGGCTTTAGCTTTAACTGAGACGTTGGCATCCCCAGCCTGAAGGCTGGTAAGATGTTGGAGTTCCACCACAAGTACGAGGTAGGGCGCAGCAGGTGGAGGCAGAAGAGAGTTTGCAAAAAGGAGAGGCAAGATTTGCACAGCACACTGGCTGCTGCGTCCTCCTAGCAGAGCACAGCGAACAAATAACCTCACCCAGGGGACACCAACGAAGCAGACAACGTTCTCATTAATTACAAGCAAAACACCAAAATACACATTATTATCTCAAATATACTGATAATCCTTGGCTCCTCATTTGCATGTTCATTAGCTTGTTAATGGGATACCTATTATGGAACCCCTAAAATACACAGTCACGCACATAGGCACCCGGTCATTTATTATAACAATAGCTTCTTCTCTTTCTATTTGACATATTTCTCCCCTCTCCAGAAAATGGTTCAAACTGCACCATCCAGGGCAAACCATAATTGATGAATAAATCTCGGGGAAAGCAATTTTGCTTTCTGTGCATTACACAGCCAATTATATTTTCCGATACTGAGAGCTGTGTTTATTTACTAGCGATGGATCCACAGAATTGCTGGAGGAAGGACCCATGGGAGGGTTGGACCTACTAGCAGCCTTCAAATGAATCCACACAGCCTTCAAATAAAGACACATATTCTTATAAGTAGGGGAAGAAATATCAAAAGCAAGTCCTTGTAAACAACAGGTCTTCAAACCACTGTGTCAGAGTAGAAGGAAACTACTCCCGGCAAAAGAAGCACCCGCCGTGCAGAGGGGTGGCCCGGGCACAGGTGAGGACAGACCTCCCAAGTCCAAGAAGGGAGGATGAGGAGGAATGATGCGCCCGGGCAAGCAGCGCGGCAGCGGGCAGGAGAGCGGCAGTGGTGCAGGCGGCTTGCTGGGGACAGGGAGGCAGAGTGCAGCCAGCCTGGGTAAGCAGGACAGTTGCTCATGTACATCACCACGTATTTCATTTCATCTTCACGGCAGAAAAAGCAACTTCAGTTTTCTATCTTTTCTTAGACTCTATTTCAGGCAGTGCCTGGCAGGAAGACATTCATGGAGACAACTGTGCTGGTGGTTTTGGAACGGAGCATCAGTCTGTCAGCAGATTGAATGTATTACAAACGTTATTCATAAGACATCATGCAGGATCTAAACTTCAGACCAAAAGCTCAGCACAAACTTCATTTCATTATGAAACTGGAGCCTTTTCATATTTTGTCTATAACATTGCTAAAACATTTGTGTTCTTCATGGCACCCTGCTCCATTTCTTTGGTTTTACTCTACCCCTGAATTTGCTGCGTGCCTCAGATTTTTACATGGGCAAGGAACAGCTGCACCTCAGATGCTTTGCTAGCAAAACTCCACGGCCACACAGCCCCACAGCAGTCAGGGAGGGCACAAAAATGGGCCTCAGCTGATGACCTGCCTGACAGCAGGGGACTGACAGAGGTTTTGGTAACTGGGTTGGTGGGTGCATGGAATTTCCCATCGAGCACAGAGCGTCGGAGGAGACTTTGGCATGTAGGACTGGGACTTTACCTAAGTGCATACGTTAAAACGCTGACTACTTCAATTATTCACTCTGCTGAAAGTTTAAATATAGTCTCCAGAATGAATGGTCAGATAAAACAAATCGCTATACGGTTGAAATCATCACCCACAAAAAGATCATCACAATTCATTGCTTAAGTTGAGCTCACGTTTCCAAGATCTTCCCCTAAATTTATTGGCAAGGAAACGTTAAATAAGTATACGTGGCTGCAGAGCTGCAATTCATGCCAGAATAGGACAGAATCTATAGCTAATTCCAGTATCAGAGAAATACAAAAAATGGCACACAGAAGCGTAGTTTTTGTAACAAGGACATTTTTTCCAGTAGTAGACAGACTCAGGTCACTTGTGCATATTTAGCGTCTGTCAAATGATAAGGGTTGTTGCCGGCTGGCAAAGCATACGTGATCTCACTCTGGGCACGCCAAACATTTCCACGGCTTGTCATTACCCAAAGCTTTTATCATCTCTGCCACCAGATCTGCGATTTGTTACTGCAGCATAAGCAGACCATAGCAAACCACCTTCTCTCACCACCAAAAAACCCACTTCCACTCATTAAACTATGAAGTTCTCAAGCGGGACCTGACCTCACCACACACTGCGGTGGAGGAGAGTCCTGGGACACTCGCTGGCCTCAACCCTTTTGCCTAGGGGACACAGAGTACCAAACCCTTCCACGGAGGTTAACACCCGGTTGCCCATGCACTGAGGAGGGAAGGGCAGTACTGTGCCTTGCAGAGCTGCAAGCAGACAACGTTGGAAAGAAATCAACGGTGGCGTAGGTTAGGCATGGTCAGTAGAGGACTGCTGCTCTCAAGGATGGCCCATTGTGTTAAAGATCTCTTGGTGTTATCACTGCATGTCTTGTTGAGCTAGCTTTCCCCACAGTTTAAAAAGAATGTTCTACCAAGACAAACTTGCAACAACCAGCGACACCAGGGAACAAACTATGAGGTTCAAGAAGAGTGGGAGACTGTTTTTCACGTCGATGGCTAGTGGTCAGTTCAGCTGCTACTGGGGCTGGGGAGGCTGGAAACGTGGTTGCTCGGAGCTGGTAAGAGGAAGAAGGGTCATAAGAAAAAAGCCCAGAGACCCATGGAAGGTTGAAGAACACACACAAAAAAAAGAGAGCACGTTGTGTCCAAAGAAAGTTCAACAATTTTCCCAGCTCATTGGATTGTGGGAACTTTGCTTTTCCAGGGAATAACTATGCTATTTTTAGCATTTTTATTATACAGTTTGTCACAAGCCGTCTCAGGAGACTATCAACAATCGGTTTCAAGCAGCATCTGACCACAAACACTTCTCCACATGTGATTTAGAACATCTGGAGCAAAGGAGTCGGCTTTCAAAGCATGCCAGCACTGCGCTGCCTCCCCACATTTCTTCTTCATCCTTCCATCTTCACATCCATTGTCGGACCGTGCGTAGAAAGCAGGCTCGAGAAGCCAAGCTCAGAGGCCTTGACAATACACCCGCGCTCTGCATTTGCTGCAAGCGCGCAGGGAGAGCGGACACTGCCTGCTTTGAAGAGGAGCGCGGCCGGGGATTGCTGGTGGCACATTCCCTGCATCGCCGAGCTGCAGTGATTTATACATCACGTCCCCTAAGGATGGGAGATGCGATTCTTGGCCTGGAGGTGGGCCAGCATGAGGACTCATGCCAAAGCGTGCACACTGCATATTGCATCCACAGACCCGAAAAAGAGGCGCATGCTTTGCTCCATTCCTGCTGTAGGCACTAGCTCTGTATTTGGTGCATGGATTTCTTTGGCAACCCGGGGAAACCTTTTCACCAGAGAGCTCTGGTAAGTAAATTGTAAATTCACAAAGCACTTCTTCAGCAAGGCTGAGGAGGGAATGGGAAGATATGAAAAAAGAATCCGAGCAAATAGCAGAGGAAATGACATTATGATCCCAGCTGGACGCTCTGTAATGATCTGCTTGGTGTCTGCACAGAAACCTGCATGAGAACGGGGAGAGGTCCAGGTCCCTGCAGAGCCGATGAGAATTTTATCATCAGCTAGAGGGGGGTGAAGGTTTCACAGAGCCATTAATTTTGCGTTCATCTTTAATTTCTCAGACTAATCCACACGGATGTGGTGCAATCATACAGTAGTCTGCATTCACACCACCTTCTGCCTTGCACGTCCGGCTTCCCCACGTGGCTTCCAAAAGCTGTGCTCATTAGGACGATTGCTGTGGTGCTACCAGCGCTCCCCAGCCAAATCCTGGTTTGTAACAATAAAGTCAGCCCAGGGGGAGAGAGAAATCTTGAACTGCGCTTTGTAAAGAGCTGGTGACATGGCAGCAGGATCTGTACCTACTTCTTGTTCCACTTCATATGTTTTCAAAGAACAGCTGGCAAAATTTGGGGATGTTTGTCTCTCTTAAAGGTAGAAAACCTGGGATTTTGGCACACTGTCTTTTGAGAGCTCACGAAGTCCTTGAAACCCATTGCGACCGCAGAAAGCACAACCGCTATCCCAGCGCGTGGTTTCGCATCATGCCTGAGCCGAATTCACAGCCCCCCATGTCCACTCCCCCCATCCAGCCCCATGGGGCCGTGCAGGGACCTGCGTCCCCCCAGGGAGTCCCTGTCGTGGGGTGACTTCTCCGCCCTTCTAGCACACGGCCCCAGCTCACCGCAGGGTCAGGTTTGCACGGCCAGAGCCGTGGGCAGGGGCCGTGGGCAGGAAGGACCAGACCACGCTGCTGCGGTGGCAGGAAACACACTGGTTCGGCTCATGCTGAAACATGAAACCACAGCCTCAGTTTTACTTTTCCAGCCATTTTTAGGAAAGAAATAGGTATAAATACAGGTCTTGTTTGTAGTTGCTAGGATCCATTTTGTTTCTTTTTTTTCAATACTAAGAACTGTTTTCAACTCCATTAGTAGTCAGTTCACTCTAAAAAAAAAAATAAAAATGAGGAAATTTGTCCCTCTGTGTTAAATTACATTTTTTTCATGAGGAAAAAGACATATCCTTAAAGCCACAGTGACCTTTATGTCACATTGCAAGTGCAACAATCCAAAAACAAACAAACAAACAACCAACAACAAAAACAAAACAAACAAAACCCCCAACAAAACCAAACGAAAACAAAACAAAAAAACCCCCTTGAACTAAAGCTTCCACAAGAGACCAGGCACTATCTCCAAGGAACAAAGTGGCCAAATGCCTTAGATAATGAGGAATTGCATCCAGCGGGCGTGCCAGGCTGAAGCTGTTCACACACCATGCACGTTTTCATTTCCTTGAAGTACATACGTTCACGCACCCTGGTTGAGGACACCAAAAGCAGCTTTCCAAGCCCCATGGTGAGAACAACGCTTCCTCAGTGCCACCCTGCCACATCCTAGCAAATGCGTTTCCCACCGATTAAAGTTGTCATCGGTATCGAATGGAGCAACTACAAACTCCAAAAGCCGCATGCTGAACCTCACAAGCTACCCGTGAAGCATGAGTAAGATGTCTGCCATTTTGACCGATACTCTGGTTTTGGAGCCCAGGTCTTCAAGACTGAAGAGGCAAAGCAGCTAAACCCTGAGGTAGGTGGCTGTGGTTTAGCAGTCACTAACAAACTCCTGATGCCTTGCAGCTCAAGCGCCTTTTCCAGATGCCTCTTACCCATACCCTGCTTTTGATTTGGTCTCCCTTCAGAAAAGATTTCCTGCTCCCCCTTACATCCCACCAAGTTCTAGAGATTCCCCTGCAAGTGTGACTGAGCCCTCGCAGAGATGGGCAGAGAGGTCTCAGGCAAAAGGGAGCTGTAGGACATGCTGGGGTAACGTGAGAGAAGGGAACATCTGGCAGTGCAAAACCCAGCGCGAGGAGAAAGCCACACCAAGGGAAGCCTCTAAATAACACCACGGACCAGAATTAGCACAGTAACACAAAAATAGATCAAAGGTACAACAGGCTTTGCTCCACCCTGGCTGGAGGAAGACACAGGCCCCCACCCATGACATCCCAGGGCCTGGCAGCTGGAGAAGACGCTCTCCTCTCTTTGGAAAGGGTTTACTCACCCCCTTTGTACAGAAGAGCCTGAAGATGTGACTGAAACTTGAAGCATGGATCTGGCTCACAGTCCCACTTCCATTCTGTTCTTTCGCTTGGTTGTTTTTTTTATCCCAAGAAATCCTATCTCCACCTCAACAGAAGGGAGAAAACCACCCAGGTAGGATCAAAACCCACATCCCAGGACCACATGGTGCTCGGGAGCCAAGCGCGTGCAGGGCATCACGTGAGTCAATACAGCAACGCTTTCTAAATAATAGCGTTCAAATAAAGGATGGTCAGGAGGAACATCTCTGTGCCAGTAATGGGCTGACTGTGAGCTGGAAACAATCGTACTTTTATGTCTCAGTGAGTTTGCTGTTGGTTTAAAAAAAAAAAAAAGCCTTTTTCCTCTATCAGAAATAGCTGAAATTTTTTATTATTTATTTTTTGCATTGTCCCCAGAACAGCTCATGAAAACTCAGGAACCTGCCATCACAAGGCCACAATCCCCATATAATGTTAGGAAGTTTGGGATGCAATCAACATTTAGGATCTTCCACTGCAAGCTCATCCACAACTTTTAGATTTTATTATTAAAAATTAAATGTTAATCAATAGCTTATGGTGATTTTGATCAGACAGCATTGCTTTGAACACCTCCAATTGGAGTCTTCGTGCTTAAACTTATGCCAAGGTCCCTTTCCATAGCTATAGCAGCATACAGGCAAGTAAAAGCACACATAAGTGTATTCGCAGCTACTTAATGCTCCTTTGCATGTGAATATAAATGAGTTCACTCCTTTTGGCACCACATATTCTGATGGATTCCTTTTTTCAGGCTACAAGAAGCACGTACAGCAACCTTGAAGGCTGTGTGCAGTGAATCAAGCCAGCAGGGACTTCATCACAACATCACTTCAAGTCGATTTATCTCCTAACAGGAAGAGACAGAGTGCATAGCAACAGCAGCTTTTCATGTTTCAGGCTTCAGTTTTGCTTTTTGTCAGAGTTTTGGGAAACACTGGTAATACTGATACAGCTAGCAAGTTAACTCGAAAGGGAGCAAAGCATCTTTCATTAAAAACAGCTCTTGGTTAGAAGGGAAATAAAACATTTCCTGTATGTTCAGCTGAAACCGAGGTGCCAAGATGCAGTGGTAGATAATGGAAGAAAATAACCTAAAAGAATACATTGCTGCTTTACCCTGGAGACATACGCCTCCCTTTATCGCTGCAGAGAACGTCAGAGGCAGGAGGGAATGGGGGCAGGAAGAAATCAGAACGGGATGAGAGCCAGGGTGGGAAACGGCAAGCAGCATCTCTGAGACCACCCAGCATCACGATACTGGTGGGGAAAGGATTTGTAACGTCCAGAAAGGACATTGCCAGGCCAGTAAAACTCACCATTCATTGTGGCAAAAAGCATCGTCTCCTATTTTCAGAGAACAGCCTAAAAGGCATTTGATGTTTCAGAGGGTGAAGGTGAGACTGGGCAGTAAAGTCCCGGGGGCCTGGGCAAGGACTCCTACAGGAGGACTCCCTGAGATCCCCAGTGCTTTGCCGAGTTTCCAGGGAAGAAGATTCCCTGGCCAGAGGAATATTTAGTTTTTCTCTTTTCTCTAATAATTAAAGACCATAAATAGCAGAATGTTATACAGCAAAGAGATCCCTACCTTGGGTTAAGTGCAGGGTGCAGCCTTGGAAATCAGTTGAGTTATTAAGAGGAGAGATTCAGATTCTTCAAATTTTCTTTTCATTCGTGAAAAAGGCTTTTGTGCTTCATACTTCGAAATTTTGCCTAGCCAGTTCACAATCAGATGTCAACGTCTTAAAAGTTTAGGATGAAGGAGGGAGGGAATGTGTTTCTAAAAATCTTTAGGACACTGTTTCATCAATTGATTATAATCAAAGTGAACTGCAATGCCCTCAAACTTTCCTAACTTTCATTTTAAGTTAAAGCCTGAATACCCAACTCATTCATGTGCGCAAGGGAACAGGGGCAGAACTGGTTCTAGCTGATAACCCATTGGGATTAAGTTTGGTATTCCTCTCACAGCCCCAGTCCTTTAAATAGCCCTAGCTTACGGTAGACAAATACAGCCAGACATGAATTACAAATTCATAGAAGCACTTTTTTCCTCTTCGCATTCCAGTTAATTTTTTGAGACTGGCCAAAACAAATCTGCCCGAATTTATGTAAATACATTTTACAAGAATTAACAGCAACTGTAAATTCACCACAGTCCTCCATCCTCTATACTCCACATCAAAAGTGCAGAAGAACGGAGAGATTCAGTGCTGCTGAATGAGCGAGTAGTGCTGTCGGCGTTATCCTGCAAGAAAGAACGTGGCTTTTCCATGCAGTGTATATATAGTGTGTGCTTAAAGCAGCGACCGCTCGTGTATATGATGTTTCAGCAGAAGCAAGTGCTGCTCTGCAAACGAACTCTGGCAAAGCAGCTTTTTTTCCATACGCTAACCCTCCCTTTACCTACATCTCTAGGAGGAAACACTCCAGTTAGTCATAAAATGGAAAGTCTCACTGTAACTGGGACTGACATGCAAATGCTGTTCTCTTTGAGGGAGGATGCCACTGCCGGAGTTAAGTCTCCTGGAACTACTTAACAGGTCACACAATTTCAGACAGACAGGTCTGTAGTTCAAATTAGCAAATACTGTGCTGGAATGGCTGCAAGATCACGCTACGTGCCAACAACCTTTAGCTACATTTAACTGGAAGGTCATGGGACAGTGACATAACATGTAATTATTTTAAACCATATGATTAAAAGCAGTATCCAAAGAATTTTGATCACTTTGAGGAGTTTTACAAACATTGGTAAAGAATTGTCCCCCCCGCTCAGAGTCATATGTCTAAGCTACAAAATACTCCAATAAGGATGGAAGCTAGATAGGAGGAAAGCCAGAACTCGTCTGTTAGTGACGCTAGAGATTACTTAAAATTCACGCTTGTCTGTATTGCTGTAAGTTGACAGCATCCCCATAAAACACTTCCAGTTCTGTCTCTGAAACGCATGTTTGTTGGGAAGTTCTAATGTCCAAAGAAGCATAGACGTGTGCATCTCCCTCCTGCCCATCGCCATCACACTACAGTGCAATCTTCCAAAATAACCGTGACCGTTTCCTATAGAATATGGAAAATATGTTGTTCTTCAAGATTAAGGATCTAAAAGCTTAAGAATTAACAGTGAATTTTACGCCGACTGGGGAAAATGATCTCATTTCATATAAAAATTTTTAATTAATTCTTCAATTTTTTTCCCACAACTATTTAGAAAAAGGCTCTCATTTTGGCAATGAAAGCAAACCTGGATTAAAACTGAAGATGCGCTTTTTATGATTTTACATTTTAGTTTCTTTCTTCCATAACTTGTATGATGAGCAAAAAGATACATAAATCAGGATAAAATTGTTAAGGATAAAAAGAAAAACATCACAAGACAAAACATGTGGAATACGATAGGTTTGGGGCTCAAAGCCATTTTTTAAAAATCAGGTTAATCTGGCTATTAATACTGTTCTTAGGGAATTGGTCCAAATCCTAATGTTAGGAAAGCTGAGTTTGCAGAATTTTCAGAGAAAACTATGTGGAGAAAAGGACTTGCACTGAAGAATTTCACTGAAAAAGGTTAATGTGAATCACTGGGGAAGACATGCTGCCTCTTAAGGAATCACATACAAAAAAAATTTCTTCTCTCTCCAAGTCACACACCAGTGTTGTGTATATTTAACCTAAAACCCAGTCACCTGCTCTTTTTAGATTTGAAGGCAGTAAGGAAGATACAGATATAGAGAAAGTATAGGTCTAGGAACAGAATTTTATTTGATTCTGGAAAGTATCATGCAACAAATCTCATTTTTTTTTTAATGATCCTTGCCCAGCTTTCAGGTGACAAATTAAAATTTACAAGTAAAAGGATGTGTAAGGTTAGCACCATAGGAAGAATAGTCTTATCTTTACAACTTCATTTGATAGACGGTTATAAAAGAAAACAGAGGAAAAGAAAAAAAAAACTAGGTGACCTTGCATTTTTATTTTCAACATCCTAGATACTTAAATCTAAACATCAAGACACCGTGCCTCTCCTAGCATATCTAAGTAATTCCTGTTCAGCAAAACTTGCTCTGTACATTGAGAAATATTTACGTGTCAAATGGTAACTATCACAAAGTACCAGCTAATATGCAAGGTAAAAATCTTAAAGGTCCAGAAAAAGAAATGAAACCACAGAAATCAAAGTGAGGAATTTGTCCCTCTTCCAGTCTTTTGCGGGTATGGCTATCATGACCTGCTGCAAAGATCAAAAAAATAAAAGGGATGTGTACTGGGTCTGGCTGGGACGGGTCAAATATCCTAACATTATCCTGTAATACCCTAATTTCATGGGCCAAATATCCCGATGTACTTAATCTAAACTCTCCCATTTCCTACCTGCAAGCAACTACAGGATTACATCAGACTTCAAATGTTTGTTTTCCTTACTTTTGTATTCATTTTAAAAATTTGCTCCTTGTGGTTCTTACTGTAAGGCTTTCAAGATAGTGAACAGTTTTACAAACCCTCCAATCTTTACCAAACAGGAATTCTAATACAGGATTTAGGAGTTTTAAACGCCATGTTATTATGTGCTGTCTCCTTAAGGCAATGGAATAATTACTTTGAAGTATCCTAAGTTTGCATTACAAATCGATACTAAGATTTCCTTCGTAAGCATCTCTAATTACAATACATGTAAAATTATTTACATTTTATTAAACTATTAACCTGACTCTATTATTAAAAGAAGGGTTCAAACTAAGATCATAAGGAAGAGGCAACTTTTTGTCATAGTTTGGGAAATACATCTTTTGATTACTCCCACCTTTCAAGGTCACGTGCATGGACTTTTAACAGCAATGTTAAAGCAACCAGTTAAAACAATTGTTTTGTATCCAAATCATAGCAAAATCATTTACTTTAATCCCCAAGCAAAATGCGGTATAACCCAAACCAGCTGTTTTTTTCAGACCGATAACCATTAGCACTAGAACATCTATTGCAGTAAATGCCGTTTTAACGCAGAGACCCAACGTTAATGTTGAACTACCCAGAGCAGCCTTCACAGCCAGGAGCGCTACGTAACTTTACCACCGGGAGAGTAACGAGACTCTGAACTTTTCTTTATCTTTCCTTTATTTATGCTTGGACTTCCAGCACTGCACATCAGATACCCAGGGTCTTAATCTGTCCTATATCAGACTGCAAAAATACAATGCTTTCTCAACTGTCCTTGCATCAACAAATCAAACACACATCCAACAAACCCTTCACTTGAGCAGTTACTTCTATCTAAAAATGCATCTCTCCTCTTAAGGATTTCAACTAATGCTTCTGGCTTATAAAAGATTAAGTGCAATCAGTTACACTGAAAGTTTATAATGCAGCTCTTGATTGTATTTTCTGTGCACGAATTTGCATCAGGCACACAAGTTATATAAAATAGTTTGGAGTACAAAAATATGGTTATAACATAGGAGTACCAAACAGCACAGAATTAGAACAGTTTTATTACCGTAATACCAATTTATATACAGACCCCCAAATTAAGGATTTTTTAATTCTAAGTATTCTTCCCAAATTGACAACTGTAGTGTACACTCTAAAAAACTGCAAATTAACAACACAAATCTATTTTAACCCCTACATTGTCTATGCAGTCTGCACCAATCCTCTCTCTTGCACACAAAAATGTATTATAAATAATTTTTCACAAAATGTCATGTATGTTTTATTGCACATTGTAAATGCCAACATCTAAAAGAATGGCTCAAACCTTTTGCTTGATAACTAACTGCTTAAATACCTAGCATTTACTTGTGTTATGAATACTACTGCATTCTTCAGGCTCTAATCTTAACTGATAATTTAAAAGAAAAAAAGCAGAACAGGAAATATGCCTCGAACTGTATAGCTTTTGTGAAAGAAACAAGCTTTTTTAATTTTACTGATTTCTACTGTATAAAGTCATTAAAAACATCTGACCTAATTAAAAATCCTGTTTCAAAATGTCTGCATTTTTTACTATAAAATTATGCATATAGCTGCTTGTATAATCATATATTCCTTCTGTTTTGCAGAATTAGATGTTCCTGTGCTGTATTGACTAAAAGATCGAGTTACATAGGTCCTAGTGTACACTATAGGAGTTAGTGTGTCGGTCTCCGTTCTGCCGGTCTCCCCAGCGGTGGCAAGCAAGGAGCCCATCAGAACACCAGAACAGGTCAGTATAAAAAGACACTGGGCACAAGCGGCCATCAAGCATCAAGGCCACGTATAGTTCCTGTTAAGCGGATCTCTAGGCTAAGGAATATGAGTAATTTATCATTAATATGTGGGTTTACGGTATGCTGCACTAAAATATGACCGCTAAACAAAGAGAATGATTTGTGTATGACAGATATGTGCCAGCTGGTAAAAATGCCTCACTGGGTAAAAATCTGCATTTTGAGGGTTAAAACTCTGGCATGAACAAAAAGATTAAAAAGTCGATTGATCAAATGTTTTGCCAAGGGCTTCTAAAGCTATTAGCCATCAACAGCTCCAGAAAGAGATAAAAACAGCAAAACCAAACAACTAAAATTGCACTATTACAAAGAAACAAGTCCGTGAAAGGGAGAGTCACCAGCTGCAGTTAAGGGACAGCCACTTCAAGAAGCCGATTGTTTTTTCGCTTGCAAGTTGGGATGTTGCCGTTTTTCTGGCTGCCTTGTATGAACTTCACACACACTTTGTCTTGTCTGAACTGGACCAGAAACCTAGGAGAGGGAATAAGATACATTTTAGTTAAAGGTGGGAAAAAACCATAGGAGGAGCAGAAGTCTTTTCCTGTTGGTTCGGAGCATCGCTCCAAAAGATGTCATTTTCAGGTCTGTATTAATAACTTAAGAGTTGGGGAATAAAAAAAAGCCATAGGTTATGGTACGGCTTGAGTCTCCTTCAGGTAGTGTCTCTTAATTATAGCTTTTTGCCTGTAACTCTGGACCTTTTACAATAGTTAGTTTGCTATTCCTTTAGAAAGAAGACAGTTTAAAATGGAATTTCTAATGTACCAGAAATGCAGTAAAGACTATTTCCAACTGCTTCATCGTCATCCAAAGGGACTTTTCTGTTTTCATGGAAGGAAGCTAAATACTTCTATAGCAACATCGGGAGCGCTCTTCTTCTGGTTTATGCTTAATTTAGTATATCTGGTATTTTAGCAGCTCTCATATTTCTAATCCTTAGTTAGCCTTTACAGCCCCCTGCTCGGCAATTGGGAAAATTCACTTCCTTCCCAGCAATCTCCAAATTTAGATATTTCCTACAGTCCAGGATAAATGAATCTGGATTTCACTCTTCACTTTTTACTGGAAGAGAAATTTCACTGAATGTGGAGAATTGCTTTAAAAACCCAACAGGCTCCTGTGGAGCCTCAAACTTCTCACTGATCTGGATAGCAAGATTAAAAGCAATAAACAGGGCAGCACTGCCTTTTGGCTCACACGCAGCGGTTGCTGACCTAAAAAGTCCTTTGTAATACAGCAGATTTTCCCTTTTAGCATCCTTAAAAAGTCCTCCAGCAGAGGCCAAAAACTTCAAAGAATTTGTTCTCCAGCCGGAAACCACAAATCAAGCTGACGGCAGAGCTCAGGGGAGGAAGTGGCCTCTGCTGCGCCGAGCTGCCCTTCGGTCCTGCTTTCCTGCTGAACAGCCCAGACGCTCAAAGATTAACTTCTTCGGCACTCCCAGCCATGCAAGCATCCGGAAAACGTGAGTAGGTCTTATGGCCATCATCTCTTGCCACCAATGCTGCATTTTCCTAGACCCGTTGTTCCAATATTATAAACAGTGTGTCTCTTATTAGACATACCCCTGCATCAACAGCATTTTTACTTATATAAGCTCTCTTTCCAAAAAGTAGTGTATAGTAGACAAAGTAAGGCCACAATTTCTCCACAATTCCTAGCTGTGCTTGTAGCTAAACTCTAGCAGGGAGAAGAGAGTACTGCTTCACCATCAACAGAAATGGAACTACTAAAAAAGAAGCAAACGACTTAAAATTATTTAGTCTGGACAAACTCAATAGCAATACACACTTGAATGTTTTTAATCTGTAAGACAAGAAACAAAACCACATCCCAAAATGCAAGACTCGCAGAAAGCAGACTGTTTTCCAGACCTAAGGCAGGCAGGCAGTCCAGACTAGTGCAATGCATGCTTAAACTTTGTTTTCGTAGTTTATTCCTTTGTAGCCATCATTAAACTAAAATCTTACTGGGGACAGCCACACTCATTTTAGAGGCTAAAAACGCACACCCTTGAGCAAATTATATCACATCTGGTAACAGAACAAAGGAAAATGGCAGATGTCATTTTCAAGGAAACAGCAAAATTAGCCTTTAAATAAACCCTGAAATCTGAACAGACACAAACAGTACTCACCATTACTCTAGAATACAAGCAGTGCTGTTCAGCCAGATAAAAGGTTCAATTTTTGCCTACAGAAATTTTGTTTCACTATTGTTACAGGGTTCCAAATTTTCTTCTTTATTCAAAATGAGTAAAACTACCACATCAACACTGCTGAAATCAGGGGGCATTTCACACAACAGACTGAGTGCATAACAATGGTGGACTAAGTGAGGGACTCTCACTCAGCAGGCTTTAGGATTTCACGCACACATGTTTTTATTCCATGGCTATAAACACTGCAAGTGCAGTCCTTACTTAAGGCCAAAATATGAAACTGAACGAAGCAGAAAAATACTAATTCGAGATGCAAGCTTTTTATCAAACAAAGCTTTTGAACAACCAAAAAACCCAAAACAACAATGGGTGGTTCAAACACCATAAGCAGGAATTTCAATAATATATTTTTCACCTTCACAAAAAAGAAGCTAGAGCGTTGTGGACCTACATTACTAGCACCATCGTTACGTGTGTTTGGGGAGGAGCTTTTCATTCTGTTTTGGTTGTTTTCACTGGAACTTGGCACCTGGTGTCCACTCTAATCAACGAACATCTCATAGGAGTATATGAACTTTTCAGTCACACACAAAATGATTCTTTCAAATGTAGTATCTCTTAATTATTTCTACAGCAGCAGTTCTGCTTCATAGCTCTATTTGAAACTACCTTAAGAAAAGCACATTTTCTCAAATGGCTTTCAAGGAGATAAGAGCCAAAATGAATACTAAAAATGGTACACACTGAAAATTGCATCCTTATTTACAAGTATTGTGTCAAGAGAAAAGAAGTACTAGTTACCCAACAGTGTTTTGTTTTTCTAACATTAGATACTTGGCTTTTTAGCATGTTGCATTGAAGGAAATGCACTTCTAAGCAAACAAGAAACATACTCATCGGATATCTCAATGTTGAGCTTCTGTTTGGTTTGGCTGAGAGTAGTGCGGTAGAGTTTAGTGGCCATTTCAATAAGGTGATCGCTGCTGAGCAGGAAATCTCCTTTACCAGCTGCTCCTGAACCCTGAAACAGAAAGGAAAGTAGTTAGGACTACCAAAACCTAGAATATGAAAAATATTAAATGCCAGCCAAGCCGGAGGTTTTACAAGGAGTCTTCTCTTCCCAGTGCAATGAAACAACAGTCTTTTTTCTTGTAAATTATATAGGGATGCAGTGCAGTGTGTAGGATCAAAACACAATTCGCTCTCAAATAAACAACAAACCTGTGGAGAAAGACAAAAACCCCTCCTGACCCTAAAAGGAAGGTCACCTTCATTTGTCCTACAAAACTGTAGTGTTTCTGTATCCCTCTTCTGGCTACACCGCAGCAAGCTCACTATTTTCAGAAAGGAACAGAGACCGATTGCCAACACCAGTATTAGGATGAAGGTGGTCAGTATGAAAAGACACTATAGATGATGTTCTTCAAATCCATTTAAGCTAGAATACAAATGCCAGCTTAATGATTTTAGCAGAGCAATGCTGACAGCGCAGTGAAGCAAATATAGCACTGAACTAAGTTCTTTAGAACTGAGTAACCAAAACCAGCTGTGCCATAACATGGATTTCTTGGTATCCCATAAAGGAGAGAGAAATATTCTGCCAGAGTGTCAGGAAGAATTATATGAGCAGCTAAAAAGGAAAACACTGCCACAAGGTATCCGAACCAGATTAAAGGCCCATATTACAAATGGAATACTCCAATCCTGAAGAGTGAAATATGAAGTCTGATTTTCACAAATAAATGATCGTTCATAACGTAACAACTGTTCTCATTTGGCTTCAGTAGTTTTAAATCAAAGTTTTTGCAGATATGGCAAAGTTCAATAAACTTCTAAACCTACAGGCTAACCGCTACAATTTAATGCTAGAAGATAATTAATAAACAATTTTTATAACGCTGCATGTAAAACAGTCATCTTACTGTATTATAAAATTGTAACCAACCTCCTTGAGGTGCACTGCAAAGAAGCCATCATTTTGGGAGCTCATGGACACTTTGGTAACATCTCCCAGTGGAACCTCTGACTTGATATTCCCAGATTTTTGATCCGCAAGAAGAACGTTATTTTTGGTTAATAAGAAAATCCTGGATGTAGCCTGTGAAAATACAAAAATGCAAACCATTATCTACACAAAGAGAGAACTGGTCTTTATTGAGCACCTACTAAGACTACAAGCAGTTCACAGAGTTAATAAGCTTGGCCCACATTAGTAAACATGAACATTTGATGTTCAGTAAAAGCTGCAGATCAGTTAAAATCAGGTCAAATTTATTTGTGTGTCTAATTATAGATTGGGAAGCTTAGCTCATTTTGGCACATATGCCTAGATATAAACAGTTCCTTTAATTACTAGCTTACAGTTATAAAATTCAGAAACTGAAACTCAGAAAGTATGCAAATCAGGATAACCTCATTTCTCATGCTCTGTCAATCCCCAGGAAAACCAATGTACCTTTTCAGTGATAGCTAATTCAGGACTAAGCCTCACTATTTACTGTTATTCAAAACTGTGTTGCAGAACAACACAAATCACATAGGTATTTTCAATATTATGTTCTCCTCCATTTATCTACTGGAATTATTCTTTAGGTGGATACACATTCATATTTTCAAATGACAAATATTTTTAAAGCATGAATGTGTGTTCTTAAATTCATCTTAGAAAACAGTATGAAAGAGAAATGAGAGCTTAATCCACACACAGCTTTTTCTCCTGTAAAATTGTAAATAATAAAATCTTAACTATTATCATTAAGAAGTAGCTGTCTTAAGCACAGAGAACCATACCTCATTATTAATGTTTTGGGTTTTTTTTTTTTAAATCTTGAGAGCTGTAGCCTATGCAAGTACAGGAAAGATTTTGTCTACATTTAACTAGTTTCTTCCAAACCAGAAAATTAACTTGGCATCAACAACAGGCAACCTAATTTCACTCCTACAAATGCATAAATGACATCTACATCTAAGAAGTTGAGATCTATTACTTCTAATATTCAGACAGATATGGTGAAAACAATTATATTTACTAAGGGAGGATAATAATTCCTGTTTTAGTAAGTATAATTTAAATGCAAAACAAGTTCTGTGTTGGCAGAATAAAAAAGTACCCAGCATATTTAACAGCTTTATTCAAATGATACAAGAAACTTGCCTCTTCATTCCAAAAAGCTTTTGATATCAATCAGAAGACAGGCAAAGCTAGCCTGTGCCACTCACAACTTTAAAACATAGTAAAATGTGATAATCAGGAGCTTGAACAACAGCGTGAACCTTGAAAGGTTAAGTTTTCTAAATACTTGAACAAGAACAATATTCTCTAAATATTTATTTTCTTCAATTGGCAAATAGAAGATCTAAGTCTGGTACAGAGACTACATTTAGTTGTGAATCAATATAGCCTGTTACCAGTTGATGAGATGCCATTTTTGTTTGGAAAAGTCGCTGAAAACTACAAACCCAAACAAGATTTTAGTAATCTTTACTTAAATTTAAAATGGGTGCTTAAAATCACCAGTTTACATAAACCCAACATTTCCAGTCTTGCCCTTAAAAAAAGGCAGTTTTAAAATCCTCAGACTACTACATGACAGAAATGAAGTCTCCCTCTCAGTTTATTTATAACAAAAATGATCTACCCTTCTGGATAAAGCAATGCCATTTTATTACCTTCCCATTAGCTCTATTGATCTTATTCACAACTTCTGCAATAATGATCTTTTCGTCCACAGCATCTTTAAGTTTTTTGTACTTGGGATTCTTGCTGATTTCCAAGTAAGCCCCTTGGAACGGCTGCCCAACACTGCCCAACAAAAAGACAAGAGAAACATGAGTTAAATATGAATTGCAGGGAAGAAGTAAACCTCCTGAAACTGTCACGTTCTGCTTAAGGCTTTGTGGAGCCAGGAGATGCACCAAATACCATTTTCAATGACTCTACACTGCCAGAAGCTTCTTTAAACTTTGATACACTCTCTGCCAGGGAATGTCATTTGCTGCCTCATTTTTAGCGAAAGAATACTCTGATCAACCCAGAAACCTCTACTTACAATTTTTACCTGTTTTAAACAACAGCAACACAAAATAATTTGCAATTGTATGACAGAATAATTAGAGCAATACATAATTGAACACAAACAGGGCTTTTAACATGGTGTTCGCAGTTGTCCTCAATCCTGCTGAGAAGCTGAAAACTGCAGCCCACCGAGCTCTGCCCCGAGACTCTTCAGGTTGGTACCACCGTTCACTCAGTGTGGTGGTGTTGGCATCAATCTGTGCCATGCAGGCATACTACATCAGATGAAAATCACTTGGGAATTGCTACAGAGTAGTGTGGATATATCTCCACCACATTACCCCAGGGGAAAGAAGAAAGAAGGAGGAGGAGGAGGAGGGGTAAGAAACGGTACGTGTATTAGACACAGAATCTTGTACACATTAACAGCACAGTGATGGTGAATAAATAATTTTATCACCAAAGACAGTAATAGGATTTTTTTTTTCCTTGCCCTGGAAACATTCTCCAATTAAATGGGCCAAATTGCTATGGGTATCAGACACAAGTACATCCTTGCATATGCAATCAATTTTGATTTAAAATCACCCAATAACAGCCTCTGTGAAAACAGAGGAAATAAAACTTTAGTAGGACCGACATTTCTGCTCTTCCACAGTATTTCAGAGTGGCAGACAAGAACTTGCCTTCAGGATCTGCTGCTGTTTATTAAAGGTGTACCAGCTCTTCGTCAAGACTTGTTGCGCTTGCAAATCACCCCATCTTTATCCACCTCAGGGTTATACAGTAACAGCTTCGTTATCAGTTAAGAACTGGTGAATACAGTTGCTGCTTGCTTTGTTTGGAAGTCCCTTCAACTAATCACTTTGATTAGATTACAGTCAAAGTACTAAATGCAAAGCTTTGCCAAGACTAGAGCCCAAGAGGAACCAATGTATTATGTGGAATAGCAATACCTTTGTAATTGCATCTCTGGCACACAGGGAGATGGGAGAGAAAAGAAAGGGCACTGGTATTTTAGTACTCACAAGAAGTCCCTCTCTGTTCTTAAATAATTATATTACACACAGAAAATTAGCCACATCCTATGAACCACTATCATACTAAATAATCAGAAACTTTATACAGTAATTTCCTCCACCCTTAGGCCAATTAAAAAAACAACAGGAGCTAATCAGCTCTGAATACAAGACAAAAGGAGATGGAAATGTTTCTAAATGAGTGCGGGGTGGGGAAAGCATTCTAAATTTCTACCATGTTGGAGCTTTGGGTTTTTTTGTTTTTATTAATTAGCATTATGAAACCATAGTCACCAAAACTGTAGACTCCCTGTGGACTTTGTCCCTAATCAAACAATAATGACTTACAAGCTAAAACTGAAATGAATCAACAGTTACCCTCTATCACGTATACCACTTAAGAATGTCTTGGATAAAAGTAACTCAGATATATATTTTGCTGTATAATATTTCATTGTTCAGTCCTGGTGTAAAAAGTACCAAACCAGGATATAAATAAAAATCCTTCCTTCCCAAGGAGCTCTACACTGATCAGATGTATACTGACTCAAAGCAAAAAAACCTGCTTGCTCCTCGAAAAGTCCAAAGGCAGCTTCTTTCCCTTTTCCCAGCAGCATAAAAAGACGTTCCAAAGCAAATAAGGAACAAACCACAAGCTAACATATACAGCCATTAAATAAGTGATCTACTGAAGGGAAGAAAGAGAAACGTATACTGAGCCCATTACAGGAAAAAAGGAAATGTCTCAATAAAAAAAGAAACAAAATAAAACAAAACTAATAAAACACACAAACATCCAAGCAGAGCTTGTCCATGCATGGAACTGCCCTCATCAACTCTTGCAGATTCCTGTTCCTCCCTCCACTGAACCTTGCTTCTTCCTTTACAGTGCCTTGTTCCTGCTCAGCTTAAACTGTGGCTTCTAAAAGAAACAACTCTCCTGAGATCGAAGAGACCTTTGTTTTCAAGAAAAACACAATTTCTAAGCTCATATTCACTTAAAAAGTTCAATTCAACTTCTTTCAAGGACATCAGATCTCTATTTTGTCGGTTTTATTGCATGCAAAAAAAAAAAGTGCATTCCTTAAGTAACATTAGATACTACTGCACTTTCTTGAGTAATGTTAGCTCTGCAGATAGCAATGACAAGAATTTATCAGTTTTTAAGAACTCAATAATCTGAGAAACCAAAACTTATTTGCAGGGATTTCACATTTTTAAAAAGTCTCCAATTAAAAAAAAAAAGATTCTAAAATGGAAATGAGCTTCTAAGCACCTTTTTTTTTAAAGTATCCTTTCAAAAAGATATATACCAACATATCTAACTCTTAAATTACCTAGCCTTCACATTAGAGCATTATGCTGGATGCACTAAGTTTGAACATGAGAGAGCTCCCTGGCACGCCTCATCTGGGAGTGACATTGTCACTTACAGCCTTTCAGTTCACTCTACATTTATTGGTTGCAGGAACCAGCGTGATGGAAACTAGGGGAAAGGGTGAGAGTTACTCCCTTCTACAAGTTCTCCAAACTTTTACAATGTGAACAGATCACAAGGGGTTAGAACAACAAAACATCATGGCTTCTGGACAGAACTGCTCAGTATCACAGGATTAGTGGGCTGCAACAACATCTAAAGTTAGAAGCGAACTGAGGTCAATTTCCAGGATTGTAAAGTAAAATGATGGAGGGACATTGTCAAACAAGGAAAATGCACTTTCCTGCTTAAGATAAAAAGCAAAATCTTTCTTAGTTTTCTAAATCTATGTAAGGATATTGAATTTATTGTACACTAAAAGCAGCAGAGTAAGTCATTACCTGGCTGGATATAAAGCCTTCTTGTCCTTGAAAAGTTCACTTGCTTCCAGTTTTTCTTCATATATAAGCTTCTGCTGATCTGTGAACTGGTCTCTGTACTTTTTACACTACAAAACAGGATATATTAAAACAGAAAATTATCCTTCCAAATCTGATTTGAAGCAGCAGCACCACAGACAAATGTTTGCTTATTGCTCAAGATGCACATTCTTTGTATACTTCTGAAGTGACTCGTCTCCATCCTACATGCCAGTGTAGCACAGTAACAAACAGCAGAGGTGTTTTTCTCCTCAGCCATTCTAGATACTTCT
This sequence comes from Aptenodytes forsteri, assembly GCF_000699145.1. Taxonomy (NCBI): domain Eukaryota; kingdom Metazoa; phylum Chordata; class Aves; order Sphenisciformes; family Spheniscidae; genus Aptenodytes; species Aptenodytes forsteri. The sequence goes on along the minus strand of NW_008795122.1, from coordinate 656,690 downwards.
GAATTACACCAAAAACAATCTCTAAAACATATAATTTAAGCATGCTGCATTTGAACATGAGCTTAATCTATCAGATACCAGTCACTGGAAGACTGTGCTAAAAAGGTTCACAGAAACATATATAGCTCCACGATTGCGGAAGTTTATGTAAACAGACAGAAAGAACAAAATATAGCTGAGAGGATGAATTTTGCAGAAAGAAAAACTGTTCCTTGACAATTCACAGAAACCATAGCCCACAAGATCAGTAAAACGTCTCATCAGCACTTATACAGATTCTCGCTGTTCTCTCCATCCAAAGATCCAAAACAAATTTCAGCTGACCACAGTTCAGAAGTAAAAAATTCCACCCGATACTTCCCATGTTGGTCTAAGAGCTAGTCCCAGTCCTGGCCATGGACACAAGTATTATAAGCTACCAATTAACAGGCAACAGGCATACTGCTTTACTATTAAGTTAAAAGCTGATGGCAGGAAGCAATCCTCTTTCCCTAGCCCCAGGAAGGAGCAAGCAGGATAGTTATACCCTTTGCAGGCCAAAGACAATGATCAAAAGACACACTTCTTCCAAAGAAATAAGATATCCCATCTGGAACGGGAAGAAATACGTCCTAAAAATAGGCTTTTCATGAACAACACAAAACTACTGAAAATCATGTGATGAAGTTCTGTACAGACTGGACCAGAACATATCCTACCCTCCACAAATGGAAAATCCTCTTTAGTTCTTTGTGAGTTGAATCCAAGAAAAGGTAAGGTCTCGCTGGCCAGTTTTTATCTATTGGTGATAAAGAAGGCATCTTATTCTTCATTTCCAGGAAGTATTTTTGCATCTGTGATAAAAATCGAAGCAAGATGTTTTATCAATCTTCAAATACCAGAGTTACTGAAATAAGCAAGGAAAAGCAGACGCTCTGTGATTAAAAGCACAGTTACCAAACTGCAACTCTCAGCTTTCATAAACCTGAATATGGATTTAAAAAGCCAGGTATATTGAGAAATGCAGATTTAGATATCATACAAGTGTGGCAAATGCTCAGTTAGTACCATTCCCACACCTTCAAAACACTATCACTATCCTTTCTTTACAACATCAGAATATTTGTCAATTTTCCATATGCTTAGCTTGGACATTTCCTTATAAAGACTATCAAGGCCATAATACAGCTGTCACTTTTGCTAGAAAACAAAAATTAAAAACACGGAAAATGTACATGTGCTTTGTACGGATATATACGTACAATTCTCTGAAGGGTAAATTCATAGATTTTTCTTCCAGCATTGGCTCTGAAGAATTTCCTGTACTCTCTACGGACCTGAAAAGTTAAACAAACCCTCAAAGTGAATACAAAGAATGAATTTGTTTGCACAGGTACTTTTTTATAAAGCTCTATGGCAGAAAATACTAAAAAAGCCTACAAACATGCAAAGTGTTCCCTGAAATAGAAACACTAACTGGGTATACTTAAAATATGTGAACCAGACCATGGACCAAGAGGTCAGAAAGTTACTTTGGATGACCCGAGTACAGTCATTTGCAAATTTAACAGAGAATTTGAAATACTTTCCTCTGCAAAGGCAAGCTATTCAAATATTGTTGAATTCACAGCATGAATTCAGACACAGAATCTATTTTCATAGGCTTTTGCATAAAGTTGGACTGGAAAAAGTGAGGTATCATCAGTTATACGTATTTTATTGTGTCTGAAGTGACACTGAACTGATGTTAATTACATCAACTGATTAACTGTTTCTGATTTTTGTCCTTTAAGATTCTTAATACTCAGAGTTTTCTATAATAAAAAAGGGATTTTTTTTCCAGAGCAGACTTAGGCATGAAAAAACTCTTTTCACACAAGCAGTCTTCATTCCAAAAGGAAAATAAGGTTTTGGTGCTTGATAAGAGCAGAGAATCAACACAAAGGTTGCTTAATGTCAGCAAGCTTGATATTTGCTCCTAAAAATTATTTTAAAAAAAAATAAATCAAAAAGTGATCATTAAGAACCATTTTTGCAGGTGATACTTATTTTTTATACATGCTTGTAAATGCAAGTTTCAGAGTACTTGTTTTGCCCCTGGTATTTCTATCAGTGCTAATTAGCATAGTATCTAAATTCCCCCCCATCAGAAAACCCAATGTGGGAGAGAGCATAACCGGTTTGCAGTTCACAGGCTCACATCAAGTTAGCTGAAACATCCCCTGATTTTTTTCAAACTTTGGCACAGCCTGCAACACACCTGTTAAAAGTTTTGAGCAAAAACCAGGGAAACCATCGTGGCTTTGCATAATTTACCCCAGAGCAAATTTAGTGGTTTTAGCTAACTTGCTACGTGTTGTCGAGTTCACTGTAACCAGAAAATAAAGGGAAACCCATAGAGGAAAACACCACATCAACTTAGAAGAAAAAGTTCGCTTGGCTTACCCTGGCACACCTTCTGCCCCATACTGAGCGTCATGCATTTTAAGATAAGACAGCATTTTGAAAGCAAGCATCTGTCACCATTCTGGGATTAAAAAAACCCCACAGATAAATGGGTTTTGCTTAATTACACATTAAGATGCATCAACAAAACTGACAGCATTCAGCTAGCTGTCTTCATTCTATGCAAATACAGCAGATAATTTTTTTCCTCCTTACTTTATAAGAAAAATTATTAGAATTCTTATTCACTGATTTTCTGTAAGGTTTAGTGCTCTATAATTAGCGTACATCCTTTATTTATTATTCAGGGATGGAAGTTAACACACTCAAAGCCACTCCAACCACAATCATCCCAAATCTCACCATGTTCTCATAGACTCTCTTTAATGATGTTGCTTTATATTATTCTTCATGAGCTGCAAGGTGTGCAAATTAATTTGGAACAAAAGGACTAATATACACCCACACATCTTATTGGCGCTGCAGGGAAGCTGCAAAGCAAGCACTGAGAAATGCAAGCTGTTCCAGAAAAGCCTAAATCTGGAAAGTGCCACAAATGCTATTAAAATCTACTTATCATAAAAAAAAAAAAAAAAAAAAAGACTCGAGAATTAATGGTTTACTCTTGATCACTTGTACCACCTTTAAATCTTCACCTCCATATGTCATGGGTGAAAATACTTTGCCATCAGACAAATGAGAATTGCCTGTGGTAACAGTGGTACATTGGAACTACAGACTATGTTCTTATTAAGAAAAATCTGCGTGTTTCAGGTGAGACAGAAGTGCCACTTACGCTATTTAAAAAATACATTGAAAAACCACACCACAGACAGGCAGAAACATATTCCTGCTGTAATGTGCCTTAAAGGTTTTGGATTCATGAGTTTTCATTTAAATGCCTGTTTGATATATAAAACGAAAAAAATCCAGCCTCTGAGTTCTCAGAAGGGACATATTCTTGTTTTAAAATCATAAAAACAGACCCACTTTGGCAGTAGTACCTCAAGTGTGATTCTGATCTGCAGAACGACTTCTTAAAATGGCTCCTTTGTATTTCCAGCTCTGGTTTCCATGCATGTATTGTAAGGGATTTTTTTAATATACGTAATATACGTATATTATATATAATTATATATGTTTTGTAACTATTTTTCCCATTTCATCATTGTTAGAATAAGTATGAGAATACGAGAGCTGGACTTTACTCTGCATTAACAAGTAAATTGTTCCCTTTTATACTTCTGTAGTCTACAATATCCCTATTAGCAAAAGTGACACCCGGCCAAACAAAACTGATTTAGATTTCCACAGTTCTTCAGGACTGCATCAGGAAAACTATGTTTGAAAACTGTATTATGTAAATCATTTGGGCACAGACCTGAAACATCTCAAGATGCCATTTTCATAGTCTATTTACAGAGCAGAACTACATTTTTCCAGATTACAAATGTGTTTTCTTTTGCCAACCAGTCCTTGAAAGCAAGGGACAGAAAACAAGAGACTCTTGTACATCTCAATTTTTCTGGGAATTCATGGCTGCCACAAGCCATAGGTAACTGCATGCAATGCCATGCCCTAAAAAGGCTGATGGAAGCAACAGGACATTATCATTAGCTCTACACCATGTCCTCGACACTGGGGTCAGGAGTCTAACATGAGCACCAGTGAGAGTCAGACAGCTCCACCCTACTTCCCATTCAAACAGGCAGAGGTCACAATAAGAAAATACATCCTTGTAATCTTTCCAGATAGGATCTTTGCCAACGTAGGTCAGGTTTTTAAGTCAACAACCATAATAGAGTCCCGTTAATCTGACATTTGTCTTTCGCTTGAAAACTGAAATTCCAGATATGACAAAAACCACCTGATGCCTAAATATTCCTGTAAATGAGGCATTTTCAGCTTATGAGTTTTTCAGTATGGTCCATGACAAAATTAAGCAACGTAATTCTGCGTAAAAATCATCCCTACTAGTGAGCCCACATAACTGCTTGTTTATTAAGTGTTAGTAAGATGCCACGCTTTATTGAGTTCATGTTGACAGACAGGAGTGTTTGAGAAAGTACCTTCAGTCCAAGCCAGTAAGCCCAAATGACTGCAACAGCATGCTTACGCCTAGCCTCCTCCTTCAAGCGTTTCAATTCCCTTCGAGCCTAAAAGGTTTAGATAGTGAACAAAAGACAGCCCGATGCAGATAGCACAACGTCCAGGAAAAGGCTTCTCCCAAATAGAACAGCCAACTTACAATCAAGATATAGAAAGGTGGAAGAACAGCGTTTAACCTTTAAAATCCAACATGTGTCAGCGTGAACTGGTGTGAAGCCACATAGGAGGTCAAAAAAGCCTCCACTGCTGCTTAAGTGGCATGTACAGATCAGAATTTTGTCAGCCCCATTATTCGCTACCAGTGTTTCCATCTTCTCTTCAGTGCTCACCTCGCAGTCAGTGCTAAGTATCTTATAACTTGATTCTAATGGAGAACTTTGCCTGCAGTTCCATTATCAAAATGATGCGTATGAAAATCAAGACTTACTAAAATCTCACTATCTAGTCACTTCTTCCACTAGCAAGTGCCTGGGCAGAACAGAATCAACTCTGAAAATATGTACATAATGATGAATTACTGGCACTATATTGAGGGCTTTTATTCTGGAGGTTAGTTTTTATTTTGATCTTTATGTACTTTAGAAAAAATTCTCCAGCCTGGTAAATTATGGCTGTCTGTATGGAATGAAGGAGTAAACCACCCAAACATAGTGCCTTCCTCATGTACAAATAGACAGACACCTACTTACATTTAATCAATCATTCCCATTTTAGGAAAGCAGTTTGCAAAGTATTCTAAACACAAAGGCATTTGTGGGCAACTTAACAGAATCTCACATTTTAGGAGATACCAGTACATTTGTTATTCAGTTATCTGATGATAAAAGTCAAGCAAAATGAAGACTTCCAGTATTACAGGATCAGTCACGAGCAGCTCTAGCCATATATCTGCAGTTGTCAAGTTATATGTTGTCAGACAGACTTCTGCAACAGCAGTTCCAGCCTGTGCCAGTTACACTTTTCTGATGTAGCTAGAAAGGTTAATTTGCATTAGATGTAGGCTCTCATAAAGAATATGTTTTCACTCATCTGCTTGGAACAAAAGCTCCTACTATACAGCACTCTAAAAACAAGGACTCTGCAAAGCTAAGTATTTGTCTGTCTTGTGAAAAGGAAGTAAACTGAACTTGAGGGCGCTATAGCCTTTTTTTTTTTTTTTTTTTTTTTTTTTCTTTAGGTAAAGCAAGCGATCTCTGAAGATAACTTTCAGAAATTCTGTTTTAAATATTCCCCTGGGAAAAGATAAAACATCATACCGATAACAAATTTTATCTTTTATCAGATACTGTAATTCTTTTTCTAATCTTAATTCAATTTAGATTATTATCTTTATATATATATATTTAGATTATTTATATTTAATAAGGAGGCAATTTTTCATGAAATTCCTGTGAGCCAATTGATAAAAATAACTACTAAAACATGATAAAAATTATCCAAATCTACTAAGTATTTAAATGAGGACCTCTAACAGTTAACACTATTGCATTGCTTTCTGGATGTGTTCTTTTTAATCTTAAAGAACATCTTCAACCTAGGAAAGTAAATATCACTTCTGCAGTACTGAGCAATTTTTTTGGTGAAGGGAACTCTGATAATTTATTTTATTCTTAACCAATGTATTGCATTTAAACAAATGTAGAGGAAACAGTGTGTGCGTGAAATTACATAGCTACCTAAATATCAGGCTAGAACTGAAAAGATGCAAAGTCTCTCTAGTATGAAGGAAATTCTGTACATGTTTGTTTGGATTCCCAGGGCTACCACTTCATTAGAAATCTAATACATTTATATCAAAATAGCAAGGGTCAAACTCAGCGTTATACTCCAGATGTAATTTGAGCACATTTCTCTATCTAGCTGGCAAGGTGTTCTGACAACACCCCACCACCACCCCTCCAACCTAAATAATAACTGGAAGATGTTTTAAACTTAATGTATTTACTGAATGTGGTTTTCAACTACGTTACGAATTTATTAATTGAAACCAATAAATTTTTGACCTCTAGTGAACAGCATTTCAAATGTTCACATAACCCACAACTGCAGGCTGGGGATTAGCAAGAATCTTTCAGTGGGACTTTGCTTCTGAAAACAAACAGCTGATGCTGGAATTCCTGGGATTTTTCTAGGGCTATAAGTTTACATTTGCAAACTAACATCATTTTCTGCTAAAAGATCAGGTCATAAAACCATGCTTTACTTGTACTTACTGAAATTTTCTTACTAGTTCAAATCACAGCCAGAGAATCAATTAAAACAATTAAAACTAAAATTTAGTAAAACTTAATAGCGTTGGTTTGAACTTGTAAATGAAGACTGTCCAGGGTGCAGAACACACAGCTTGGTGAAAACCTCAACTGGGTCACTAATACAGTGTCACTGAAAGCACTTGTTGGGAGGCGGGAGGGAACCACTCCAAAAAACCCAACCTTCTCTCCCCCCGCAAACCATGCTTTGCATATTTACATGTAGTTAAATGCATTTCCTAATTTGAGAATACTGTAGTCTAGTCATTTTTAATCTAGTCTAATGGCTTGTTAGTGCAAATCACTACTTGGCTGCCATGCAAAGAATTTCCTACTCTACAAAAAACTGTCGTACAGATTGTTGTCAGATTTAAGTGTGGCATGAATGGAAATGGAAGGAATCAATGATCATGCTCTATTATTTTAAAGTCAATTGTATTAGTCATTAATTCTCACTATTTACTACTGATTAAGTGTTGATATTGTTGGGTAATGAAGGGGGGCATGTGATATGTGCATGAAGTACCTTATATCCAAGCCAGTAAGCCCAAATAACAGCAATAGCATGTTTATTTCTAGCCTCCTCCTTCAGTCGTCTCAGTTCCCTTCGCGCCTGTGATGCATTTGAAAATGGGATATAGAAAAGCTTAGGAAAGAAAAGGTTACTGCAAGTTCCCAATGGTGCAAGAAAGAAAGAAAGAAACCATTCACTAAAACCAGCAAATATTAAAGCACGTCCCAGCTTCCCAGATTGTACCAGCTAAAACATGTTAGCAGCAAAGAGAAACATAAAAATCAGTAGTTTAAGCCACTGAAAATATTCCCAGATAACTTTATCCTGAAGGGCCTTCTTCGTTCTATGTAGAGACAATTAAGTGCACAATTTCTTGTCATTTTCTTACCTGGGTACCATGCCAATAAGCGGCAATTATTGTGGCAGCCTCATTACAACGCTTCTGATGCTTAAGCTCCCGAAGAAGTTTCCGAGCCTGTAAACAATTGACAACATTATTTGATTCAAATAAATAACTATAATTTCTTAATGATTTTTAACTAAGGCACTGCAACCTGTAAATCTAGGCAAAACCAAAACACAATGCCTCCAAATCTCCAAGCAAATAAATTCATAAATGCTACGCAGCCTAACATTCACTGTTCCAGGGAGGATTCTGTGCACAAGTGAGAGCTTGGGACTGGCAGTTCAGGGGTTCTTAGTTCAATGTTTAGTTTTCTCCCAGATTTGCTGCATCATCTGAGATACCTATATGTCTGTCTGTTCAATGGCAATAATACTTTTCCTCCACACAGTGTACATCTTATCCATTTAGACTGCAATAAAGTATAAATCACAAGTAAATTGCCTGGCTTTAGGTCACACTTAAGGCTGCTGTCATACCAGGCTTTTATCCATGGCAGTGTTACCGCAAAAGAGCGTGTTCTCCAACGACAAACAGAAAACCATAATTTAAGATGAGATGATGCTTTTACCCAATTTCCTTCAAATAACGCTCATGGGAAAAGACAGCACGTCAATAGTTAGACTGAAAGGATATTGTTAACTCATTTAAACAAAATAATAAAGACAAACTAAAAATCAAGAAAAATAGTAAAATCAAATTACGGTAGCTTTTTGCTGGCAAACTTCAAAACGTTCTGAGCAGGAGAGGGCTGTTTACACCTATAGCTAGTAACTGCAGCCCCTTCCTTCCCTGTCTGACAGGAAGGGAACTGGCTCCAGAATTAAAGGCAGTTCTCTCTTCCCTAAATAGAGGAGAAAGCCACATTTAGTGGGGCGGAGAAAGGTTAATAAGAAAACAGAGGAGTCCAGGGACATTTTTTCCTGAAGCCGGACAGCAGTAGCTGCTTTAAGCACTGTGGCTGCTTTCATGTGAGGTGTTAACCTCATTTTTATGTTTTATTACAGCATCACTCCTTAAGTCTCTACTATGGCTGCAGGATTATCCCTTCACGAAGTACGAACCTCTTAGAGAAGAAGCAAAGTTGTAGCAAATCGAGGCAGAGGACAAGCAAACGGCAATAAAGTACTTGCTCAACACAAGTTGAGTACAGCACACTTTCACCCCGTCACTTAGCACACAGAGGAGAATTGAAGACTTAACTCAAGTAACATACTGCCCAGGTGACCCAAACTCTTTATTTTAAGCCTGCTTTCAATTTTGTTCATTCTTGAAGAATCCTGTTAACCATAAAATAACTGCCAACCACAACTTACTTCTTCCAAATCAGTCCAATGTTACAGTTTTCATAAGCCCAGTGGCAGAGTCCCAGACCATCCCACTCTGGAGCTGCTGGGCTGCCTGGTTAGTGAGTACCTAGATCTGCTCTAAACACCAGACTCATTCATTCACACTCCAGTCCTGAAGCGCATGTAAAGAGGGGGCCCATGTAAAGATGGCACCTCTCTCCAAATTCTCTGGCAGAAGATGTCCCAAGGATAACCCAGTAGTTTAGTGTGGTCCCAGCCTTCCACTCGTGCTGTTTGCAGGGATTTAGAGCCTAGGCTACAAGCAGATATCCCAAACTCACCTCTTTTATGGCAAACACAAATGTTTAACAACGGCTACAGCACAGCCACAGCTCAGTGGACAGAAGGCATATGTTTTCTGACCTGCTCCTTACCTCACCGTGCAGACATAGCCACAGTAACAGGAAACTCACCTTCCATCCTCTGATGTAAGATTGTACTATAACAGCCGAACTCTTTATCTTCTGATACTTTTTTTGTTGCTGTATTGGAAATAAATATGTGATGCTTAGAACAGAATATTGCCATTGTAAAATATTGTATAATAAAACTTTTGTTACTAACATTTGAAAATACGATTAAGGCTACAAGGACTAAATGTAAAAAGTGAACAATTTTTGACCAAGCAGATCAGAGCGTAGATTCTGAGTTCCACTCGAGGGGAAACAAAACACATCAACAATGCTGCATGGACAATGTCACTCTCTGTTTACTGAAACACTAAGTTCATGGTCAGCAGCACAAAAGTGACATGGATTAAATACTAACAGTAACAGCCTTATTTGTCTTCCCCACCAACAGAGTAGCATACAAACTGTCACAAATGCTCAGGTTTGTTGGCTAAGCTTTTTACCATTTTTTCATAAGACTTGTGCTGTTTCTATTACCTGCAGTCCCTTTATAATACCAAATGCTGATGATAACTTAGGAACAGAAAAAAGAAAACCCATGGATTCATGAATGACATGCTGGAATATTATCCAAGTATGCCAGTTTGAACAATAAATTTCCCGGACAGCTGAGCATTTTCCTTCTAAAAAGCTCAGTTCTCCAGTAGACCAGTGGTTAGTATAATACTAAGTGAACAACAGTTGACACACTTTGCAACAAGGCTTTTAGACTTCACACTCAGCCCACTCAATTACAGTGAACATCTCTGCGAGCAAGCTAGAAAGACTCCCCTCTAGGCCACATTCATGCCATGACTGACGTCCGTCATGCCTTGCAAGGGAACAGACAGGCGAGTGTCTGCAGATCCTTTAGCCAAGCCTCCAGCACAAGGAGTTGTCAGCAAGCTTTGTTCATGCAACGGATTCCTTATGAAACCTTCCAAATCACAGTGTCTAACAGTCATGTTGGGTTAGGAGAATAGTGCCCTCCATCTACATGGAGAGGCTGAGGAAATATCGCTATCGTCACCCGTAAGCAATTCTGAGGGTCTTGCTATGACTTCATCCTGCATTCAGAGACAATTGCTGCCGTGTTTCACCAGTGAACCAATAAAGGTCTACAGTTAAGAAATCAACAATGATGTGAACTTGGTCACGTATTTGTTTTCATTTCTTTATATTGAAAGCTGTGCCAATCTAGCTGTGGTAACTCCGGTTTTAATTCATTACAATTGATTGAGATCATAATGAAGCCATATGGGCACAACACAATTCTGTAATGACGCTGTTTGTAGAAACAGTGCATTCAATCACAGAAGTTCAGAGAGAAGCATTTTTACAGTGAAAAAGCATTTATTCATACTTTTTCTGAATTATCCATGCTTTTCTCTAATTATCCAAGATAACTGAACCAAACACTAACAGCTTTCAAGATGATAAACAGAAGCGCTCATCAACTGAAAAACAGTGATTGTCAATTCTGCAACTTGCAGTTTAAGAAGATGCTTTCTTTCCATATCATATAGTTTATCAAACTTTCTGATATGCACACAGTAACAAAATGCAGCTGAGATGTTTAAGAATTGTTTTAAAACTTAAAAACAAGAAATCTTTTTAAAAGATATAATAATTGATAATAAATCAATGTTATTTACTAACTGACGAAAAGACATGAGTCGTATAACAGTACTGTTCAGTTCATGACACAGAATACCCAGTCTACAAACAGATTTGAAACTGTTTCAGAACTGTATCAATAACAACTACTGAACCACCAGTCTTATGAGCTATAATTAAAATAAATCCCTGGGATCCTCCCAAGCAGCATTCTTGAGCCTCAAATGCAAAGGTTCCAAATAAGGCAAAAATACAAAAAGCCTTAGGAATGACTGAATTCCACAGAACTGCACATGTATATTACGAAACTTTTTTTTACACATTAACCATATGTTTTGAGAGTGCTCTAAGTGCTAGGCAGCACAGCATTTTAGCTGAATGAAAAAGACTCTCCCCAGCTGGGCCACAAAATCCTGCTCTCCCAGAGCTAAAGGACTCTGGTGAGCTTTTTAATCATTTAAGCACAAGCACAAAGCAAATACTTAATAGTGGTCTCTAGAAACTAAATTTTCTTTTATTCACATTTTTGGTACTTAAATACTAACATAAAATTGAATTCTTCCAACACTTCTCCATACGTATCAAGGAAAAATATCATATGAGGGTTATATGAAATATCGTATCAAAGTTATGTAAAAAAAATATTAAACAATAAAAAGAACCCCCCACTTAGTAAGGATATTATCTTACTGCATATCTCCTGTACCAGGAAGCAATCACAATCTGGCTTTTTTTCATTAACAAGAAGCGTGTGCGGCACTTCCAACCTCTATAAATCTTCTCAATTAGAGTAGCCAAGTCCTCCAACCGCTGCTTTCTCAGATCTTCTAGTTTGAAGAGCTGGGTGTGGGGTTTTTTAGGGTTTTGTTTGACGTTGGAGGAAAAACAGTAGGGGAGAAAAGACCAAAAAACCATAAGCACAGCTATTGTAAGAGAAATATCTCCTTTATTCAAGTCCCCCTTCAGACACCTTTTCGTCTATTCATCTTCAGAGCTGTAGGCAGATACATCAACAGGGTTTGTGGCAGATACGTTGCCACAAGTCAGTGCACGAAAGTTACATTAAATTCAGGCTGACAGCTACTGTAGAGTCTTGATTCACAACAGTTTTAACGGGTCTAACATTAAAAAGTGCCTTTTTTAATGCTATATTCCACAGCAATATATCAAAGCACTGTATCTAGAAAAATCTGTAGTAACCAGCTAGTGAATTATGCAGTTCATAACAGGCTATCCTCGTGAAAGATGGCTTGATTTTGCAGGGGAAGACATTTTTCACTTACCGTTCTTGGGTTGCGGATGAATATCTTTGATCTACCAAATGAAAATTCTTCTTCAGGGATTTCCAATTCATTAAACAGTACCTCTACTCCAGCCCTAATAAGAAGTAAATGAGCTTAACAAACATGACCCCCAGCTCTAAAACTTCTTAGTTTACATATTCACAGATTAATTTATGAAAAGTATATGAAAGCATATTTTAAATTCTTAAATAGTGCTTGACATAAGAAGATTGAAAACCTAACTCATTTACTCACTGGTTATTTAGCTAAAGGCAAGAATAGTCACTGTAAAGATTAGAATAATTTGATGAAAAAAGAGCAATTTTTTATTTAACATCATCAGCAATGGCCTACTTTTTCTTCTTACATCTGTAACATTTTTACTTTACAAAAAAAAAAGAAAAAAAGGAAGGGCTCTCACACTAATGTCAAAATGTGAAACAGAGTGACAAGTTTGACAAATGCTAATGTTCCACACTCTACTAACTGCATTTTATAAATGTCAACAAAAAAGAAAAGGGAGGAATTGCACAGAACTTTGTGAGGATTGTAACAATGCTATTGTTATCAATACTGCACTTCCACCATTATCATGATAACCTGAAGATTTAAGTTGTAGCTAAAGATATTAATCTATTATGAAAGAAATTTAAGTCACACTGCTGGTGGCCACGTGTAAAAAGAATTAGAGAAGCTCATTTGCCTACCCAAGACGTCATCTGTAAAAATACATATGAATACAATGCAATTTAAAATTACATATTTAATACAATTGATTTGCAAGAGCTATTATCTCATAGTTGTTCACCAATCATTATGTAAAATTATTCTTGAAAGGACAGAGGAAGGTTGCGTGACTGTCTTCAAAGAAATGGGTGTTCCTACACTTTGAAAGTTGGTTATTAAAGATAAGTGTCCTTCTGACCATTCCAGACCTCCTCGTCATTTTGATTCCACACTCCAGTATCTCTCTCTCTCTCTCCCCCCCCCCTTTCTTTCAGGCCCAATATCTTCTAAAAATGACGTGTTCTCCTTGCTCACATGCAAAATCTTTTCCATTAGTAGATTAGTTCATCACTAAAATCATCTCCTTTGCCAAGGAACTGTAATTTTTAGCCTACTTAAAAGTATAGGTTTCCCAGTGAATGAACCCATCCAAAATCTGGAACAAGATGCTGAAGAGCAACATACAAGTAAAACACTTGAGCCACACTGGCTTAGTTTTTAATTTACTTTTAAAATACTTGAAAGTTCATTAAATTAAAAAAAAAAAATCAGAACAGGTGGAAGACAGCAATTTCAATCATTGGAACAGGACTTGTGAGAATACTGATGTTTTCCTACCTGGCTGGTCCTCTCCAGTGGGGCCACGTCTGCTTACACAGCATTTTGTACCTTTCCAGGCAAGGCTCGTACCCCTGCCTAAATGCATAACCTGCCCTCCTGACCCGGACGTTCTCCAGAAGACCAAGGTAGCGGATCTGGTGGCACACCAGGGCGTCATTGAAAATGTGTGCAGCCTTTTTGTCATTGGGTTTGATGCACCTGGAAAGGGAAATGAACAGGAACACTTGTTTGCAGCACTGTACGTGTCAACAACTATTATTGTGAGTTTAAACCATAGATTTCAATAGTTTATCCTTGGCTATCAAGATTTTTTTTTTTTTTTTTTGAACTTCGCTAAACATAAATTCACCAACACTTTGCCACAGGGTAATTTACCTAATGTAGTTTGGATTTTTTGTCTGAAGATTTTTCATCAGGGTAGCAACCGAAGCCTTGAACTGTGAACCTGCCGTCGGCGGTCTCTTTAGATTGATCTTAGCGGGGTTACCTTCTGGGAACAACGCTTTGATAAGAGAGTGACTGGCCTTCCACATGGCCTGGGAGAGGTCACGGTACAGAAGATCATTATTTTTGTCAACAAATCCTTCCACCTGGTACATAACCTGAACAATACAGAAGAGTCTCATCAGAGCACGTTTTGAACTATAACATAGGCCAGTTCAAAACTGAACCAAGAAATTGATTTCTCCTTCTTTCTCACCATCCAAAACAAACAAAAGACATTTCAGCTTTCATTTGAAATTTGACATTTGGAAGTACTTTTGTTGGATAAAATTTCTGTGAACACGCTTCCTGAGAAAGATGCATTTTCTCACACTGCTAACAGTTCCTTGTGCTGATCAATTCTGGTTTCTGAAATGGAAAAAACCCTTCTTCTGTGATAACTCTGATACAACACTGCTTGCCAATACTCCAAAACAATCCTTTTTTGGCTGACAAAAGCTTTTCTCCCTCTCTTTTGAATCACAACAGCAAAAATACCCTTTCTCTTCAAAGTACTAATGCTTACATCATTTGCCTAATTAAAACAAGATATGAAATATCACCTCTTGATATCGCAGCAGCAAGCAGCTATCTGCGCAGTCCTCAGGGGACTGTTATATTAAAGGACTTTTACCAGGACAACAGTCCAACGACAACAAGCATGAATGCAAAGCGCTGACCTGCAGCTGGAGACCCAGGAGGCATCCAAGGGAACCTCATGTAGATCTCAAGATTGCTACTGGCTTTTTTAATTTTTGAGGGTAGGGAATTTAGTTTGATTAATTGTGACAAGTCATCCGGCTGGTAATACAGATTCTTCAGCTTCATGATTTCTTAGTTCTATGTAGTTATGTACTATGTACACAGAAAACCGAATAAAACTAATACTGACATAGCCATATTTTACACAACAGCAAGTGACTGGGAATTCAGGCAGCTTTTTTCTTTGGAGTACACGTTTCTGTTTCTGACAGGTGTGGTAAAAGCCACTACTGAAAAAACCTCTTCATATGAACTTGCTTATATTTCATAAAAGGAGAATCAAACTTTTGTTGTCCAATGACTAGATCAAAATGTTTTCAGCTGAGGGTGGAAAAACAACATTCCTCCCAAAATAGGAGGAATTCACTGACCGTTGTACTGAGTAAGTGAATGCCAATAACAATTGAAGACCCTCGCTGCCTGCTAAGACACAGTCTGTTTGCAGTCCTTCTCAAAGCACTGGAATATTTTCAATTCACTTTGAATTTGGATAACAAAAGAAGTACCTAAGTATTAATCCCTGATAGATTATATGCAATTACAAAATATTCTTAGCAAATACATAACATAAAGTTAATGAATGGCTTCCTCAAAGGCTTAAAGTAAGACATATCCAGCACTATTTTGAATGAGCACATTATCGAGCTATTCAAAATTGTAAGATTGAGAAAATGTTAAAAAATAGGTAAGTATTAAACAGTCCTAGCAAAATGAAACACTTTCTAAATATTCATTACTCTGTGAAACTAACAATTCAGCAGATTCAAACAAGAGGTAGTTTCAACCCCTATGCTTACTTTTAATTTTTATTTAAATAAGTTGTCGTCTTTTTTCAAATTTAATTATTTTGATTTTCATTAATAAAAAAAGTCATACTGAATTATACATCAAAAACTATCAGACTTGTATTTACTTTTTACAACGTAAGCAGTATGAATAAATACATTTGCAAGCCCTCTGTATAGCTTTCTCTTCCATCTGTTTAAACGCACAGGCTGTCAAAATCAACTCGGTTCCTTCAAATGTACAAAAACTCCATTTTCTAATCAACATGACTAAGGACTTCAGCTAGTTCAGTGACAAAGAACATGTTTTCCAAAATATCTTGCCTTCAGATGTGTGTGAATCAATGTCATTCTAAACAACAATTTTACTTCCAGAGACCTAGCAGCACAAGCAGTTCACCACCAAAGCACATGGGACATCTTTCTCCCTTGCTGAAAGGTGTACTGCCCTTGATTTCAACTAGAGCAGCATGATCTCTGAAAACCTTCCAGCCCAAATCACAAAGCTTTGGCTTAAGACAGAAAAAGATTAAGACAGGTCTGGATTTTTTGATCAACTGTTGACTCAAGCAATTCCTCTCCATTAGTGTAACATCATTTAATGGACGAAGAGCCTCCCCATTGTACCAAACCTAGGCTTCACACAGGTACAACACCCTCCAAACACCACATACTCCCCGCTTCACCAGGTACCTTGCCAGCGTAATGCTGAATCCTGAAGCAGCTGTGAGGCAAGGAGGTGTCGTTGAGGAACCGGGAGCACTTGCTCATCCTGCTCTCAAAATGCTGGTGAGTGGCACAGACTTGGTTCAGTTTTTCTAAAAAGGTGTCATCAGTAACAGTTCCTGGTCTCAGGCATTCTTCATCTAGCATGGCCAGGATTCCAGTTTGGTTCTGAAGTTTCAAGACAAGGGCTTTAATGTTTGTTTCCATCACATTTCCATCAAGGCATAAAAAGGAGACCGCTCTCTCCCATTTGAGTTCTGCTACCCAGAAAAACATTCTTCAAGCCATCTCAAAGTTTGGCTCTTTTCCTCATCCCCATTTCCAATAGATTTCTAGTATCTGTGTTTTTGAAAGACTGCTTCTGAGATCTGAATCTTGAACTTCATGTTGGAATTTCATGTCGTTTACTCAGACTGTAGAAATTTCAACTTAAATGAAAGTAGCCAGTTTATGGGTAAAACCAGCATACATTTTATGTTAATGGTTAAAAACTGTTCTTTTCCGATGGTTAAGGAATTTTATCTTTCTTGCTGCATTAAGTCCATAGGAAGTCCTCTTAGTAGATACAAGTACTTTCTGTACTTAAAGCACTCAGTAACAAGTCATTGAGTTTTCTAGTTTCCATATAAAAATAAATGTTATTTACAATGCAGCATGTGATATCTGCTATTGAAAACAGCACTAAATGTAAACATTTAAGGGTTGTTTGGGGTTTTTTTGTGTAGGTGCTAAAAAATTTTTTAGTAAAATTTACTTTTATGATACAAAATAAGATGACTAATACGAGTGGCTTGTTTTAAAAATCACAGTGCGTGAGGATGCATACAGACTTTACAGCTAAATTCAATCCATGCATTAAAAAAATTATTCAGAGAGGTTCTTGAATATAACTTACATTTTCTATTAGGTCACAAATTATAGCATTGTTGAAATACTCAATATGAGTCCATTCAATCCCCTATAAGAAAAAAAATAAACAACAATGTATGAACAGGAAAACAATCGAGGGAGCTTTTCCTCTTGGCAATTTAAATTATATTCCAGTTATATAAGATACTACTTTCAAATTTAATTCTACATGCTTACCAACATTGTAGTTCTTAAGAAAGAAATACAATCATCTACTACTAACGTTATCTGCGTAAAATGACTGTCCTTGAGCGGCTGCCAAACCCGCTCTCCATTCCTTTCCCCCACCCGTGTCAGCTTCCCATGCACTCCCCTGGCGCCCCGCCAGGCTCCTCCCGCCCCAGCACCGCTCTGCCCGCACTCCCACTGGTTGTAAGGAAATAAGCCCATCTCACTGCAAGCATCTGAGATCAAAATTTCTAAGCTCGTAGTTGCTGGGGTTTTTTTAATGGGAGGAAGAAAGAGGGCTAAATTTAGATGAGACCATCTTAAAAATCCAGAGTCTGGCTGTTGTTCAGATATTGCTAATATCCTAATTTTTTCAAATATCAGCGATAATGGATGAGATGCCAATGCATCAGGAGGTAACATTGGTAGGGCAAAGGACTGGAAAAAGAAAATATTAATTTCTTTCTTAATTTGCATTCTGCGGTACTTCTTACAGTTTAGTTTTTTCAGAGCATTTGAAATATCATTCAAGAACCAAATTGCAGTAATGATGTTTCAAGAGTTTCATCACTGAATGCAAAAAGAAAAAAGACATGCCCAAACTTCATATTATCCTCAGGATTATAAGGCAGGAACTTTATTTAATTTTTAAAAATGTTTATACAGCAAAATGGTATCATCCAATTTGTGTACAGAGAGTGTATGCCAGTTTCTACAGCTGTGAGCTCGTAATTTTGTCTGAGCTCTGTATATCATGGGGAGTACTGCTAAAACCTATTAAAACTTTAACTTGATGTTTGCTCACAGAACAACATCAAACAGCACAGTCTGGGCTCCAAAGCACGTCTTAAAATTACCCATAAAGCTCTCACAGCTCCCTTCAATACTTAACTGAAAGAAAACTAGAACCGAAAATCTAGTTGTAGTTTCTTTCATGTCACACGCTATTGTTTTACCCACCCAATTCCCTTTTGAAACAGGATTAGCTGTGGCTGCTGTTGGGGTGTATCCCAGACGCTACTGTGTAATCCAAAACACAGGCTGTAGGGTAATGGCACTAACACCAGAAAGCAATATCAGTCTTCCAATAAATTAATTAGCCCTTGCTCAGAACTGCTGGTCATTGTTGCCAATGAATGAGAGTAGGGTCTGGTTTATACCTGGACAAATCATAATGTGAAACAAAACCAAAACCGACTTTTTTTGCTTAATGTAACTACCACGCAATCCCACACAGACACGCTCCATGCCAGGCCTCCAGTCAAAAAGCGACTCTGTTCCCTGAAAAGAGGATCCAGTATGCATGCCTAAGTATCTTTACAAGAACAACGGGAAGAGGAGAGGATAAGGAAAGATCCATTCAAGTATTACCTCTCGGATGTATTCCTCCTGCTCTTCTTTGAGGGTAAGTTCAATGAAGATCTGCTGCAACTTCTCATTACAGTAGTTGATAATGAATTGCTCAAAGCTGTTGTCCTGTCAGATAAAACATGTTTGCATTTGCTGTTATGTAAACACTCTGGAAGTCAGCTGGAGTAAGTTACTGCAGCAGCTGCAAGTCAACAAGCTGCTTTATTAACTACTCCTTCCAGTTTTGCGATGTGATGGTTCGAGTAATATTTTATTGAGAATGAGATTAGTTTGGAAATTTTAGACCGAATCCTTCCCTGAGGCTCTCTCCATTGGGAGGGACAAAAACTCTCTAGGTTTATATTCGTGATGCCTCTGTATCGATTCCTTGGGACAAGTCATAAGGAGGCCTGTGGTGTCAGGGAATAAACAACAATAGTTTTGCCTGCACTAATCTGTCCCCGTGTGTAAAATGTAGTCTCCTGCAGGTTCTGATAAATAAAATTATGATAGTAGCATTAGCTCTTTTCCAACCAGGATCACTCAGTAGCAAATAAAGTATCCTATTTCACTACAGGCCGAGGCCCAAGCTGCTATTCTGGTTGCAGCTGAGCCTGGGCTAAGAGATTATTGGCTCCAGAGGTCAACCCACCTCCTCCCTGCCAACAAACCGCTCATGTAACTGCCCTGTGAAATGAGGGGAATTAAAAGAACTTTATCAACCAAAAAGCCTTTAAAAGGCTAATCCGTATAAAACTGGGTTAGGGAGCAAGCATGCGTGTGACCCTTTGCAGAAGGGACCGGGGAACAGAGCAGACCCTGGAAGGAGGGGTGGGGCAGTGGGAAGGCTGCTCAGCGACTGCAGCCGCGGCAGCCTGCTCCATCACAGCTGCATGGCAGGACGGCTGCAGGAGCAGGGCTGTGACATTACAGCAGCACGCTTCCAGAAGGACGCACGTCAGCATCGGAAACGATGGCCTCAGCAAGCCCCTAAATTCCACAGGTAAAGCCCTTGCACTCAAGCCAACTGAAGTTTTACTGCTAACATCACCAGGGCCAGGACTGCAGCATAAAAGCTGTGGTTCACCACTTCATCTCCATTATCTTAAATGAGTGCAGTTTGGAGGCCAGGTGCCCGTTCTGAGGACTGGTTTAAAACACCACTTTCAAAGAAAAAGGGAACAGCAGCTTCACTGGGTTTTTTCCAGTGCTTGAAAGAGTCATTACTATTGTAAGAATTCCATACATGTATCTACAGAAATAATTGCAATCAAGAGTAATTTTGGATATGTGCTGCTGGTCTTCTCTTCTTGGCTTTGTGGTTATGGGGTTCCCTCTCCCTTGTCCTTCCCCCCCTCCCCCTCCCCCCTTTCTTAATTATTAGTCATCAAGAACACTTTGGTTATTTAGGAAGCCTGAAAATTTGCAGAATAAATCACTATGCCTTTTTACACTATCAAATAAGTCTGCTATACAATACCTGTGAAGCTCAAGTTATGGTGATATAATTTTTATGACTAAGGGCAACTGCAATCATTTAAATGTTTTAAATTAAGGATCTGGTTGCTAAAATGAGATTAAGAACACACAAGCAGATTAGAAAATATTGAGGTAGCACAGATTACTTTTATCATTTTAGTTAAAGCAAAATCATAGCTGATCAGCAAACTTTCTCAGCCACATCAAACTGCCCCTCACACCAATTTTAATTATCAATCAGAGACTGCAAAACTTGCATAGCTCTAGATGAGCAAGTTAAAATTTGGCATGCATCAAAATCAGCACTGCAAACAAGTCATACTTACTGCATTCTGTTGCAAAAAGAAATTACATAAACTGCAGTCAGTACTTATACTACTTTGATAACAACACAGAATATAATAGATCTATTAGCATTTGTTTGGCATACCAGGTAGATCAGTCCTTTTATCAGACTCACATTTGTATGTCACTGAAAATGTGAAGTACTACATAAATGTTACGTGTTACTTCTTTGTAGATGAGTGTATCTTTAGGTACTATCCAAAGATTATCACATAAACCAAGGGATTAAGGCACATCAGTGTAACACAAAACAGCATTCTTGCATTGTCACATCTCTAAATCACCATGTATCTTTTGTCTCAAAAGGCCACATATACTACCTTTGGTAGACACATCTCAGTAAAGGGAGGGGAGAATGGGGGAGGGAAAAGAGTACAGGAGGAAGGATGAGTAAAAGTTTGACGCATTCAAGTAAGGTCAACAATTTAGATATATTCAGTTTGAAGTAAAAGGACCCCAACTGACACATCACCTTGGCAAAGAGGAAGGGTAAAACACACTTTGCATCCTCCTGCCAGGCACATGCCACCCAATGCAGAAAGATTGTTTCTCCAAAGGACGATATTATTCTGATTACAAGGACTGCAGGACTTTTTGCTCACATATTATACACAGTCTTCAAAAGAGAATGGAAAATGAACTGCAAATCCAGCTAAACCATCTAACTAAAAGGTCATTAACAATATATTAAAGTAATTGCTAGATGCTTTCCTGATTTGCTATGTTTCTGTGATATTTATGGTTTGCCAAAGAAAGGCAAACCAAAATCCACAGAGTTCTTCACAAATCACTCACTTTAAGCTATGAAATTCTATCTGACATTGCCAAGCCACTGAAAATTGCTATTCCAGGAAAAAAGTCATTGAAGAGCAGTGGAGATTTTGTTCTTTACGTATGATACAGAGCAAAAGGCTAACAGTTAATTACAGCGAAGAAAATGAGGAAAAATGTTTGGAATTACTGAAATTCTCAAAACACTTAGCTCTGAACAGACCAGAATAGATTCGGGTAAATTAAATACAATTCAGAAAGCGGCATTTCCTTTTACAGGTTTTAAGAAACACTGTACGAAAAACCAATTGGAGTGTTTATCTCTGGGCAAATCTGAGTAAGGCAACAGAGATTGTGAATTTTTATTCTCCCTTACTGTATATCTAGAATTTTTAATTATGTGAGGGCTTCACAAAGTATAGACGAATGCTCACAAATTAATTTTCTCCCAATATTTTAATGAAGGCTCCTAGAAATTAATATGACAGAACTAGAAAGGATCTAAAGTACTTCTGACATTGTTTTTTAGAAGGCAATAGAGAATGGTTAATATCAGTGATAGCACATCACTAAATCCATTCAGGAGCAACGGGCTGGAAGGACCCAGCCATCAGAGACTGTACTTGCTCCTCATGCTGACCATTTGCATTAAGTGACAAGAAAGGGTTTTGACCAACACAGAAGCAGCACGGTCAGACCCAAAACTTCAGGAAGAGTTAGTAAATTCAAGTATTCCTAGGAAATTTTAGGAAAAAAAGTATTTAAGACCAGCACTTCTCAAAGTGTCAGCTTCTCTTCCAGGCTGTAATTCTGCTACTTTAACATTGAGAGCATCACCTCAATATCTGCATTTTTATAGCAGCATTTCAAACTATCCCTTTGAAATCACTGTGGAACACAAAATATAACCTTTGGGGAAGAAAAAACCACCCAGTCTCTCAAACTAAATTCAAGGTGCTGGGAAACAGAATGTCACCTGAGATAGGCTTAAAGTCATGTCAAATTTATAGATACAGATCAACCAACCACCCTCAGCTTATCCTCTCAATTTTTTATCAGATGCAACAATAAATTTAGGCATGTAGAAAAATTCACTGACAAAAATCAAAGCCTACTTCACCATGTTTTTCACTTCACAAATAATGGTGTCTTGCTCATACAGCTTTATTCTTTATCAACCTTCAAACTACTGGGCATCAGGGTGGCATTTCATGAATAGCAAGTTTTTGAACTCTAAAAAAATTCTGTTCCATGCAAAAATACAGTGCTTATATACAGAAGCAGATCACGATGTTGTACTCACTCAGGCTATTAGAATCAACCATGAGAACGTAAAAAGTTCTAGTTTTGAACCACTGCTATTACGTGAATTACATACAGGTGCTTGAAAGTCTAAGAAAATATTTTTTGTTCCTTAATATTTTACCTAATTTCTTCTTTGGAAGATTCCAGTCATGTGCATCATGGAATCATCTGAAAATGGATGTTCCTGACCTTATACATTGTTATACCAGTAAAATACCAATAGCAAACAGAGAAAATAAGTTTTGAACCACTGCTATTACGTGAATTACATACAGGTGCTTGAAAGTCTAAGAAAATATTTTTTGTTCCTTAATATTTTACCTAATTTCTTCTTTGGAAGATTCCAGTCATGTGCATCATGGAATCATCTGAAAATGGATGTTCCTGACCTTATACATTGTTATACCAGTAAAATACCAATAGCAAACAGAGAAAATAAAAATATTTTTGTAAAAAAAAAAAAAAAATTAGGCTAAAAGTCTGGAGCAACGGGCTGGAAGGACCCAGCCATCAGAGACTGTACTTGCTCCTCATGCTGACCATTTGCATTAAGTGACAAGAAAGGGTTTTGACCAACACAGAAGCAGCACGGTCAGACCCAAAACTTCAGGAAGAGTTAGTAAATTCAAGTATTCCTAGGAAATTTTAGGAAAAAAAGTATTTAAGACCAGCACTTCTCAAAGTGTCAGCTTCTCTTCCAGGCTGTAATTCTGCTACTTTAACATTGAGAGCATCACCTCAATATCTGCATTTTTATAGCAGCATTTCAAACTATCCCTTTGAAATCACTGTGGAACACAAAATATAACCTTTGGGGAAGAAAAAACCACCCAGTCTCTCAAACTAAATTCAAGGTGCTGGGAAACAGAATGTCACCTGAGATAGGCTTAAAGTCATGTCAAATTTATAGATACAGATCAACCAACCACCCTCAGCTTATCCTCTCAATTTTTTATCAGATGCAACAATAAATTTAGGCATGTAGAAAAATTCACTGACAAAAATCAAAGCCTACTTCACCATGTTTTTCACTTCACAAATAATGGTGTCTTGCTCATACAGCTTTATTCTTTATCAACCTTCAAACTACTGGGCATCAGGGTGGCATTTCATGAATAGCAAGTTTTTGAACTCTAAAAAAATTCTGTTCCATGCAAAAATACAGTGCTTATATACAGAAGCAGATCACGATGTTGTACTCACTCAGGCTATTAGAATCAACCATGAGAACGTAAAAAGTTCTAGTTTTGAACCACTGCTATTACGTGAATTACATACAGGTGCTTGAAAGTCTAAGAAAATATTTTTTGTTCCTTAATATTTTACCTAATTTCTTCTTTGGAAGATTCCAGTCATGTGCATCATGGAATCATCTGAAAATGGATGTTCCTGACCTTATACATTGTTATACCAGTAAAATACCAATAGCAAACAGAGAAAATAAAAATATTTTTGTCAAAAAAAAAAAAAAATTAGGCTAAAAGTCTCTTACTGGTGTCAGGCAGAAATGTCTTCATATGCTGATGCTGAGTGTCATTTTTTGCATTAGATTTACAAACACAAAATATCTAAAACAGGACATTCTCCTATGAAAACCAGCTACCTTCTAACCTTCTCTCCCCATAGAGAATTCAACTTCACTTTTGAGTACCCAGATTCCAGTGATTTCCAGAGACACTGAGGCAACTAAGATAGCTACTTAAAACTGAAAACTAGGTGCTTTTCCATACTAGTAGGTAGGAATAAATTCTTATCTTCCACCTGCCCAATAAAGTCCCAGTTTAAGTGTTCCATTTTCTTGTGCCCTCTCCACTTCACTGTTTTCCCCAAATCAAGCATATGTTGTCGATCCAAATCGACAGACTGGGCTATATCATCAGTATCACACCTATACGAGGTGTTTCTCAATATTCCCTCTTCCTCCTTAATCTTTCATCACACCAGTTCTTGTTGAGAGCCAATTCAAAAATCTACATATTGCTCAGTCTACAACCACACTGACAAAAAGGTGTTCAGCAACACCTTTTCAAATAGCTTATATGAACACATACAGCTAAAAAATACATGAGAAGTATTTAAAGGAAAAGCATAATTTAAAACAAAACCTAAACATTTCAAGTCATCAGACTGTCTGTTGAAATCAACAGAACTAATGCCATTGAAATGAACTTTTTTATCAATATGGGGGGGGAAGACATACAGAGATTGATACTTTTGCTCTAACACATACAGCCCCAGAAAGTAACTTTTTTCAACATCAACACAGCTCCAGGCATCAGAAGTATATGACCTCCTCCTAACATAGGCAGGTGATCCCAGATAGTTCCATCAGGCCCCTAGACTACTACCGAGGCTCCTAGAGAAAAAGCCAGATGGCAAAAGTAATGATGATAAAAGACTAACATACTCGCTTCACTGAGATGAATGGTGGAATGAATGGTGAAATCAACCAGCAAATTTAATGTATATCCTACTGTGGTGTCTGGGGATAGGGATTTTTATGTATCATCACAGAAGCATACGAGTTTATGAGATGAAACGAAGAAATATAAATGATAGAAAATTAAAATCAGCAACATGGGAAAGTGCATTTAAAGAAAATGAAAAAAGACACTATTTTTATCTTAGAAGGTTAGAAGGCAATGAGCTACAGGTAACCCAGTTATAACATTTTTTTTTTTTATTTTTTGCAAGGTTAGTGAAGATATGTTATCAATATTTATCCCTTTTCTTTAAATGGTGATTAACTTCCTGGGATGCACCTCCACTTCTGAGCATTCTAGCACTTAAGGAAATTATTGCTTTAACTGTATTTTAAAATCTCCATAGCACCTAGAAGTCCAACCAAGGGTTCTTCTCTGTAAAGCTCCCCTCTTTCATGACACTTGCCAGCAGATGTAGTTGATCAATTTCAGATTAAAAATGTATATAAAATATAAATATATATAAATATAAATAAATATAAGAGGATAGATAAAAATATATCCTCTTTTACATGAGACTGGGCTTTGCCCTGTGCAATCAGATTGAATAGAGGGCTGGGTATATGCATTTTGGCACTGCCGCTTGCCAGTATATGATACACTGATGGGCATCAGAAAAGGGTTGAACAATTTTGAAAAGGGAATTTGTTGCAAGGTAGAGTGCCTGGAAAAGGCGGTTGGAAATTACGGTCTGGAGATTAAGGCAACTACCAAAACAACAGATATCCATGGCTGAGTTAGAGCCAACGTCAAGACATGAAGAAAAGGCCTAAAAGAATGAAGGGTGAAAAAAAAAAAAAAAAAGAAAAGAAAAGATGAAGATAAAAGAAGATCCTGATAAGCCAATTTTCTCCGTATGCTTTCTTTCTCTCTAATAAGTCATCTTTCTAGCAAATAACTAGACCCTCCTCCAGTAAAATCATCGTTGGGGCAGTGCGGGGGGGGAAGTCTCTGGGCCAGCAGCAGTCTCCCAGAGCTCAGCATGCTATGCAACTGTAATTTCCTTCATGTAATGAACAGGATAGAAAAAGGCAAAGCAACTATTCAGCAACTGGACCAAGCTGTCATATAGGTTTATGGTAAAAGTGGAAATACCTCCCCAATTTTTTCATGCCTTAAACATCTCAGAAACGTATTTTCAATGTTTATCCCCTCCTTATTTGGTTACCTCCCTCTAAAAACAGATAATTACCACAACTATGAATATGTTAATATAATGAAACTGCATTCTTCATATTTCTAACGGATTCCCTCAATAAAGATATTGGCATTTTATCAATGTCCAGATGACAGTTTACGTAGTACATGCAATATGACCAAGCTGCGTTCCATCATCACAAGGGACTTCTACACACAAGAAACAAGCTAATTGCCGTAAATAAATAGAAGCGCTATCAAAGTGCATCACAGACTATGTGAAATGGATGTGGTTTTACTGCTGGGTGGCTTGTTTGGCTCTTTTGGTGATGGTATTTTTATTTACTGATGGGTTTTATGCAGAATGTGATGGATGCTGCCACGTCTTTGCATGTTCTTGTGTACCTGGAGTAAAAGGAGTTGGTCAGATGCTGTCCCCAAAGACAAGGCATTCACATTACCTCAGGTCAACCCTCAGCAGATGTCTGAGGACCAAATGGAAACAGTCTCTCTCTTTCTGCAGCCCTTACTTTTGCAGCTCTATCCCCGGCACATCT
Organism: Aptenodytes forsteri; assembly: GCF_000699145.1. Lineage (NCBI taxonomy): Eukaryota > Metazoa > Chordata > Aves > Sphenisciformes > Spheniscidae > Aptenodytes > Aptenodytes forsteri. The sequence continues at coordinate 629,746 of NW_008795122.1, read as the reverse complement.
GCGCTTCTTGTCAGGCTAAAATACATGGAACAACCTGCTCCACCAAGGGATTGAGCAGAAAGCATTCACACTCTCAAACTGTCTTCTCAGGGCCTGGCAAATTTCAAGAATAAGCCTTGTTTGGCAGCCTTAACTTTCATAAAACTGCACTCCAAATCATTAGCTTCGTCATGGACCAGCTACATAGTGGTGCCTGAAAATTCAGAATAAAGCCCTTAAGCCAACTAGCACAGACAGACATTTTTATCTCTGAAGGCTAGGCAGGCTGAAATATTCACGCTTGCTCCATGACATTCATTTTTACATACCCTAGCCCTTGTCTACACAGGAAACGTACACGACAGAAAATTAAATGTCCAAACCGAACAGAATGAGTCTTCTGTTCATCTCTGTTGAAACCTGCCAGGCCCTCAGTCATCTGCCTTCATAAACCCCACCCCTTCCACAACCCTACCCCGACATTTTGCAGAGATGTGGAAACCGCTTCTGCCCAAAAATACACAATCAGACATGGAATAAAATGGGACCAGCCCTAAACCTACCCCAGGAAGTCTGCAATCGAGCTGGTTCTGAAATTCCCAGTGCCACCAACCATCATCCCTACCCCATCTCAAATCGCAGTCTAGACTGCAGATTGATTACGCATTCAGCCGCTCAAAAAAGTTGATAAACATACTTGGAGCAATTAGTGTCAGGCTTCAATCCATTGCTCAAGCTCCAGCAGCATTACAGAACCAACCTGCTCCTGTAGCCTGCATTTTCACACTAATCCTGGTCCCTAAATCCTTGCCCATAGACAATTCACACAGGGACACCCAAAATTTCAGCATTTTGCTTTCAAAACATTCAGTCCCAGTATACAGCTTACCACAAAGGGCATTGCAGGATTCAAAAATAAACACAGCTTTACAGCACTTATTTTGTGGATTGTTTAGCCAAGCTTGCTGTTGACATCTGCCAAACCCACAGAGGCTGACATTATTGATAGATTTAAATTCCCTAATCTGAATTTTTGGACAGCCGAGTCCTTAAATCTGCTTTCTTGGATAGCTTTTGGGTTTGTCTGAAAAATGGGGTTTGTGCTTGATAAAAATACTAACGGAAACCAAATCCCAAAGAGTATATGCCAGCATTATCAGTACTCCAGTATCTTTCCTTTGTTAAGTTTCAAGAAACCTCCAGTTACTTTGCAAGTTAACTTCATCTTAAATTACAGAAAATTGTAGAAATTACAGTGGACAGTAAATAAAGTAATCTTTCAAAACTAGATGAAAACAATTCTCATTTATATAAGCTTCAGTTTGCATATAATAGAACAAGACTGCTATTGTCATCAGAAGGTGAAGTGCAGGATCTTTCAGAATGGTAAATCTGGATTTCTTTACTCTTTTTACAGGAGGAATTGTAGGATGATCTAAGGAATCGTCCTAAACAGGAATAAGGCCCAAGAAATATTGTCTGCCCTGCCCATTATGAAACAAAACAAAAACCCCAAAATTCTGTAGCAAACTAATGTTTTTGCAGTGGAAGCAGACTATTCTATAATGTATTCCAATAACTTTTAAGTGAGAATGACAGGACAAAACAGGTAAACTAAATTATCATTAGTTTATTCTTTCAGCGATCCTGATAGGTAAGTGTAATACTGAAGAAAATAAATAAATAAATAAATAAATAAATATCACCCTTCAGGAAACACGTAGCTTGCTACTTATTTCAATGGTATTAAGCTTCATGTGTAAGTATTTAGCACTTATATAAAAACTTCTACTAGCACCTTCTATGTTTTTTGATACGTTTTGTCTCCAAGGTACAAGGACATTTTAGGTCAAAGAACATGCACTAATGATAAACCTCTCTGCTTCCTGAGTAGAAACATGATTAAAGTAGGCCTTTTTACCTTCCGCATATCAAATAGCTTACAAGTTTAAAATGCACAAGTTTACAGACGAAGAAGTCTTTCAAATACAGTTTTGCCAAAAAACATTCTTTGTAGAGATGATGTTAGTTTTAACCTTCAAGAACAGACATGAAAATCAAAATCTGACTTAAGAATTAGATTCAAAAGGGAACTGCATATTTTCAGTCAGAGGTTTTAAGTAATTTATAATTAGATGGATATAGTTACTGCCATTAACTACACCTCACCCAATATTTTGAATGTTTAGCCATCGTGTTTACAAATGTACCACACAGCAAAACACTCCAAATTCCACTATACTTTTTTATGCTATAAATCTTAAGACATTATTGAATTTTCCTTGAGTTATGGTATTGTACAGTGTTAAAATTTCATTCATTTATTGTTTGTTTTAATACAATTAACTTTAAACTATGTTTTCTGTGAAGTGGTTACTTAAATTCTCAACAATAATTGGTTTTTTGTAAGCATTTTCTCAAAATCTTTAATAATTTTTGTGAGATTCGATCATTTGTTACAAAACTCAACATAAAAATATTTGGCAGGCATCCTCTTAATTGACCTTACTACATGACATTCATTCAAGCAACCACAAGACCAGTTACACTTTGCCTATACAGTGTTCATTACAGAATTATTTTACTCAATTTAAGGATTATGACATAACATCATCTTTTGTTCCAACTAGAGCTGCATAGAAAATTAATTTTGTTTTGCCTTGAAAGAATATCTTTGCTTTTGATTCAATTGAGAATAAGTCAGCAGTTTCTGATTATAAAATTAACCTGTCTGGAAACACAGGGATGGCTAAGTGGGTGGTACTGGACATACAGCTGATTCAGGATTTTCTAATGGATTGTTTTTCTATGAGTCACCCTTTGAACTACAGTACTGCCACGCAGCCCCAATACCGGTAACTGTACTAGTTACCTCTAGAAACCTAAACCAATCAAGTTCCTTTTTCAAACATCTTTAAATTAAAATATGGTATAGTACAAGCCATGTATGTTGCTGGCATACTACCTGACTCCTGTTTTGAATGTTCAGAAATAATTCCATTATTTCTGTGACACTGTACCAAGCTGCTTGGTGAGTGCTCTCACCACAGGTCTTAACTCGTAAGAGGAAGAGTCCTGTCTTGTATGAATGTACTGATGAATTTGATCCTCAAGTTACAAGGCAAACCTTTCACACCTTTTCCAGTAGAAACAATACTCAGCATTTAAAGGAGTCAACAATAACTACCCATATTATTTTAAAGCTTTTGAGTTTGTATGAATTGGGAAAGCTACATTGTAATTCAGTATGAAAGGTAAGTGAAAAGAGCCTTGTTTTTTCATTTTTCATCTGCAAAACTACATCTGCTGTACTCAACTACTTACTTATGACCTTCTAAGATGTTGAACTCCTACAAAAAAAGAAAGTTACATGCGAGAAACAACCTTGTCTCTGGAACATCATCCCACAAACACAATTACTCAGTTGGCTTGTGTACTAGAGCAAGCTTCTGTCTCCTACCTCACCCTACATGTTTATCCCTAATCAAACATAAAAGAAAGAGCTAGTGAAAACAAGAGTCCTGCCTGAAGATGCCAGCAGTACCATTCCAGTGTCCAGCTTTCTAAAGGTACGTCAAGGACCAGCTCCAAAGAGATCTGGCACCGAGATCTCCATTCAGCCACCTGACTGCTTGCAATATATTTTCATAAATATGCTCTTATGTTTAATGCAAACAATACAACCTAGCTTAGTAAACCCTTGAAGCAAGTATGAGCTTTGCTTTTGCTCTTCACAGAAGTATTTTGATTTGCAAATACTTTGATGTTATGCTTCTGAAATAAAACTTACACCACCATCCCATGTATAATTACTCTTTCCTGGATTGTTCCCATCTTCTACACAGTTTAAACACACTCCCTGGATTTTCAAGAGGGATGTAGGGAAGCGGGTAAGGATTGCATGTTTTCTACTGATTTTTCTCCCCAATTGAGTTTCTAGTTTAAACACTATACAGATTCCAACCAAGTTCTATAAATCTCTTAAAAGAAACTGTCAGAATAAGATTTATGAAAACTCCCTCTCCTTGGTGTTCTCTAACCCAATTAAAAAAATCCTTGTTGATAGTTTTTGTTTCAAAATACCACCAGTCTAAAAATACTATCATAAACAAACAGCAGTGAGCCACAGATCGTTAGCTAGGAATCGGTACAGAATATTTATCTAAGTGAATCAAGATAAAATGGAATATAATTCCTTGTTTAATTGTGACAGGAAAAAAAAGTATAGTTTTCGTTGTGTTTTTTAAAGGATACAAAGCTTGTTCAGAGACATCCACAAAATGCCTCAGGGCAGAAATGACACTGCCAGAGTTTCTCTTATGCTCAGAATGTATGTCACAACAAAATATATTTAGTTTACCCATCATAAATATTTATTTACCTATGGTGTAAAAACACAAGTTTGGCTTTCATAAATTTTTGTTTCAGTTGCCAGACATGCTAAGACATCTCTCTTTGGCTTACTTTTCTAGTGGTTTTTTGTCAGGAATGATACACAATTCAAATTACGTGTATTCTGATTACAAATTAATGAACTACTCTATTAAGCTTTAATAATAGCTCTCACATTAAATGTTTACCATTATAAAGGTCTTACCTCAAAAATTTCAAAGCCATAAATGTCCAGCACTCCCATTACCTTCTTTCTCACTTTTGTTTGTGCCTTAAAAAAAAATTAAACATTGAGTCAGTCATCTGAACATTTCATACTTGGGAATCAAGAAAACTAATGTATCTCAAAGTAGGCTGTCAAATTCTGTAAACTAAAATGTTAAGTGTGGTTTCCCAAAATACACTTAACGTGAATATTTTCAAAAGCTTAAAAACAGAGCAGACAGCAATTTGTTGAGCTGCAATACAGTTACTCACCTGTATCATGTGTAACAGCATACAACCAGGAAAAATGAAATTGGCAAATACAGTTCTACTGTCCACTTTAATTTAAAGGATTTCTATTGATTTTTTTACAGGCACAAACCAACAATACCTTAATGCTCTCATTGATTCTGGTAACAAGCCAAGAGAACAGTCGACTATATAAATTCTTAGCCAGAGCATCACGGGCGTAATAAGCCTAAAGAGAAGAAAGAAGAAAAATCTTATCAGTGCTGGGCTAATCCCAAACTTTTTATGTTACTGAAGTATCTTAAAGGTGCTATGAACAGAGTGAGAATGGCTCAGGCAGCAGTGCCTCTGCCTAAGCAGGCACCAGAGCCAGACCAGGGGTGCCAGGACACTTTGGCAGCATCGGCGGCTTGCTGGTGCACCCTTCTGCCTTCCTGGCCACCGGCTGCCTGGAACAGCAGCCACAATCAGGACACTTCAGCTCCCTTCCTGCTCATCTGGATATCCTCTAAAGACTCACATCCCCCATCCTAATCCCAAACAAAGGGACTTGAGCAGCTGCGGTTAGGGAAACTACATTCCTGCTAGCCTGAGCTGATGAGACACAGGTGGCAATCACACTGGCTCTGCAGCATTACAGAAAGATAAATTCACACGGGCAGCAAAAGTTTTTCAGCAGCCCAGGGCGTACAACTCACATGAAATTACACCAGTTGCTCTAAACGAAAACAGTCTGCCACAGTACTTTCAACATGCGTTTCGTGCAGAGCTGTTTCATTTTTTCATTCTCTGCAACTTTTTCCTATCCCTCATCTTTTTGAGGCAATTCACACATAAAAACAAAACATCCAGTATATTTGAACACTTAGAAACTGCTGAAGAAAAAACACATTTATGCTAGTGATATGTTTTATTCAGTACAGCCGATTAGTTGTAGTTTTTATTTGGGCGGTTATGGTTTAGTCATGTAGAATTGCCATTTAAAATGATTATTCCCTTTAAAATCAGGACCTCTTTTTACCTGAGCCACATTTAGTGTTGTTGAAACTTTCTCTTGCTTGGCTTCAACCGTCCGGAAGCTGAAAGCTCTTTCCAATACAGACTGGTCTATACCCGTCAACTCACAGATTTCCTTGAGTTCTAGCATGAAAAAGGAGAGTGTAAATATAATGAATCCTTTCGTATCATTGCTTCTTCTTCCCCAAATCTATTAGCTTTTAAATAGTTCAGTATTTTCCCAAAACATATTTTCTTTTACAGAAGTGTCCCCCAGCCACACTCTCTCCCCCCTACCCTGCCAAGCAAAGTTTTTAAAATATGCACAGCACGAGGAAACAGAGTTATCTGTTTTGAGAGCACTTTCTATCTGGTTATTTTTGTGAAGAAACTTTTCTTCCATTTATCACAGACTACTTTTCATGATGAAAAACTTTCAAATGAAAATAAATGAACTTTCAAAATGTATCAACTGCAAAAACATGACCAAATGAATCTGACATTAACAGGCAGAGATACCCTACTACAAAAGAACAAAAAGCCTCCACTGCAGAATAACCAAGCAGTTACAGAAATACATACCACCGTTTAACATTTCAGAAGAAAGTGTTAATAAAGTGGAAAAAAAGAAAATAATCATTTTTGGAATTTCAAACAGAGTGATTGAAACTGCACAGAATTCAACCCATATTTGCCTGCAGGCGAGTTTTGGAAACAATCTAATTTAATTCATCTGTAAGGATATTGTATGTCTACAGAAACTACAAAATTAATAATAACTTCAGACAAATTAGTGTTTTTCCTCCCATCACTAATCTCATCTTACCATTTTTATCTTTGATTTTACTTTCATCTAGGCCATTCACACGAGATTCAGGCTTAAATTCAATATTTCCCAATTTTAGAACAGCTGCCACCACTTCAAAAACAGACTGTGTTTCATGATCCATAAAACCAACAATCTGCATTGCATTCTGGAAAGGGGACAGATAAAATTATGAGATAAAAGAATCTACATTTAAACAGATCATACTTGCAAAATTCACCATTTATCTTTATTAGCATAAATTAGAAATGTTTTATGAACACTTTTGCTACAAAAAGAACATGATATAATTACTACGCTTAGATAAGTAAGTTTTTAATATAAAAGAGAGGTTAAAGAAGATCTGGTAATCAAGCTGGCATGTCAGTCCAGTCCACTTCTAGCATTCACTCAGTTTATGGGTTTCTAAAATGCAGTACTTTTTTTTTTTAGCCACTTAATTTAGTTTATAACCCGACCCAATTTTTCACAGTCAAATGAACAGGTACTGCTGTCTTCTCAGTCCACTCTCTTGCTCTAAAAGCCAGTAACATTTAGAACCCAAATTTGCATATGCTGGGTAACAGGGTCCTGTATTCTTCTTGTCCCTGAGTACAATCAAGCAAAAGCATCACTGTAAATCATCTTGAGAACCACCCCAGCCCTGTTTTTCTTTCGACTTGGTCAGCATCACCTGGTTCATGAAGCTCAGTCACTGCCATCATAAGCAACTACACAATATAACCTTTCCCATGATCTGATCAAGGGGTCTGGGCTTTCCCCGCCCCCCCTTCCTTTTTTTTCTTTTTTTTGTTTTTTTTTGTGTTCCCACTAGAATACTCCAGAAACTCCGTTCTTTGTATTTTCTAGTTGTAGCTAAGCTTCCCTGTGCAAACATGCTATATCCTTGCATGAAGAGTGCTAGCACTCAGAAAAGATGGCCCTCCCAGCCCAGCGCGAACGGCCAGGCCGAGGGCATAAGAACTCTGCATTAGTGTTGAGCCCTTTGGGGTTTACATCCGACCCCTGTTACTTCTCACCCTAACTGTTCTGAAGTTTGCAGCATCATCCACTCCATTCACTTTGGCAGAATCAAGGCCCAGGTAGTTGTATCTGCTGAAGTCCCGCTCCAGTTTGAGTTTGCCTAATAAATCAAATAAAAATATCATTAGTAACAGCATTCTTGTTAGTAGCTCTTTTATCCCAGAACCAGTATTGTCAAGAACTGTTGTTATTATTAGTAGGATTAAGTTTTCTTCAAGGATCTTTTAACTATAAGCCTCCTGAATAAGAATAGGCTTTCTTCTTTGTTTATAATAAATTGCAAAGCCAATTCTGACTCAGATATCTGGATAATACCAAACCATATATTTACTTCAGGTATTCCTATTGCCACTACCACCAATAATTTGAAAAATGAATCAATATCACATTTCCCACAAAAGATGATGTGCATGGAACAGCATATTAAATATAAAGGCGACTCATATCTGAAAATGGCACAAGGGCAACACTTACAGAGGAAGTCTTCCGATGCACCAGACAGTATCTGATAGAAAATGTGAAAGTTTCTTTCACCTCTTGGCTGCTTAACAACACGAGACTTCTCTAGCAGATCTAAACAAACAAACAAACAAAATCTTACAGGTCAGGGAAAGATTGTTGGAGCAAAACCCCTTAATATGAATATAATCCCCCATCGTTTTCTACTTCATTGCTTTATATCATCAGCAGCAAATTAGAAGATGATAAATGGTAGGCACAAACCTTATCACAATGTATCACATTAGTACATATTTCTCAAATAAGTTATTTGAGCAAGCTGTAAGCCCAGTACACTTCTAAATGCTGCAGTCTATGAACAGCAAAGAAAACTCGGGTCAGGGAGGCAACGTGCTCAAAAGACACCAACCTATTTACAGTGCCACCACAAAATTAAGATTTGTTGAGAATGATTGTATGGGTGAAGTTTTGAAAAGAAGTGAAATGTTAACAGGCTAAGCACATGCAAGATGGATAAATGAAAGGGGGAAGCCAAATAAAGAAAGAATTTAAACTGAATAATCATATAGTACTTTGTGATCCTCAGGTGCATCAGACTGAAATAATTCCCAATGGGACTGACAGAAGCTCCATCATAAGACACTTACAGTGAAATGGAAAAGCAGCACTTTGAAAAGCATCACTGCACTGATTGAGTAGTTTGACAAGAAGATTGCTTCGTCCACTGCCGTTAGTGACGGGCACATTTCTAAGCCTTACCAATATGGGTAGGAATCCAGGCACACAGCAGAAGCGGACTGACTTGTAACACATTGCAAACACTTCAGACTCTACATCATATCTACCATGAAAGTGACAATACAAAGGTTGTTCAGCCCTTACTGCACTGAAAGGCTGTGGTCCTCAGCGCACCGGGAGAAGGGAGAGGGATGCGATAAGAGAACCTCTGGACAGGTATCGGTGTCACTCCCTGTTTTTGTACAAGAAAAATGTTTTTCCTTCTTTTCTCACTGGCACACGAAGGCTCCACACCATTTTTCCAGATAGCAAACCCACAGTTCCCAGTATACAGTTTCTCTTAAGCTACATACATTCAGCAACATGAAGATAGAGACATTCAGTGCCTTGTTCCAAGTGCATAGCAAAGGAGTTTCCCCATGCACCTACCACTACGTACCCACCATAGCACTCTCTGACTGGGGTTAAGTTCTCTCTAAGCTGTGCCCATGCAAGAAGAAAGCCCCAAAAGGGAAATTACCACAGCTTGGATGTCACTCTTAAGAAGAGCTGCCACAAAGTTGAGATGAGATTTCACAAAGGTAAAACACAGGGAACACCAATTCATTTAAGGACACGTGGGGTTTCTAAACACTTCCCCTGCCTGGCTACTGTAATATCCAATGTGTGTTCCACTATACCTTTCCTCAGATTTCCATTTCTGCTGAAACTGAGCCTGTTTAGTCTTAGCAATCCAGAAAGTTAGAGGTGGTGCTCAGTGCAGCCACCTTTGTGCTGCAAAGCCCCCTCCAGCCCCACCATGGAGGAGCAGCTGGGGAGTGGATGCTTCTGCGCCGGGCTGCAGCCTCTGGGCTCCACCGGCTTTCTGGCACACCAGGACTTAGCCCGAGAGGGAGCATCTGCCCTGGAGTTCGGTCCATGAATGGAGGAGCAAGGAGGAGTGCAACAGAGTGTATTCATATTTTCACTAGCTACAGGCAGCATGTTGTGCCTGTGTTGCCCACTGTAATTACCTAAGCTTACACCCTTTCTTGTGGAATAGGAACCAAAGACCAAACTTTGACCCACAAAATTATACAAGCCTTAGGAGGCCCTCCTCCAAATAAACTACAGCAAGACAGATTCAAAAACTAATTTCTGTTCTAATAATTAGCCAATGACAAAATTCAGACAGTATTATTAATCTTCAGGTTGGCTTATAGTAGGACAAGTTTCAAATATTTTACAGACCAGCTCAACTATGTTATTCCATAAACATGCAATTGCTTGAGAGAAGTGCAACGACCATAGTAGGTGACAGTGAATGTAGCTCCCAGCGACCAGAGCATCTGACTGTATGAAGACAAGTACCTCTTCACCAGTACCTCTTCACCATCAAATGCGTTGTGTGATCATGTCAGAACTTTAGCCTTGTTTGAATAGACATTTGTGTTGTTATAATTCAATAACCCTACAGTCTCTTTCCTTCCAAAGGTGGCCCTGTTTCAGCACCTGGAAGTTTTGCACATCCTGATGACAGTACACCCAAGATACACGCAAATAAGTGGCTGTCCCGTATTGCCAGCAGGTCATCTTTACATTAGGATGGGGCAGGTTACAGATTTCCACTTTTGCTTTTTCCATTTTGTTGGCTTTTTTTTTTTTTTTTTAAATCACAGATGACTAACATCTGATGGTTGATGCTATGCTGGAAAGGCATAGATCAGAAGGTGTAGTTCTCACCAGCAGCCTAGTGTACAACCTCAATACTTCTGACTTCACCTAAGGTTTGGGGCTCCTCTCCTTCAGCTGTGGTTCATCCTAACTATCCAGTTAGTTAGCCTAACTATCGGATACCTGATCCTCTCTAGTTTTTAATTCATAACTGAAAGGAAGAGGCTGGTCCACCGTCCAAGTGTTAATACTTGGGCTGAGAAAGGCAAGGTGAGCGCCAGGCAGTTCAGAGTCATGCTGGCTGTGAAGGTTCTCCAGGGAAGCGTTGGAATGGATCGCAGCCAAATTTAATCTCAAAGAAATAAACAGCTCCCGCGGTGGCTACACACACTTCAGGAAACGGCTGTATTTTCAAAGGATGTTGAAGCAATGCAGTTTGTGAAGCAGTTTGGCTTATTTGGGTTTAAAAACATTCTATATATAAATTTACTCAAATGCTGTCATAAAAGCTCAGCTACATATCCTGGCAAAATATTATATGTAAGCCGCCTTCTAATTACATGCATGCCTTCAGCAGAGTTAACAGTTTCTTGAGCGTATGTCAAATGAATTATGTTAGAAGGATAACTGTCTCAGATTTTTCACTGCAGTTTATCTTATTTATATGTTTTTAGAAGCAAGGAGGTTAACTAATTAACAGTCAGCTTTCCAAAGTCCCAATATTCCATATTCTGTCAGCCTTCATAATTGAGGAAAAAGGCTCCAGAATGCAGTTACTGACAGAAAATCAGGTATTTACCTTAACAAAGCAGCTGTTAGCAATTCTTTTTAAAGCTGTATTCATTCTCTGGTTTTTTTTTTCTTTTATGCCCACATGCAGACTGAAATCAGACTGGTAGAAAATATCCAGACCATCTGCCCTACTCTTAAGAAAGCTTCTTCCCTTTGTTTGCCCTAATTAGCATTTTAATAAATCAACCAAATATATTTTCCTTAAAGCAACTACTGCATAACAAGTAACTTTTGTGTTAACTCTCACATGATTACAAATTCTGTGGATTGAACAGTCAAAAGAGAAGACACAAAAAGATGCACATCAGATTTCTGCACGCATCCACTTGGTAATTCCGTTTACAGTGGCACGTGTAGACAGATGGTGCTTATCTATATGAAAACACACACAAGGAAAAACCCCGAAACTGTACAGATATCATATTTTGTTATATATTCTATATAAATTATGTATAGGGACTATACAGAATTATCTAGAGAGAACATGCAGAACTACATATGGTGTATTTACGGATTAGGTGTTCTTCCTGGACTATCTCACACTGCTTCTGCTTGAACTGAAACATTAAATATGTTGTGTGTATCAAAGCAACTGTAAAAATTAAATTTGTTTGGAAAGGTCCAACCTGGAAACACTTCTTAAATCATATTGTTTGAATATCCATCGATTCAGATGACTCAATCCAGCTACATCCCTCAGATTCTGAAGATTATTTGTTATTCCTAGATAACACTGGTTTAAACGCAAGACATCTGTGTAAGCATCCTGCTAAACCATTCAACTGAACTCAACATAAAAGAAAAACAGAAATCGGTGCTGAATACCTCTGGAAACTCTAGTGTACAAATTTACATGATTTTTTTTCAGTTACTTGACCTATGAACTTGACTGATGCAGAAAAATTTAGGATATTTGTATTTTTCTAAATATACTAGAAATTGAATCAACATTCAAGAAAGGAATAAGTAAACACTACAAACAAAAAATGACACTACCTTGGTGTCTTATTCTGAATAATCCAGAAAAAGTTTGTTTTAGCCATAGTCTCTTCAGCCGGCCATGACCAAGGACCTTTTTAGCTATTCAGCCAAAGTTACAGAACATCTTCTAGTCACTGAAGCTTATCTCTACACCCACATTATGTTAAATTATGTTTTCTGTTTTCCTACCTTGATTCTTCAGCTGCCATCAAAAAGAGTCACTGATTAAAAAGAAAGTACAGTAGTGGTTTCTCAGGAACTTTTTCACATTATTCCCACCAAGTTTATAATAATGTTCTCTGGAATTAAATGATCCATAATTGTATCAAACAAAACCTACTATCTGGGCAGTATGTGCAGTGAAAAAATGACGACTGCACAATTTTAGGAGTCTTAAATCCTGATTACTCCAGTGATAAGTGATGTTTAAAAATGAGCTAATCAAAATGTTTAGTGTTGTTTGTGGTTGTTTTTGTTTTTTTTTTTTTTAAACGCTTCCTAATTTAGGCAAGACAATTACCTAAAAGGCAGCAACTGTGCTAACTGAAACACCAAGGGAAACGTTGGAACAAGTTAAGATTAAAAAAATCAACAAGTACCTCTTTCCAAAATGTCTAGTTGTAAAATTCGTGTCATATTTCCCTGAGCAAAGGAGATTACTAACAGCAATCACATAACTAAAATCAACAGCCCGAGTTGTTGGTTTCTCAGTAAGTGGGTAATTACTTTTGTCTTTTAAAATGAACAAACAAGTTGTAAAGAAGAATAAGTTGTAAAGTTATCACTATCACTTTGCTAACTTCAAAAAGTTGTTGCTTTAGATAAACATCATTGGTTTCTTTCATGTTGTTGGAAAAATGGCAAAACAGGGCCCTTTCTTAATCACTTGTTATTTGGACTTTAAGTACACTGTGCTGGTTAAAAATGGCTTTTCAAAAGTACGCATTACGTATACTGTACTTCACCTGCACCACTGTTATCTTCTAGTTAATCATTAAATCACTGAAGGGCTTAGGCAGATCAGGAAAGATCACCTAAAGCTAAAAAGCTAGGTATCTTTCAGCAGGAAATCCCAGATGAAATGTGAAAATTTACAACTTACAAATATTCTGGGAAAGGTATCAGAAGATCCCTACTTTTCAAAAGGTCTAAACAACTGCAAGTGTGAAACGTTTTGGACTGTACCATGCAAAACTATTTCAACCATAAAATTAAGCGTACACAAAACCAGTCACAAAACTAACGAACCAAGTGCGCACACGAACATCGCCTTGAGTACCAAACAGATGCAGCATCTGTGGATAGAGAGTCATATTTTAGAGCTGTACAAGCTATTGCAATTAGCACCTATTACTAAACAAACATACCCATTTTTACATAAAATATATTCTATTCTGTAATTATGGGTGGAAAAGAAACTACTATTCTTTCTCCTGCTCCCATCCCTGCTAGCATGGTAGTTATAATAAATGGAAAACTAAGAATAGTATCGATGGTTTCTGTAATATATTTCCACAGTATTACACTCAGGTGAAAGCAAGTTAATTATCCAATGCTCCAACTGCCTTTCTTCACAAATGCTCTGGAAAAAACCCTCTGAGCGCGTAAGCGCTGACAAGTGTTCACCACAACAGCAGCAACCATAAACATCCCGTGGGAGGACGGAAAGAGCAGATACACCTCATACTCAATTCAGTGAGAGAAAATGTAAATGCAATTTCCCTGTTTGTAAGTGCATTTTAGAGCGCAGCATACCTTTAAGCAGGGACTGGTGTTTGTTACAAAACAGCAATGGGACATCTACAGTCACAGGTGACAATACAGCAAGGGTTTAGTGTTCAGGAGAGCTCACAAGAGTAATTTGGGCTTCCTAACCCCACGTACATGAAACAGGTCAGCCCGTGAACGGATGGGCTGGCTGTTAGCTAGCACTAGGGCTGTGCTCATCTCACCTTATACGGATTCCAACATCTCCCACCCATTAGGAAAACAAGCTGGGACTCTCAGAAAACTAACAAAAAGGGAGGATTCAAACGACTCAGGCTTACCACGTACCTCAGCTTACTCAGTCTTCTTCACTCCCTTGCTCACCCCCCTGCCCCAGTTGCTGCCGACATAGGATCAAACAAGTACAACACATGATACCTGAAATAATTTTTCTTTTGTAGTCTAAGGGGAAAAAATTCCTGACTGAAGTAATATACTTTAACATTGCATAAATCACGTTCATCTCAAATTTTCCACTCTCAGTTTCTTCTTATGACTGTACATCATGATATAGCAATATGTCAAATTCCTTACAAATCAGTGCACTCAGAAGCTCTGAGCAGCCATGTAATGAGTCCAAACGTATTTTACACTGTTCAAACATAAAATTATCTTCAGTTTGGGAACATACTAGTTCTGACTTAATAGATGTTACAAACCTCTTCCATTACAATCCCTTCCATTTTGTTATTCCCATTCTAATTTTACTCAGAAGATTTACCCTTCCAGTTACAGCACATTAAACATTTCAGAACTATCAGCTCCCGCTAAAACCAATGGACATTCACTGCGAACTGGACAGGACAGACAGGCAGTATGCATTGTCATGATAATTTTACCCTCTAGCTCCATCCCGTGAAAGGTTCGCTGGTAGGTGAACCCCTGTCATTAAGAAGTAAGAGCTCATTGAAGGGCACCAGGAGAATGGCCCAAGGGAAGGTCACAATAGCATCAGCCGCAACGTGAAGGGTCATAGGCAGATTGACTAGCCTTTCACGGAGCTTCACAGCATTTCAGAGTAGGACAGACCAGACCATTTCAAACAAGACCTTTTAGCCTAAAGGGTCTCTCTGCTTATCTTTACCAGTCTGATAAAATTAGTAGCTTATCTTCATTACCCTTCTTGCCACCAAAATAAACTAGATATTCACCATGTCTGCTTCCAGCCACTCACAGTATGAACTACAGCTTGGTGATGTAGGCTGCAATCCAAAAAGCCCACTACCTTCATTGATGTTTGGAAATCAAGCTCATCAGATACAACTATTAAAGTTTAATCAAAATATTATGCTGTCATCTTCACATCATGTTAACACCAAACCAACAGATGGTCAGAAAGCAAAGAATATTTATGAACAAACTAACCATACTTTCCCTTTTAAGGATAGGAAATGTCAGCCCTCCTTAGCTTCTTACTTGATCACTTAAGAAGACAAATCCTAAATATGACTAAAATCAGAGCAAATTGTAAGTGATGTAAAAGTATTTAAGTCCCCACTATCTCCAGAATGGCGATACCTCACAACAGAAGCATTTCTGTTGCAATGCAACGCTGCAGATGTGTGGAAAAGTTCTAAGGCAGGACAACAAACTTGCTTAAAAGAGTTTGAATTCTGTACAGTTTTAAAAGAGAGATGGATGGACTATCAAATTTTGCGAACATTAAATCAAAGATGAGATATATTAACATGCAGCTACAGAAACTCAGTATTTACCTGTGACATACCCTGTCAAGTATGGGGTGTTTCATAGTTCAACAAGTAACATCTTTTCCACAACAGGGCTTATACATAAGGTCTTTATTTTTAAACTTAAATTCATTGTCTTGCTATTAGATATTTATTAAATGTAAGAAGACAGGGAAAATGGCTAAAATAGGCATCTTTTAGGAAGATCTAAAAATATGTCTGCCCTTGATTACATATGTCATCACATCATTATAATTACATGTAATGTTATAATTACAACATGCAAAGATTTATAAGGCAGATAAACTATAGAGTAACTATTTGGATCGCCTTTTGATATGACACAATATTTTAATTAGATGACTCAGCACAGTACATTCAAAAACAAACTGTTGAATGTCCATTCTACAAAGGAGGGTTCATTTTTATCTATCTATTTTGAATGTGAAATAAGAAGAAACAAACAACACAGCTAGCCTGCTAGAACCTTTTTCTTCACATTTCATTATTGATGAATACACTGAGTATGTTTGGCCTCTAATTTCGTTGACTGCCAAATGTCAAAGTTAATAGATAGCCATAAACACTTACACAGTGACTGCTTTGAGCTTCAAGAGGTACTCTGTCACAAAAATCATGCTCTTTCAGGCACAGTTCCAAAGGGTGACCTGGTCCAGAAAAAATGTTTGCCCTATGACAAAAACCCCAAACCTATATTTATGCGTAAAATTCTTCACAATGTTTTAAAATGTTTATATTGGAGAGTTCAGTTCACCTTGGATGATTCTCATTATTTCACAACCAGTAAAATGCCAATGGAGTCAAAAGTCAGTCTTTAGAAACAGCGATGAATTTGGCTGAGTGGGAAGAGAGGTCAAGGCTAGGTCAGTGACACCTAGTATAGTCACTCACTGCCCTACTCCATCCCTTTTCAAAAGTAAGAAAAACAAACATAGCTTTATATAGCACAGAAGAGCAATTTCTTTTAAAAGCTGCATTTAAACTCTCAAAAGGAAAGCAAGTCAAAGCATCCTGGGCTGGCATTCAGTTCCCAGCCTTTCTTCCCAACAGAGAGCTGGTTAAAATTTCTGAATTGCTATAGATTTCATAGCAGCATCCTCACATCAAGTAACAACCTCCGAGGCCACCTAAACTCAACAGCTGTTCATCCTCTCTCATGACAAGCCTTTTCCTACACTGTGAGGTGTGTTAAAATTAGTACAGAACGCTTTGATTCCAAATAAACATACCCACCTCATGGTGTTCTCCAGCATACTTTGTATCACTCTTAGGAATTACAAAACAGCATATCTCAGACATCATCTACCATAAATTCATGACCCATCAAATCAAGTAACACAACTGATCCCAGGGATTCAAGTATAAAAAGAGCTTCGGATACCCTTATCCATCTGCTACCAGCTTCAGAGACAATATACAAACTCACACACGTTACTCAGTACCTTTTAAACAATACAGTACATTCATTATTCATGCTTACTTCTTCAAGTCTGTTTTCACTTACTCTAAGGTACACTATTCAGCAATAGTGTACCTTACTATTGTAAGGTACAAAACAACAATAATATTAAAAAACAAAATTTATCAAACAATAGAGAGAGACTTGATTAGACAAATGCAGCTGATCTTTTCAATAATTTAAAAATCTTCCTTTTTGAACAAAATATTTAAGCTGTTAATATGCTGATACCAAGAGTAATACTCACAGTTGCTTATAACTCCTCCAAGCGGGTCACCCTTGAAATCAAACTCAATATCCATGTATTTTCCTTGTGAAAGCAACATATTTTAAGACTATAAATTCTGTTTAAGAAAAACTGCTTAAGACTTTTTTTTAAGAAGTTAGTTGGTCATTTTTACAGGCTAAAAGAGCAATCTGGCAACCTCCTGTACACTCCATCAAATTCTGAAAAACAGAAAATGATTCAAAGCTTCTAAGACAACTGCATTATCACAGCCAGAGATTTTCACGAGAGTAGCTTTAATCGGGTTTGTAATACAACCCAGTAATTTGCTCAGTTTCTAAGATTATATGAAGAAAAAGCACGTTATACAAACTTTCACCAGAACGCCAAGAACACCAGACAATACTTGTGGCCATGTAGGTATTACCATGCTTATTAACAGAAGGATGCAGGAAGAAATTATCTTCCACACAGACTCATTTTCCCAGCGTAAAATCTTCTCGGAGCATGAATCAAGGCAGTTGAAGGATAGCTGCTCAGTTTGGCTTGAAGGACTGGCTGGCAACGATTACTGTTAGTAATTGTGGGGTGCCTGTCCATAAGCATGTGCCTGCCTTGTAAAAGTGATGGATTTTTCCCACTGAACTCTTTGCCTCGTAACTCAGGAGACGAGAGGCAACAATTAACAGACTGTCACCGCAAAAGAGATTTCATTTTTAGCTGTACTGGCGCAGTGTGTTTCCTTGACTTCTGTTTGACTTTTCCATATCGCAGAAGATCGCTCTGCTCTTTGCATCATTTTAATTTGTATGACAAGTGTTTAATGTAGTAACAGCTACGTTTAACAGTAACAAAATGGACAGACCCATACCATGTAGAAAACGCAAAAGCAGTGCAGCTCACATTGGCAAGGAAGTTTAGAAAGATAAAAACTGCTGGTAGTAATTCAACCAAATCCCACAAGCCCCGCACAGAAATGATCTCACCACCCTCTGGTGCTTACTGAACAGAGGACAAAAACAACCTACTGAAAGGAGAAGCCTGGAATACACTTCCTTATTCACTGCATTTAGGAAGAGTTTTCTTTTTTTCTTTCTCTTTTGATTTTAAATTACAGAACGTAAAAAACAAGCACTTTACATTGACTCCCTCAAAGATATTTTCTAATTTACTGGGTATTTTGTCAAGATTGGCTTGACTCTACTTAAACTCTATTCTTCTCCTTGCTGGCAGCTGAGGCAGGCTAGACAGGACAGTACTTGTACTTTCTTGTTTGAAGTTAATTCTGAGCTGATTCAAATTTCTGAGATAAAGAATTAAATCAGATAATTAAATTTTAATTTCCCAAGGGCTGGGCCAGCTGGATGTTTCCAAAAGTATTTTTAGCTTTGTGTTTATAAGCCAGGACTTGAAAGGCAAAATACTAGTTGGTTGCACTTTGTCCTGGAAAGACTTCTGTTTGCAAACGGCACCTCTTCTCCTCTTTGCTGTCTCCTCCTCCTTTCTGTAGTATGTCATCTCTGACAGCTGCAGTTTTTCTATCCTTTCTATCCAAAAAAATTTTCTACAGTCCGTCAAATTTTGGCCCTGACCTTGCTTGCATGGACATTTGTGGAGCCTGCAGGGCCTGTGATGAAGACCCTTTGCTCTGTTCACAAGCAGGGGCAATGAAAGCTGCAAAAGGAGCATTCGTAGCCGTGTGGAAACAGTATCATCAACCCTCGAGAATCAGAAAGGAAGGGGAGAGAAGTCTCCCATGTAGAAAAAAAGCCGCTCTCCAGTGTCACCATATCCCAGGCTTTTATCCATGTGCTTTTACTCGCAACGCACCATTTTTCCAGTGTACTGATTTGCCTTCTGTTGTCTACTTTACACATTTCACTCTATATTACTCTTCTGCACACAAGTGAGCAAATTACAAAGTTGCATTCAGTCTTCTGATTTTAGCAGGAGAAACTATGATGAATGCTCACACTTCTGTATATCCCAACTCTAATTTCAACTTTTTTGGTGGGGGGGGGGCAATTGTCAATGCCTATAATTTCACATTCAGTTTCATGCTAAAAACTCCAAAATTCAATCAGTTGATTATAAAGAATACAAGCGAAAAAGTAACACTACAAATGTTTATACTAAAACTGAAGTTGTAAACACAGGTTGAAACATCATAGAGAGAAAATGAGAACCTGAAGTAGAAATTTTAACAAAAAAATGTATACATATAGATGGAAAATGAGATCACGCAGAAAGATCAATTTGCTAAGCAGACCAGTTGCTAGGCACATGGTCACTGACATTAAAGGCACCAGTGCCAGGAAATTAAAGAATCCAGCTGCGCTGTAATTACGTTTTCATCCAGTCACAGACTGTCACATCCTAACTTTTTTTTAACCTCTACTTTGATTCTCCATAGAACTCTATGCCCACATCAGAAAACAAGATTTCTGACAAGGAGGTGAAGCACCTTTTAAAGACAGGGGTGACTGCTAATCATGCACTACTAACACATCGGGGAAGGAGAACAGGCTCGAATGTACAAAATGAAATATTGATTGCTTCTGAAGGTGTTTGCCTCCTCCAAACATCACGCTCCTCAGACAACTACAAGAAAGTTCTCTCTCCAAAATATTCATTCCCTCCTTACAGATGCCTTGATGGCTGATACAAGGTAAAACAGAAACAGCCAACAACATAACGTGCTCCCCTAAAAAGAATTCAATTCAGCCTTGAAGAAAATACTTACAAATCTAGAGGAGTTGTCATTCCTCACAGTCTTGGCATTTCCAAAAGCTGGAGAAAGAGAAAAACAAATATGACAACCAAATCTATCAGTAAAAAATATTTAAATGCTAAATTATCTCTGACTGTTTATATATTTAAAGGAATCGTAGACTTCTGAGAAAAAATACCCTCTTTATTGTATGGGTATCAGTCACTGGGGATAGATGGAGGTGACAGACAAGATCACAAATGAGAAAACACTTAACAGAAGTCCAAAGCAGTTTCGTCTCAACACTTCCTTTATTTAAAAAAGTGAAAGAAAAACATACAAGGGGAGAGGGTTCCAAGACAAAACTGCACCTGGATTGAGCATATATCCTTGGGGTTTGAATAATGAAATTTAAATTTTGATTACCCAAATAACTTTAAATATACGAAACACTTCTTTCTCTTCAGTTCAAAGAAAGAAATGAATCTTAGTTCCCAGAACTGAAGATGGTAAAAGATGGAGACCAAAACTGAAGAAATTACAGGATGACACTTAAAATTGTTTGCATGGGACAGTTTAATCAATGCTTTGAAACTGATATATTTACACTATTTCAACACATTTATCCTAGCTTAAGCTGACTATTAATCAGCTGAAATAAGTCTGATTTACAAAGAAAGTTTAAAACACTCTCTTCAGCTTGACCTAAACTAGCTTTTTGAATAGTTTGGTTTTAATTTCTTTAGCTCAAGTTTTCTGACAATGAAACTCTCCAAGAAAGGACTTCCTAGGGCCATGTTCAGATGGGCAGCCACCAGCTTAGAACATAGGCAGGACAAGAACTCAGACTGGAGGACAATTCAAGCTCTTAATATTGCACAATGTCAAAGCACCCCGAGCCAAACAGGAGTGTCCCCTGCATTATTAAGTATAGCACTCCTACTCCAACAGGAGACTTTATTTATCCCAGTATTTATTTATATAGCATATATTTTTTCAAAGATCAAGTCAAGTCAATGTTTTTTGGACAGAAATAAATACATGCTTTTAGGCTTCAACAAACTTGCATGAGTAGACTTATTCTTGAACAAAGAACTGAAGCCAAAAGGAAAAGTTTGTTGCTCCTGAAGGCCAAGGATAAGTAAAAGAATTGTTTTTAAAATCTTTATGCCTGCAATAAATCATCTTTTCAACAACCAATTCTGAGCTGCATTTTCTTAAACACAGCGCTGAACAGTAGAGTCATTTATAACTGCACAGAATCAAGCACAAACGTCCCATTATAAAGTATGAGACACATTCCTCAGTTTTCCCTTAAGTTCATTGTTTCTAAAAGTTAATTTACAGTAGCAACTGTACTTGGAAGAAAAAAAAAAAAAGTCCCGTAAGATAAATTATGCATATGTAGCATTTATGTCATTTTCTTGCACTGCAGCTCGACTGAAACAGAACTACATAACCAAAGAAAAACAAATCTAACCACAAATGCTTAATTTCTGTCTAAAATGTATATAAGCAGCCAAGCTTGCTCAGCAGCCTCGTGGAATAATCCAGTGTCCTACCTTCCAAAAAGCTAAATAGACAGTTACCACCGCACCAAGTAGAACAAATAATACCTTAAAATGATAAAGTACTCTTCTGTAAGCTTACTCTATTCCTCTTGCATTAAAACAAAGATTCACAAACCGAAAAGAAATCCAGTAAATTTGGCAGCCCCTGAGGAGAAACCTGGCTTTGGCAAGAAAAGCATCCATACTTCCCATACTATTTCTTTCTACATCTGAAATCTGCCTTCCAGGACAGTGATAAAAACAACACAGCTCTTCGCTGTGAGTCCAAAACAATGGAAGATTGCAATCCCCCCATTCAGCTTTAAGTGGAACATATCTGATCATCAAAGAAAGGCTTATCCAGCATTTTTACTATTCTTAAATTTTAACATTTCATCCTTTCTTTACAAGTCTTTGCTTACAATTTTTGGTTTGTGTACAGTCGATGACTCTATTTTACCCATCCAGCTCACCACTGCTCTCAGCCCACTTTTGCATGTCCTTCCCTTTTTATTTATTCCCCACCCCATTCTCACATGTATAATACATAGAGTGCTTGCTCCCTATAGACTCCAAATCCTCGCATATACGTATAGATAGCTAGGCAATAAATAAAATGTTGACATTCAACAGTCTTACAAACATTGCATATCATCTGGCCATAATGCAAAATTATTGTACCGCAGTCATGAGAATTTGTCTCGGCACCACAATAGCTTAGAGAACTGTGTGAAAGACCGAGCCAGGAATCAACACAATAGACCTAAATAAGTCAGTGCTAAACAAGGCACTTGTGAAGGCATTTATTAGACAATGGGACAAAACTGCAAGCTTTGAGGATCATAAATCCTATCTCCAGGAAAAATGAAGATCCTGTTTCTGGCAGCCAACGTCTTTAAGTTAAAATGACTAATTAAAAAATAAAAAGTCTTTCATGGGAGAGCAGGAAAGGCAGTTGTCAGGAAGACGGGCCAACAGAGTCACCAGACCCAGGGAACAATAAGTCTCAGGGAACAACAGGCATGCATATGGATTGGCTTAGTTTTTTCTAAGATCCATTTCTTCACTTGTTTTTTTTTCTAAAAGAAAAATAATGCTTTACAGAGCTTGTTTGTTTACTAGAGACTATAATAATATAATTTGGAAGGAAATGAATCAGAGGGACTGAACTGAAGTTAAGTCTTTTGATACAGCCAAGCATCATCAAGGCAGGGTTAAGAAAGGGTACGCCCTCAGAGAGCAGCAGGAGGAGTCTGGGAAATATGACCTAACTTCCTAAGCTCTTGCTTTATGATGGAAACTGTTTTCTTCTCATAGAATCCTTTAGGTTGGAAAGGATGTTTAAGACCATCAAGTCCAATCGTAAACCTAACACTGCCAAGTCCACCACTAAATCATGTCCCTAAGCACCACATCTACACGTCTTTTAAATACCTCCAGGGATGGGGACTCAACCACTTCCCTGGGCAGCCTGTTCAGTGCTTGACAACCCTTTCGGTGAAGAAATTTTTCCTAATATCCAGTCTAAACCTCCCCTGGCACAACTTGAGGCCGTTTCCTCTTGTCCTATCGCCTGTTACTTGGGAGAAGAGACTGACACCCACCTCGCTACAACCTCCTTTCAGGGAGTTGTAGAAAGCAATGAGGTCTCCCCTCAGCCTCCTCTTCTCCAGGCTAAACAACCCCAGTTACCTCAGCCCTTCCTCATAAGACTTGTTCTCCAGACCCCTCACCAGCCTCGTTGCCCTTCTCTGGACACGCTCCAGCACCTCAACGTCCTTCTTGTAGCGAGGGGCCCAAAACTGAAGA